>NC_141330.1:21180000-21780000 GCF_037954235.1 Aulostomus chinensis
TCTAGCGTTGATTCAGTTAGACAGAAATGAAATTTCAAGAAGGGTACACTACTCACATGTGGTCTTTCGAATGTCACGATTAAGTGGAATAAAAACAAATGTTTTAACTAAAAGACATCCACAACACTCTGATGGATGGATATATGCTGCATTACAAATATTGCCACTGCAACTAGCAAATGTAAGCACTGGTTTTGTTTTGACAGTCATTTGATTGACATTTTACATCAGACATACTGATAAATGCAGCACTCTTTAGCCTGGAATCTCTGTTCTCAGCTGTGGGACCATTAGCTGACATTTATGCATACAATAACAGTGTTGATTGTAGACTAGGATATTTCATTATTACATATTTAATCATAAAAATCTACATGAAACCAGTTAAATTGAAGCTCTTTTGGAATTTATGCCAATGATTCAATTTGTTTTTTATGAACTAGAATATGGTACAGTTTATTGCCCTCTTTTGTTGTTTTTGCGGCTCTAAATTTCCATATTGCACTTAGTTATCTTTACATAAGTCAATGTGAAGCCTGCAGTCTGAAGCCTGCAGTCTGATTTATACCAGTTTAACTGCGAAGGATTGAATTAGTCTGTTATGATTATATATCTGCTTTTGCACTAATAAAGGTGAACCTCCCAATTTTATCTAGGTGCATTGTTATCTCTACATTCTGGTCTGAGTTATATATGGTTACAATCTGGTCACTCACTGAATAAGGTTGGTAAATGTACCATGTCTACTGCTGTTATGATACTCAGTGTTAACCCGTAGCACACTACAATAACATTTCCACTTTAGCACCTCCAAATCAACCTCCCGCAGCTATGTGAGCATGTATCCCTTATGATCCATAATGTTGGATTCATGTTTGATGATTATAGTAGGAAAGTTGTTTTTGATATCATAAATACACTTAATTCTTCTGTTACACAAGCCCTTGAATTCTGGTTGCAATGCTAATAGACACTGACACATACTGATGTTATTCAATGTGGTCAATAACTGACCTCTGTAAAGAATCAGGTCCCCCTAAGCTTGTAGTTAGGGCAAGCTATCTTCCTGCTGTAATCATCTGAAGTAGAGGCAAGTATGTGATAAATTACTAAGGTTTGTGAAATGAAAATAAATGGAAAATGGAAAATAAAGACCAGGTCACATTTGGTGTAGAGAAAGCTATCATCTGTGCATTAAAATGTCTGCACAGAATAATCTACAGCAGTTTCAGGTATCAGTCCTCATAAATTGCTAAGTAATAATTATGTGGTAAATCTGCCTCAGTTTGCACTGCTCCTCCCACTGTAGTCACAAGCTCAGCAAGAAAAATCTGATTCTGCTCCATTATACATTTCTGATAGAAATGAAACATGGTAAGTTCATTGCATTTATTTTGGTGCTGACTGAATTTGAAGCCTCAGTCTTGCTTCTTGTTTGACATTAATGTTTTTCACTTACGTTGACCTTAGAAATATGAATGCAGTTCATACCCAGCACTTTGGCTGAATTGCTGCTCAGCAGTCCTGCAAATGATGGCATGACTTTGCATTCCTTAAAATCTCTTCTTTGTATTCATGTGCAGCCAATATGTGTTCGATGCATATTCATGTACCCCATCACAGCACATGAGAAACTGAGAGCAAGCAGCTCAGTGTCTGACAATTCTAGTTCATGTGTCTGCAGGGAGGACGCTGTCATCCCAACTTTGAATCTGGCCTTTGCATATTGATTAAAGACATTGATAATTCATCAACAAATGGAAGTGGATGTAAGAGACAGAGTTAGAAAAAGTCGCACGAGTCTCCTCTGTCTTGATCATCCACCCACACACACCCATGCAAGCACACACACATTTCAGGGAATAGAGCCATTTCTCTTATAAATCCATACAACAGGACATGATCTGTGGGTCTCCAGAGGCAGCCGACCAGTACCAGCAGCTGACCAGTACTGGCAGCCGACCATTACCGGCAGCCGACCAGTACCGGCAGGCCAAGCGGTGTGCAGCCATTGTGGTCGCTGAAGGCAGAGGATAGGCAAAAACTCAGGCACGGGAGGAGTTCAGTGAGGCCATGGAGAACGACTATCAGTCGGCTCCGAAAAGGGGGGGGGGGTGCAATTTGCCCACACTGACGAGAGGCTGCTGACGTCAACTGGGGAGATAATTGGACGTATTCCATGGAGGAAACAAAGTTGGGGGAATTCATTGGGTGGGTTGTCCAATCTTCGGGGCAGAAGTTGCTGAGGCATTGAAACAACTCTGCAGTGGCAGAGCTATGGGGGTGGATAAGATCAATCCATTGGTATCTTTAGGCTCTGGATGTTGTAGGACTGTCTTGGTTGACATGTCTCTGTAACATTGCATGGCCATCAGGGGCCGTGCCTTTGGAGTGACAGACCGGGGTGGTGGTCTCCCCTTTAAGAAAAGGGACCAGAGGCTGTGTTCCAACTATCAGGGGATCACTCTCCTCAGCCTCCCTGGAAAGGTCTACGCCAGGGTACTGGAGAGGAGGGTCAGGGCAATAGTCAAACCTCAGATCGAGGAGGAGCAACGTGGTTTTCATCCCAGCTGTGGAACCGTGGATCGGCTCTTCACCCTTGCTAGGGTGCTGAAATGGGCATAGGAGTTTGCCCAACCAGTTCACGTGTGCTTTGTGTATTTGGAGAAGGCTTATGACCATTTTCCCTGGAGCCCTCTGTGTGGGTTACTCCGGGAGTATGGGGTGGATGGCCCTTACAAAGGGCCATTCAGTCTTTCTATTGGAGGAGTGAGTCTGATTCGTGTTGCCTGCAGTAAGTCAGACTTTTTCCCAGTGAGGGTTGGACTCCACCAAGGCTGCCCTTTGTCACCGGTTCATAACTTTTATGGACAGAAATTCTAGGCGCAGCCGAGTGGTGGAGGGGGTCGAGTTTGGTGGCGGGAGGATGTCATCTCTGCTTTTTGCGGATGATGTGGTGCTCTTAGCTCCATCAAGCCACGACCTCCAGCTCTTGCTGGGGCAGTTCACAGCCGATTGTGAAGCGGCAGGGATGAGAATCAGCACCTCCAAGTCTGAGGCCATGGTCCTCAGCCAGAAAGGTTAGGCTGCCCACTCCAGGTCAGGGAAGAGGTCCTACCTCAGGTGGTAGAGCTTAAGTATCTCGGGGTCTTGTACACAAGTGAGAGTAGGATGGAGCGAGAGATTGACAGGCAAATTGGGGTAGCATCCGCAGTGATGAGGGTGCTAAACTAGTCCAATGTGGTAAAGAGGGAACTTAGCCAAAAGGCGAAGCTCTCATTTCACCGGTCAATCTATGTTCCAACCCTCACCTATGGTCATGAGCTTTGGATAATGACCGAAAGAACAAGATCACAAATACAAAAACAAGAGACAAGTTTCCTCTGCAGGGTGGCTGGGCTCTCCCTTAGAGATAGGGTGAGAAACTCAGTCATTCGGGAGGGACTCAGAGTGAAGCCGCTGCTCCATGTACCATGTCAAGGGAAGTCAGTTGAGGTGGTTCAGGCATCTGGTGAATATGCCTCCTGGACGCCTCCCTCGGGAGGTCTTCCAAGCATGTCTGACCGGGAGAAGGCCTCGGGGCCGACCCAGGACACGCTGGCGGGATTACATCTCTACAGCTGGCCTGGGAATGCCTTGGGATTCCCCCAGAAGAGCTGGTTGAAGTGGCTGGGGTGAGGAGAGTCTGGGCTTCCTTGCTGAGGCTGCTGCCCCCGTGACCCGGACCCAGATAAGCAGAGGACGACGAGACAGCAATACATCATTTCATTTCAGCTTGAAGCTTATGACGGATGTGTATCTCACCTCTTTGGCCTTTATTGTCTGAAAAATGCTATCTGAATACTAAGGAAATTCTAAGAATGACAAGAATCCTTTTGCATTGTCATCTGTGTCATATCAAACTCTTTTAACTGTTTGGCACTGGGAATGGGAAATACCTGTGGTATCGACAAACATATTTTCCAGGAAAAGATATGTCTCAGAATAAAAGGGTTTGTTTCTGAGATAGCAGTATTTGCAATAATGGCATAATCAGCCATTCCTGCAAGGACTGGATTCTAATCTCCTCCTTTACTAAATATCTATTATGTCAGGGATTTGCCGTATGAATTCCCTTTTGGTTCCTGACTTCTAGGATGAGAGCAACCAAGAACTTATCTCTTTCTGCAGACCTCTGTGTAGCTTGTGTCAGGTCTGGAGAAACTGCCATTCTCATTATTGGTTTTATCCCACTGTGCACTGACTTCATTACTGAATGCCATGACTCCCAGCTCTTGCCTCTCTTCTCTAACCCACTGAGGCTTTCAAAAGCTCCTACAGCTAAGAAAGAACTTTAACTGATCAGTATGATTATAAGACATTGATAAGTGAATATCAGTAAAATGGCTAGAAAGAGGCATGACAGACTGTTAAATGACAGTTTTCTCTCCCCATCTAAATCACTAAGGCTAAATTATTCCAGTCAATTTGATTAGATGTCTATAAGCAATAAATTGAAGGAGCAGCAGGGATAATCCAATAGCCCTCCTCTATTGAGGCTGTGGATTCAGTTCTATTAAAAAAAAAAAAAATCATTGGTGGGCAACAGCAGCCACAGATGGCACAAGTTGTGTTAGTCTTAAGGCCCTCTCTGGGAAATAAGTATTTCACTTACAAATTATGTTGATCTAAAATTGAGTGACATGACCTCCCTGATTCCCACTTTGCCGTCAAGATGAATATTCATACACCTGCTGTAACCACTCACCATCAAGGGTGATCGTTGGAAACAAAAAAATTATGAGACAAAGCAACAGATCCTGAAATGGGTACAGCAATGTGTCTACCCACATGCTATAATGTCAGTGCAATTCATGAATTCAGTCCATGAAGACTTAACAAATCACATAGAAGGAAAAAGATTTGGACAAGAAATCTGATTATGACTAAAAGCTCATTGAACAGAGCACCACTCAGTAGCACTGGGAACCATAGTGAACACATAACAGAGCAGCCCACACAATGTATTATTTTCACTACGTATTATTTCAGAATTAGATGTTAGACGGTCTGTTGAAGGCTGCATTCATATGAGCAGTTGTTGCAGTATTGTTTGTGTTGTGATGAACTAAAAAATAAACAAATGCAATTTTAGCAGAGGAATTGGGCAAGAACACTGAAATTAATCAATGGGAATGTGCACCAATGCGGTCATTCACTGCTGCTGCTGAAGGCTGACAGCACCAGCTTATCAATTTAGTTTAATTCTATGCATATGCCTTTACAGCCAAGTTCTGTGGAGATCCTGGTCTGCCAGCCAAAGGACGACGAGAAGGGCGCAGTTTCATTTTCAAGTCAGAGGTGACTTTTAGCTGCAGTGCTCCCTATCTGCTGGTGGGATCACCAACACGCATGTGCCAGGATGATGGGACCTGGAGTGGATCTCAGCCTCGTTGTATAGGTACTGAACACTAGCTTGAGTGGCTGTATATTTCAAATAGCTTTGTTAATTTTTTCTTCTGTGAGCGACCATGGAGAGATGTCATTTGTTACTGAGCGATGTTATCACAAGATACTTTGTAGAGATTCATTCTTCCAAGATGTTGAGAAGCCAAGGAATTCACATTCAAAGACATGGCTCTGTAATTCTGCTCATGTTACTGTGCCAGTCCAGTAATCCTCTGGTACACGATGCACCAGAGAGAAATTGCTTTATCATTATTCCTGATTGCCTCTCTGTCATATTCTCATTTTTACTCTCATCATGATTTCTTGTTCCAGAGTCAACAAGAACTACCTGTGAAAATCCAGGGACACCTGAGCATGGCTTCATTAATTACACAACAGGTTTTAAGGTACTAACTGGATTTGATACATTTCTTAACATATTGTGTGTTTAATACTGGGATGAATTTATTTTACAATGTATTTCAAAAGTGGATGTTCCTAGTGAACTGGAATCTAAACCAATGATTCCCAAACTGGGGTACATGTATAAAAACTTGCATGGGGGTATGCCAAAAATGTCTGAAGTATCTTTTCAGACTCCTTCATTATAAGTAAACCAGTATTTTGTGTTTTCCAAACACATCATCCCCAGCTCCTTCTCCTCCTCTGACTGGCTGTGATTGATTGCATTCCATACATCTTAGGCACCAATGACTAGACAATCAGAGGCAGTGGTTGAGGGGGTACACTTCAGGTAGTTGAATATTTCAGAGGGCAAAGGACTTAAAAAGAATATCTAAGCTAACTTACAACTAAGAGCACAGTCCATTTAATACTAGCAATACTAAAAGTGTTTGGTTTTACATTTTTGTTTTGTTTGTACAAAAGGACACTCATCCATAGTTGACTACTAGAAAATAATAAGATCTACATCAAGGCACAGTGACGCTGTTCTAGCAGTTCTTAATAATACGTCATACTTCTTGTCATTTTTTGTCATTGGTCACATAATAAAAGTTGAAATAAATGGTAGATTTTATAATTGTTTAAAAGCGCAGTAACAAACTCCAGTTGCACGTTAGCAGGTAAATGATAACAGAACAGCCTGACTCCCAATTCCATTCGGAGTAAATCAGGCGAATGGTCTCACCTGCATTGTTTGGTACTGTTATGAAAAACCTTGCAGCGGAAATTAAGCAATTAGCCATCATTGTTAGAATGTATGTTGTTACATTTGGTACTTTCACATATACAGATGATATTGTCCAATTTGCAGAGACTGAAAATGATCTTCAAAGTTCATTGAGTATTGCATGTAGCTGGTGTAGTCAATGGAGATTGAAGATAAAGATAAAACTCTGGTTGTGCATTTTAGGGAGATGAGACTTAAGACTCAATTTCAGTATTTTTTCTTCAAGACTCTAGTTCACAGTAAATATTTGGGACCTATTTTAGATGAATATCTTAAATATGAAATATTTAAATATAAATATATATATAAATATAAAATGAATATCTTAATATCTATGTGGTTAAAATGGCCCCAAAGATTTAGGCAAAGGAACTTTCAAAAACATTTTGCAAAGTTTGTTGTAAACCAATCTGAAAACATACATTTCAATTAAATGTCTCCATTAGATGTAGTATCCTGCCTCTGGTGGCTACAGTAGGTGCTGCCATTCTGACCAGGTGCTGCCAATCCATTCCCGAAGAGAGCAAAAATTGACACTAATGTGGTCTTGAAGAGGTTGAGGTTGTTGTTATTGTCTGATTCTGAGTTTGAACAGCTAGCACCTCTCTATGTTTACATGCTCTACCTGTGCCTTTGTTTGAGTGCTTCCTCTTCCATGTTAGCTCAATGACTGCAGGGATAGGTTCTGAGCTACACCCCCCCCCCCCCCCACCCACACACACACACACACCACACCACACCACACCACACCACACCACACCACACCACCCCACCCATGGCACCAAACAGGATAAGTGGGATGTATGATGGATGGATGAATTTATAACAATGCTAAGCTTTCCTTAGAATGTCTACTGAACATCCTGATCTATTTTCTTTGTCAGACTGCAGTTCTTGTTTATGCTCCTTCCAGCTCAATTATTGTTGAATGCTTAACAGGAGTGTATGAGGGCGCATTATGTTAAAAGCACAGATTTTGTCTTGGATGTGTTGAGTAATGTTCTATAACTGCTGTCTAAGCAGCAGGATGTTGGTTATATTTGGTTTGGCATAGTTCATTCCATATGAACCTCTATTATATATCGTCTAGGCTCTCATTTTGTTATTGTGTTTTGCTCTCGTTTGTGTTGTAGATGCCAGCAAATGCAGGTTGGGCATCCTCTGATGTGTGACACTCTGAATAAAAATAAATACCAAATTCACTGCACACTACATAATACTATATACGATCCTATGCTTCACTAAACAGCCAATCTCGCAATGCTTGATATGTGAAGCTTTTGTGCCTTAAAGGCAGACATAGATGAATGTGAACAAGTAAAACCTAATCAAAGAACCATTCAAAGCTTGCAGCTTTTCACTGTTACCTGTACCGTGCTTGTTTTGCAGTGTTTCCAATGGATGTTCCAGGTTAAATCATTCGATTATGAAATGTTGGTGCAGGGAGATGGCAGTGGCTCGACTCATCCTGCTTGCTGGCTGTTGATCAACTGAATTTGTCCTCTGTTGTGAATCTCTGACAATAAGCATTCTGTAATAATGTGTACTGAATTAGTTTGAAAAACTTCACTGTTAATTTAGAATTCCACGGAATAAATAAATCACAATTAAAATTAAATGAATGTATTTCGTTATAATTAGACAGTGGCCTAAGTTGTTGTTTTGTTTTCTGAGTGTTCAAAATAAGCTGTATCATCACATCATCACTAATGGCCCGTGCTCAGCAGCTCCACTGAGATATGTTAAATCAGTGCATTTCATTTATTTTCCTCCCTGTTGCTTTCAGAGTGTCACTTACATGATAACTGTAAACAGTATTCAGCAGGATATCAGATATCCGTCTCAAATGAAACTAGAAGCTGCTCAATATTTGGATCAGTGCCTTTAACTACTATTTTAACTAATTTTTCTGCATTACTGAACAACTTTACCGAGGATTTCATACAATCAAATAAGAAACTCCTGTGCATAGGAATTGACAGGGATGGTCACCAAATATGTTATTTATTAAATTAAAAGACATCACAACATTTTGGCTGTATATTTGCTTTTACAAAAGAGGCAGCTCATTTTGCCTCAAGGTGAACTCTTTATTTTCCTTCTCAAAGCACAGATAATCATTGATAAAATAACATTTTCGTCAAGCTCTTTAGATTTGATGCTGGTAGCCTATTGATATTTCCATCAGTGTATTGACTCTCCACACTTTATTCAACTGTCTGTTGGTGCCTAGGTGGGCAGCAGAGTAGAGTTCCAGTGCCAGCAGGGACACATATTGCAAGGCTCCACCACCCGGCTCTGTTTGCCAGATCTCACCTGGACTGGCATCCAGCCTACCTGTGTCCGTGAGTGAAACTTCTCCACACACTCAGTATATCTTTCTGTCTGTCTCTGCTGGCATCTTGTCACTGCTTGTCCATCGTAGCTCCTCAGCCCACCCTCCTCCTCTGTCTAGGGTTCCCTTGTGGTCCAGCATCTTTATTCACTCCTGACCTTAGCCACCTCAGTAAATTGCAGCTAATGCCTCAATCAGCCTGCTATCCCAGCTTCTCTGAGAGTGAGGTGTTGATGGTGATAACTGTCTTTCTTTTTCAATGACCTGAACTGCAACCAACTCCAAACAAAGGTCCTACACTTGCTCAGTTGCTTTGCTGAGCCAGCTGCTTTTCAAATACGTTGTGGAATCCAGAATTTTAGTGGAATCCCTTGCAGCCACAGAATCTTTCATTGAAATATTACCAATTCAGCTGTGCTATAGTCTGCATTTTTCTACACACTCCTAGTATAAGCACTTGAGGTCTGTGATGATACAGATGAACAGTTTCAAATGGTATTTTGTAATCTTGATTTCATAACTACCCCAATATGTAACACCCACTTGAATTTCCTGGAGACATTTATGCTGAGGAAGCAGATGCATTGTAGTACCCTACTTCCTTCTCTGTATGAGCTACTCTGCAGTAGGGCTGTGTGTGTGTGTGTGTGTGTGTGTGTGTGTGTGTGTCTGTGTGTGTCTGTGTGTGTCTGTGTGTGTGTGTGTGTGTGTGTGTGATAAGTGTAAACAGTATTCAGTGTGTGTGTGTTATTGTGTGTATGTGTGCATTGTAAGTGGACGGAAAATGTTCTAACAGAGGGAAACTGTTAGATGGATAGGTGATGAGAATACTAGAGCATGTATGTGATGTCTTTGTATTGATCATACACTCAGATGCAACTTTATTTGCCTGAAGAAATGAATTTAATACAACATTGTGGCTATAAATCCTTTCTTTGTAAAGATGATTATGAGTGCTTTAGTGCTCAATCCTGGTTTTGATTCAGTTACAGTTTGCAGGCACGTTGTATTATGTTGTGTTGGACTGACTTTGTAAAGGAGTGCATGAAGGTAAAGAAAACACACCAAGCATGAGAATAAAACACAAGGTATTTTAAGAATGCTAACTTTTTAAAATTCAAAATCCTCATGTATTTATTTTGTTATAGATTTGAACATAACATCATTCATAATTGCCATGGTTTTATGATCATGTATAAAGTTTATTTTCTGCTTCAAAATTTCTTAAAAGGTTCATTATTTAGTAGATAGCAGCCAAAGAACAATCAAAAAAACTAGAAGTGTGCATATCCCCAGATTCTGATCGCTGCCAATACCAAATATGATTGTTGGTGGTAGTTTGTGTAAAGTTACATGAGGCTCTGACCACTTTAAATAGTCAAACAGTTTTAACGTGATAACGAGTTTCTCAGTTTCCCATGTGGGGAGAGAAATGGGTTTTGATATTAGTTTGAGTTTATGAATGGTGTATATATCTTCATACAAAAGTCACATGTCAGTAGAACCTTGGTGGTGCAGACCTTAGATGAGGGTAGTTTGCTTGTTGTTCACTGACAAAGCCTTAATTACATCTGAGCTCAGAAATACATCAACTGTGGTAATCACAACCTCTGTAAACTCCTGCTGCAGGCAGGAGGAGTCAGCATCTCATGATCATAAACTCCATAGGCAGTGAGCAGAGTTCAGGCATCACCTCCGTATCAAAGCAGCACTATTTGTTGATATAGACAGCCAGCCCACCCCCTTGTTGTTTGCAAGTGATGCTGCTCTGTCCACCTTGTGTAACCTCTCTGGCTGGATCTCAGTGTCTCTGGCAAAAATACAAATAGAAATCCAGCGGTTCTTTATACCACACTGATAAGCCCTTCGAAGATTCATGAGCGAACATTAGCCAGCACTAACTTTCCTGTTATTGAACATTAATTCTTCCGATAAAATCCTGGGGATCCCAAATGCAAAGCTTATAGTAATATGGAAATTCATTTGCAAGTTGGACCTCTGTATTTTGGAAGGTCATAATTGAATTGAATCAACAGCATCTTAACATGCCAGTGCCAAGAGGTGGACACCCCTGAGTCAAATCCTAGATAAATCTAGTTTTGTTCAAAAAAGAAGAGCTAGGTTTATTGGATGTAACCTTGTTCTGGAATTGACATAAACAATATAATGTATGTTAGCATAGACTCAACATGCATTAAAATATCAAGCAACATTGTGAAAATAGTTGTAGTTTTGTCACATTCCCAATGAAAGCAAAATAAACATAAATAACACATTGTATAACCTTTTTATGGGACTCTGATGTAATAACGTCACCAGCTAGAGTACAGGTTGACAGCTAGCAGAGGTTTCATTCATAGTTATAACATTTTTTGGCTTTTAGCTCTCCCAATGTGCTCCATTCAGCAGATGCACTTTCTTTGCCATGTTTGTCTGTCCGTCTCTACCGAGACTGCAGCCTGCAGCTGCTACTGTCTATCACCTATAGATGGTGGTGCATCTGAGTGATGAGCACGTGACCGTGTGGCATGTCTGATGTGTTCACTGTTACATCCCCGTCAGGCTTTGGCAGGGGTCGGCAAGCTTAAACACTCGAAGAGCCATTTGGACCTGATTACCATGGAAAAGAAAACATCAGGAGCCACAAAACCCTTTTGACATCTAAAATGAAGATAAAACTGCATACATCATTTTTTTTACGTGAAATCAATGAACTTCTCCAGAGAAAACAAAATTTTATTTCTACATGCAACAAACGCTTCTTCGGAAACTCTGTTCTTGGATTTCTCCATGGGTGGGCTACCAGGGATCATAAAGTTCAATAAATTGCGGTCCGGCAGGTGTCACACATCTGCGATTGTAAGGAGAATTTTGTAAGTCAAGAAATTGAACACATATTATTTTGACGTTAAAACCATAACCTTCAAATTCAGAATTACATTAAAAAGTGACAAATTAAAACAAAACAAATTTAAATCAAATACTCATTATTTGCTTTGCAAAGTCACTGAGAGCCGCAGCAAAGGGATGAAAGAGCCAAATGTGGCTCCAGAGCCGCGGGTTGCCGACCAATGGGCTAGGGGATGGGCGGAGAGGTAAAGTAAAACTTTGCAAAAGAAGAGGGAAACAGATTCCATACATAAACCACTAATGTTTATTAACAATGCCAATTTAATGTAATCCCTCTCCTAAATCTATGAAAAGGCCAATCTGTACAAGGGATTATAAAGAAACAATGGTAAGGTCGCTTTGGCATTCATGCAGTTGCTGATCAGGAGTTGCCTCAGGTGCTCTTCATCACTCAAAGATGCAAGGTGGGAAAGATGTCACCTTCAAAACAAAATACACACAACAGTAGTTGCCTGGACAACATATATATTTAGTCTGTATAAAATTGGTGACTGAATTTTATTGTCCATCCATCTTGTTCATCGTGTACAACACCCTGTGTTGATGAAGTAATGCTTCAGCTTAAAACTGATGATAAGGACGAATGTTCAGAAAATATTGAAGAGCACCGCTTCAAGAGCATGCACCAGAAAAGGGCTTAGATGTACCAATTTACAGGCTCACCACTGAAGCATTTTATTGAGCTTTGTTTGTTGGAGTTTAATGCCTGCCCAAAATATTGTATTCATTTAAAGACTGTGGAAAAGAAGAAAATATTTTTTAAGTGCTAAAAGTGTGTAATGCTGAACTGCAGTAAAGACCAGAATAACAAAAACTTATTTGTGAAAGATTACAAACTTGAATAATATGTAAGTAATATGTCCCTAAAAAGTAGACATCATTCTGCATAGCAGGTTTGTGGTATACCACCAATAAGTGGAAGACTTCAAGATTGACCGCAATAAAAATGTATCTGTATGTAACTTTTCTTCCATCTTGAACTAACTCCTGGAGTTTTAATTTACAAGAGTTTTTATTTGTGTCTGAATATTTCCATTTTGGATCATGTGAATAAGATTTTTCCTTATTCATTCATTCATTCCTATATCTTATACAGTGAGGAAAGCTAACAGTGCAAAAAAGAGCTTTTAGAAAGCCATTGTAACAATCCAACAATAGTGATGTCCTCTTGACCTTTTTCTGCTCCCTCAGTCTGTTGCTGGCTAACCTCTCTTGTTCACACAGGAATCCATCAGCAGGGCTGTCTGTGAGTCAGCCTCTATCTCTCTCTCACTCTGTCCATGTCCCTTACGAATGCACTCTATCTTTATCAGAGTCACCAGCTTTGAAAAAAGAACATCACATCACATGTTGGTGTGTGACAGAATAACTGGATGTGTCTTTTGAGGCCTTTTGCACTCTCAGGAGTGAAGCCTTCTGTATAAATAAATGTGGCACTCTTAACAGAGCTTGATGAGGGATGTGACATCTGCCTTGGAAGTGTCTTCACTATTCATGGTCTACAAACTCTATAACTGCCCTGGACATGTGCTGACAGTTCGTCAATTTAAATGGGCTTCATAAACGTGTGCTTTGGCTGCAAGATGACAGTTTATTTATCATTATATATTTATTTAGGTCCCCAAACTTGTCATTGACTGCGTCTCTGCTTTAATGATGTTTCATAAATGCCTAAATAGATTTCCTTGTGCCAAATTCGTCAACTCATTGAAAAAGTTCTTGGAAGCGCACACATTTTTCTTACACTCCATGTTTTCTCTTTGTAAAACTGCATTTACAGTGCAGTACATTGGCAGAGTTATAACATTACTTTTCCACTCAATTTCTGTTGTGGGGTCAAACTTATACCTGAATGTGCACAATATGCAAAATAAGATTACCTTTTCAAACACAAACAAGAGATTTTCATCCAGCCTCCTCATCTTTCATGGAATCCAGAAACTAGGTTTCATCCTGGCATCCCTTCCACACCCTATTGCCACTAATGTCATTAAGACACCATGAAATACTGAATTGGTACTGTGACTCGCTCGCAGCTGTCTCCCATTTGACAGCTGGCAACGTATTCTTTCACTCACAAGATTCAAAATTATTTTGCTGTTTTCACATTATTTTTGAGGCCTCTGAGCCTGCATGGTAAACTCATCAGGGTTTTGGTGATGCAGGTGATTTGCATAAATTTTGGTTCTGTGGAGAGTTTGTTGATGTGACCAATTGTAGAATGTATACTCAACCCACTCCTGTGAAAATGACACTATTAAATATGGTCTCCAAGGGGCTGTTTTAGCAAGACCGCAGTCACGGCTTTTGTCCTGATTTTCTGATTCAGCTAAAGCTGTACTAAGCTTTTACTGCCTACCTCACTAGCTTCCTTTTTTTGGCAGCAATGTTAAATAATATAGAAAGTATGTAATATTATAAATCTAAATTGGTTTCACATTAAATTACATTAAACTAGTTCATAGAAACTTTCGATCCAGCAGGACATATACAGTCAGTGTTTGTGCAACACGTTTCAGTTTAAACTAGCTTGTTTGACTTCAACTAGGTGTAATCCACCTATTGGTCAGTCTTACAGTCTGATGATGGGTAATATTTCCTCATGGTTTAGATTCCATGTGCTTCACTTAGGGTTTGGGGCTCAGGTTAAGTTGTCGCTATGGATGCAAGTGAATGGAATGTCCTAACAAGGATATCTTTGCAACCTGTGTGGATGGTTGGGTGTACCTGATATTTGTTACCAAGTGGAAACTTTTCTAAAACTATCAGTAAACTCAGCAGAATCCCCAGTCCTCATGGAGAATAAAGAAGGGTCCTAATGTTGCCAAATATTGTGTGTGTGTGTGTGTGTGTGTGTGTGTGTCTGTATGTGTGTGTGTGTGTGTATCCTGCATATATATACATGATACATATATACATACATATACTGAATATCATGTGTATATATAAATATATATATGATGCATACTGTGTATAATTTGAAATGTCTGTTCTTCTCTTTTTTAGCTATTACTTTTTAAATCCTCCTTTTCTCCCCTCCTGACAGTTTAATCATCTTCTTGTCTGTGTGTGTGAGTGTGAGTGAGTGTGTGTGTGTGTGTGTGTGTGTGTGTGTGTGCGTGTGTCTGTGTCTGTGTGAGTCCTCTCGGTCCATTTGTATGCATGTGGGTGATAATGTGAGTGTGTGTGTGTGCTAATGTGTCTGCCCTCTGCTTGCTCTCCAGCTCATTCTTGCAAGCAGCCACGCAGCCCAGCCAACGTTGATGTTGTGGGTCTGGACCTGCCCTCCTATGGTTACACACTGGTGTACACCTGTCAGCGAGGTTATTTCCTTTCGGGGGGCTCAGAGCACCGCGTCTGCCGCTCTGATGGTAGCTGGACCGGCAAGGTGCCAGTGTGCAGAGGTACGTAGTCAGCAGAGGTCTACAAGGGCACACGATGAAGAAATTGTTCATAGGGGTAGCAGCAGATGAAATATTCAGGGGGCTGGGAGGAGTGTGTACCCCTATGTGTGCTCCATTATTCTAAATCAATCCTATTTATCACCACTGCTCAATCTTATTTTCAAAATAAACACTAAAGCACTGAGGTTTGTACTGTACCTAATGTGTGACTGCATTCAGATTCTTTCAAATTCAAGTTTTTTTGCAGTGTGTTGATTTCTAAATATTTATACAAGAACAGAGCCACTAGAGATCTTGATGAACAGCATGTACAGTTGAGCAGTGTTTACTTTCCCAGCATCCTCTGGCTGTGATGCCTTGCTTTGAATCAGTGCAGCTTCATTACATCCATATTTATATTCTCCTGCAGTTGGGTCCAAATCACATGAGAAAACTGTCAAACCAGTACCAGGGACACCAAGCCCTAAAATAAATGGTGAGTTTTGAAGTCCTTTGCCTGTTCATGTGTTGGCAGATATCAGTCCTGCAGCTGTATTTTTTAGTGCCGGCAGCTCACTGTTCTCACTCTATTCTCACAGACTGTTGGCAATGTGTTTTCACATGATCTCTACTCAGTGTTAAAAGTGATGTCTGACATTATAGAGTGGTTAGATCAGTCAATGAATCAGAATCACACAATAAATATTTCACCGTTTCTCTGAAAGTTATATTTAGCCTTGCTCTTCAATGTCAGCAGGCATAGAGGAAATTACTTAACATGACCTGTACTTTTGCTTGTATTTTGATACATACAACAAACGAGTTTATGTTCATTACCACCTTTTTGCAGTCATTGTAAGGTATTAAGAGTAATTTGAATCCTTGGAGAAGGGAAGGAGATGTATTGAAATCAGTGAATAATTGGAACATTTGTTACAATGAGAGAAATACTTCACAATATTGCCATGTGACTAGTAAGCACTTAGTGTTGATGATGTTAATATTAAAAAAAAGAACTCTTTCTTGACCACCAGTGACCACTGTAAAATAATTAAAGCTGTGTACTTCTTCAGCATGTGTAGGAATTACAAGCAATTAAGGCACACAACAGGTTACAGCATAATCTCACTAACGATTGCCAACATATTAGGACCCCATCTTCCCCTTTAGCAAGTATTTTGTGGGACGAAACTCCTTCAGAGATGGTTTTAAAAGTGAAAGTGTATGTTCGGCTTGCAGTTCTTTAGTAGATTGTAGCTAAATCCCTGATTGGCTGTGTAGTTTCCCTCCTGTGCTTGCACTGTCATAGATCGGATTTACTGCTTCCTATTTCATTTGAGCTGCTTAAGAGTCGTTTTAACATACTGCTGATGAAAACTCAACATTACTTGATTTACGGCTTCCTAATAAAAGCTTAAAAATAATAATGATTTGGGGTTTTATCGTATATATATATATATACATATAGAGCAAATGAAGTGTGTTTATCCACCATTTTACCATCGCCTCTTTGACCGCTAGTTACTGCCTTGGATCAGCAGCTGATCAATGACTTACGGCCAACATGTAACATCAGTTACTGAACACACCTTCCAGTGGGCAGTCCTGATGTGATGGAGGTGCAAAGTGCTGAGGTGACGCCAGTTAAAGGCGAGCCAGCACATATTTAAAATAGGCCTTGAGTTTTTTTATTGTTGTATTGTTGCTGTATGTTTATGATATGAATTAAACAAGACATAAGAAGTACACGTCATTGTAAGTGCTGTTGCCAGATTTATTTCCTGTCACTTGTTACAGTCATATTTCCTAGTGATACTAAGTACTAGCAGTTAATGACAGGTCTATAGAATGACCCCAATAGTGTGTTACTGCTGAAAAGTTCTGCAGAGTTCATGGAGTGAGTCCAGTGTTGTATCTGTCAGAACGTATTAAATTAACATTAATTAAGATAGTCGAAGCATATCAGAAATGGGATATTATTCAAATTGAATGAAAAGATTGCTATCAGCTGTTTGATGTGTTGATTCAGCTGCATATCTAATTTCCATTTTTCTGCTTGAGTGCGCATTAAATGCACACACAGTACTGACTTGGTGTCTGTATAAAAATAGATGCATGTTACACACAGATGGTTAATAGCAATGGTAACTTTTAATATTTGCTTTTATTTAATTTTTTGACACATCAATTTAAAGGAAGTAATTAACAAGACTTGTCCCCCCCTTTAGTGCCCGATGATGTCTTTGCCCCTGATTTCATCTGGAAGGGTTCCTATGATTACAAGGGACAGAAACAGCCAATGACTTTGACAGTCACAAGCTTTAATGCCTCAACGGGGAAAGTCAATGTAACTTTAACCGACAGTAGCATGGAGTTTCTACTCTCTGGTGAGTCATCTATAAATCATCTGTCTTCTGCTTCCTCCCCACTGCCTCCCCTTTCCTCCTCTCACTACTTTTGTGTGTCACTTCCATTTATGCGGAGGGTGCCTCGTGTCAATCAGTCAATCACCAAATGATCTCATGCATGAGGGTGGAAATTAACTATTGGCTCTAAAGACAGATGTATTAGTCTCCACTGACATACTGCCTATTCAAGTGTCACTAGTCTCCTCCTCTCCTCTCTTGACTGTTTCCTCATCTGTTCTTGTGCCTCCATCATCTCTTCTCAGTGCTGCTGTGTCAGCTGTAGCTGGAGGTGTTATGTTTTCAGGCGTCCGTCCTATCTATTTGATACTTCAGGAATGTCTGGAGGAAATTTCTTCATTTTTGGTATAAGACTGAAGGATGAACTGATGCGATTTTGGTGGTCAAAATCTTTTTTAGCCATCAGTCAAGATTCATATGCTGACGGTACACAATTTTACCCTGATGTCTGGTAGGAGGAAATGATTATAGGATGGCCTTTTATTCATCAGAAATACATTTCTGGCCATTATTCAACTACATAACTCAGGAACAGAAGGGGCACGCTTAATACCATCATATAAGATTCGTTCAAAGTTATCATTGCGTGTACCATAACCTCTGGACAGATGTGGGTGTGAACTGCTACTTGACTGCTTGGTGGAGGCATACCATCACTAGGCAGTAATTCTGGTTATTTGTATTCCCTCTGTATTTCTCTCTGCTCCTTTTTTTTTGTTTGTTTTTAATCATTCTCCCCCACCCAAATTGCCTCATCTTTTTACTCGCATCATTTCTCTTCATGCCTCTTGTCTTTTTCTTTGTAGGAGTGTACAAGCGCCAGGAGGCACGCTTAATGCTCCTGCTGTACCAGATGAGAGCGCTGGCCCACAGCTCCTTGAGCAGGATTACCGATGAGACCTGGGCAATGGATGGATTTGTGAGTATATGCAGGAATTTGAAGCTGCTGGCCAGTGATCTTTTAAGAATAACGAAGAGCTGTGACTGTGTTTTATCAATTCCCTTTTTTTCCTATTTATTTTCAGTCTGACAGACAAGTAGATTATTGCTGGCTATGGGGCTGGAAACACATTGATGCCAAAAATAAGCCTTCCGTGGATTAAATCAAATAAAACGTTTCCTCATTATTACATTTTTCTCATCCCAATTACTGTGCCAACATAGTGAAAATCCCTATCAATTTTTAGAAACTGCGACAACAAAGTAAACAGTCATTTCCTTGCTTATTATCTATTTCTGTTTAGATATATTTTCTTTTGGCTGTTGCAGCAGACTGACTGTGTGAACCATCAGAGTATTTCCCCATTCACATTTAGCTGAATACAGTACTCTCAGACACTTACATGACAAGGGACCTGGAACGCCTGGTAAACAAGTTCCTCTTCTTGAATAAACCTCAATGTCCATGTAATAATGGCATGGGGCAGACTGAGCTACTTAGGTTATTTATAGCATCCTGCACAGCTTCAAAATCAAAAGGGTTATTTTTGAATGTTACATGACAGAATTTGTCTTCCTAAAAACAGTGCATGTGTTGTGTTGTGTTCAGTAGATACAACAATCACTTGTTTGCTAAGAAAAATCAGATTTTATTTGTTCAGTTGAAACAAGCTCTATTTTGTATCTGCTAGGTTTCAGCTGAGCCTGAGGGAGGCAGCTATGTGTTCCAAGGCTTCATACAGGGTAAAGACTATGGACAGTTTGGACTACAGAGACTTGGTATGTGTCTTTTCAATACAATAATTGGTGACATTTGTCACCACTCCTCTTCCACGTCAAGATCAACATAACGTGTGTTGGAAATGCAAACAAATTTACCGTGTGAACAAAGGCTCATGACTTCTTATGAGATACATTATCATTTCAAATCAGTGGAGTGATAGGTTTATTTCAAATGTCTTTTTTTTAATCACAAATTGGGATCCACAAAGATTTGTACATTTGTGTCTTAAGTGTTCTTTGGTAACATTTTTCCCACTGGCAAATATTTAGAACAATGCAGGGCCATTATATTTGTTGTTGACTGATGGCGCCATTCAGCAGCTTATTGTCCTCCTCCATGTCATTGTCCTTCATTTCTTCCTGCTCAACATTGTCATTAACTCATGATCGTCTTCAAAAAGATCATCACAGTTGCAGTGATAATTATAAGTGTGATCATCGTTGTCATCTTTATCAACCAGTGGCTACAGCTCGTCCTCACTCTGATCATCTTCCTCATCATCATCATCATCACCTCCGTCACCAGCACAATACGTATCTTTACGCGATTTGTTGCATCATTTTGTTGGTTAATTTAAATGTATCTATCATTTATTAACTGTGTGTTGTGTTACTATAGCTAATAAAATGTTTTTTCTTTCAGGTTTAAGTGTGAGAGAGAATGTTACACTCCCTGATACAGAAACCAACACATCTACCAACAGCAGCTCTGTTGCTGTTGCAATCCTCGTGCCTTTCTTTGCCCTCATCTTTGCAGGACTTGGTTTTTATCTCTACAAACAGCGGTATGTAGTCGATCTTGGTGTTTCACATGCTAGGTTGTGACCTCAATTAAAGTCCCACTCTATGTGTTTGGTTTCTGTGCCAGGAAGGGGGGAATATATATATTCATAAAGATGAAGAAAAAGTGCTGCACACCTACAAATGATTGTTGATCTTGAAGAGGGCTTTTGTGCAGAAATGTTATTGGAAATAAAATGATAAATGAATATATGTATGTGTTAAACGTCAACCTCTCAGCGTACCACTTGGTGTATATTTCTTTTCCACTTTATCACAAACCCGTGTCTCAGGCGTGTCTCTGAGTTTTAACTTCACCCAAAAGAGTATAAGAACTCACAAATAGATGTCTTGAGCTACCAAATGGACCCACCACCCCAACCCTCCTCTACATCACTGCATTGTGAGTCCATGATACAGAAATAGTCATCCATGAATAGTATATTAGCTTAAAACTAATGGCAACTGACGATTAACAACAGCAGAAATCTCAGTTCATTTGCTGAATCCATTCATGTTCACTAGTCTAAAAACACTTTCAAGTTTCTTAAACTTAATGCATCAGCAAGTCCACAACGGTGAACAAGCGCCATTCTGTAATTGTTAGTTTGTTTGTCTTTATCTCAAATAAAGCCTTTGTGAATTTCTGAGAATATAAAGATAAAAATGTTGTGAATCATAAAAGACAGTGCACTTGAGAGTTGATAAACAGGTGTTTGTTTTTCGACAGTTTTCTGTTAGCGGTCAGTTGCCATTAGCTTGCTCTTTCTGCATTATGAAGGAATGAAGTAATGCTGGAGGATAAAATGTCCTTGTCAGCTCAAGATACCCATTTGTGAGTACTTGAAAGGCAAAATACATGTTTTGGGGATTTGCTTAAGTTTGCGTTTTATTAATATGTTTTAGATTTGTAGCAAAAGAAAATGTACTTCCGAATAAGGTAGTTAGAGTACTGTGGTCCACTTCCTATGCTTGCTTCATTGCAGCGTGTTTCCTCACTGGGTACAGTTGCTCTCTGTGGGGGACTTCAAAGAGTGATGCAATATTTGTCAACACGTTAGCATCCAAACCAAATTACACAGCAGCGTCAGTCGCCCCTTTAAAAGCACTATGGATCAATGCTGTGTGTTCACGTGTGCTTGTGTTGTACATTTACTCTACACAGATGAGTGGATTTTTAACTTAATTAAACTCATTGTTTTAGTTACCATGAACATGGTTTAGGGCCCTTCTGTTCTTTTCAACAATAATAACCATTCAACCTCAAGTACCCCCTGCAGCTATCCACACCAAGATGATCAAAATATGTGTATTGGTTCAGAGGGAAGGAAGATAATTTGGATACCGTCTCTCAACTAATATGCAACCTCCTTTTCTTTTCTTTTTTCCTCCCAGTAAAACAGATAAAGCGCAGTACACAGGATGTTCTGTCCACGAGAACAACAATGGACAGGCCACTTTTGAGAACCCGATGTACAACACAAACACAAAAGCTGCTGAGGGGAAAGTCGTCCGCTTTGACCCCAATCTCAACACCATCTGCACCATGGTTTGAAGTCGGTGGTGTATGAAAGACAGAGGGAGAGACAGGGAGTCCTTGTTTGCTTAATATGAATATATATTGACATAATTAAACATAACCTGTTTCTGATGACTCAAAGACACAGAACTACGCAGAAACATAAAGCACACTTTCAGCAACACTTACGGCACTTGCAGTTGATCATCTATGGAAGGTAAAACATTCTACAGAAAAGAAGGAAATGTCCCACAACTTTATATATCTTACCATAGTTCGGTTAAGAGATGTGTTTTTTACACTCTGTGAGTGTTGGCTTTATGAGAAAAGAGCCTCTGGCACATACATAAAATAGAGTATTTTATGCTCTGTAGTACAAATACAGAGGGGTTACTTCACAATGCCAAATGAGAAATTCAAGTTTTTCGTTTCAAGCCCAGATCGAGACCCTTTTTTTATTTTTGCCTTCGTCTCACAGTCAACCTTATGAGGGTATTTTCTCTGAGGGAGTTCAGGAGACTCTCAACAGAGTTGATCAATGTAATCTTTAGAGTCTATTTTCCAAAAGTGTACGGTGTGTGAGAGGAGGAAGTAAAAAAAAAAAAAAAAAGCTGCCTCCCGTTGAATACTGTCGGTGCTCTAGGCTTTTCAAAGTTATATGCTCAATTATACCTCTTAATTGGATGGTACCTGCTGCTGACAAAATCTATGGCCAGGGATTTAATTACTGAAGTGCAGTACAATTTTTTCCAGTTCCACTGGGAAAGCTAGGGCTTTCATTGTTACTTTGCAGGTTACCTGACAACAGTGTTCTTCTTGAGATATGTGGTTAACATTAAGGTTTATTATCAAGTTGTGTGCAATTAATTTGTTTTTGACAGAAATATTGTCTTTAAGCGGAACTGTACGTTTCCAGCTATTGATTGAGTGGGGCCATCGTGAGATCAGTCATCTATTAATTGTCCTTAAGTTACTGAGACAGTAAAGATAGATTGTATCATGATTATTATTTCCACTGTTTGTGTTCAAAAAAAACAAAAAAACAACAACATTTGGAGTGAATTAACCCCTAGTTCTAGTCTTTGTAGATCAAGTATCTCAAAGTAGGAGTTTTTTTCATTATTTCAGTTTGTATTCAGTGACGATGAGTTGAAGACTGCTGACCAGGACATGTATATAAACTTGGATTCATATGCAATGACATTAACTGCAATCAAGCAGTGTGAGGTTAAGATAAGCTTGGGATTTTTTTGTTTGTTTGTTTGTTTTCTTTTTATGTTATTGAACATTTCATAATGTTTCTGGCTCACTTTACAGTCCAAGGTAGAACAAGTACAAATTCCATATCAATTCTATTTTTTTTTTTAAATGATCAACGTTCTTGAACTCGTTTTTTTTTTTTTTTAAATCACAGTTTAAAATTGTTTGGCCTGCAAATTTGTTTCCGATAAACAAGGCATGAGTGTGAAGATTGCTGCCCGTTGGTTGGCGTACAGTAGGCCTGCATCTGTAAGTTCATGATCAACTCTCCTATTCTGAGACACTTGATGAATAAAAGGCTTTGGACAGATTATTGACAGTTATAAATGGTTAATTAAATGTCTTACAGAACCATCAGCTGCTGCCAACTAATGTACAGTATACACAAAAAAAATTGCACAAACATGAGCCACCATCTGTCTTGTAACGTCATAAATTCATATATGTTTTAAAACTGAAAATGTGACTCTTTCGCCCCATTTCTACATCATTGCAGTGCCTTGAAGACTGTATGGGCATATGTTTTTAAAGGACACGTCATTTCTTGCATTAGTAAAGTATATCAGTGTTATTTAAATGCCCAGTTTGCAGTGATTCAGCTGGTGGTTTATCTAAGAAGGGGTGTGTTTGAGAAGCAGCTCATCTATTCATACCTGTGCATGTTGGCAAAAAAAAGGTGATCCAGTATAGCAATGGCTGCTAAAGTACTTTGTTCCATGAAGTTGACTCCTGTCATTGCTGTTACATTTTGTACATTTATACAGTCTTGATACTTAATGGCATTCTTTGGCAAGATGTCTTGTGTTATCAATATGTAATATATTTTGCGAGGTCATATTTCTTATGGATGAGGATTTAAAAATGCATCTGGTTAAAAACATTAGTCTCCCATTGGACTTTGGAGTAGAGTAGAACGCTTTCACCGTTGTTATCCACTCAAAAACAGTGTAAATGAATATGTACATATTACCAAACTTTTGTAAAGAGATATATTTTTTATGCCGATACAGCATTTGTAAGTTATTGAATATGTTGTGTAAAATTTCACATGTAAATGTCATGTAAGATCAAAAATGTTTTGTATATTTTTTTCTCTATCAGCAATGTATAAATCCTTAATTTATATATAAAATATACAATAATGAACGTCGTTGTCATCATTCTCCTTTGTTGATGGAGTTGTAAGTGTGTTTCAATGAAACTCTCCACTTTGCAGCGCATTTAGCACTTAAGAACTGAAGGAGCTGAATTATTCAAACTACTTCTCTCTGTTGCACCTCTACAGAATTTGTAATGAATTTTTCATTTGCTGACCACTGCTTGGTTTAGCCTTAATTAACTTAGCACTGATATGATCTCTATCCAGGGGCCACTCAGGACCTTTAAAGAATGCCTGTTAACAATGCATTGAACCCAGTAATCCCTGTTAACAGTAATAGTGTGAGCACAAAATTCCCTCTCAGCTTTTACTATTCATCCTCCAAGAAATGATGCTGAAAAGATTTTACTTCCCATCAAGCACATGTATACACGGTTGAGACAGCTGCGATGAGCCTTCCTTGTCTCCACTGTATTTGAGTCTCATTAGGTCTGCCTCTCTGACAACAGTCAGAAGTTACGCACACACACACACACGATTGTAGAAAATGAGGAGTTGTGGCGCAAATTGAAGTGGCATTTGAAGGTATAAGAATTACAGGAAACAAATTAAACATGGGGACACATCATCTTTATTTTGTGCACAAAACAATTTTTACAGTTGTGTAACTTTGTGTCAAGCCCATTGAAAATTTCCTGTACGTAAAGAGGATCAGGAATTCTAAACAGGGTTGTTACAGACTATAAAAATAGGTGAAAACCTGCTGCAGCTTTAAGTTCATTAGGAGGTGACAGTTTGCCAGCATTTGATGCAGCAGACCAAGATCAGGGGAAAAGATGATCAGCAAATGAGTGTGACAGATATTACAGAATGCTCAATAAGGGAAGTATGAAAAGGCCTCGTAAAAATCAAACCACTCGCGCTTGACTGACAGGAACTGGTAGGATTTCAGACCTGGGTTAATCATATACTTTAAAGTCTAAGCCTGGGATTTATGTATGGATTAGAAATATTTGCCAGAAGGATTTTTCATTGAAGTTACTTCGATGCTTCATCAAGTAGTTTTTAACTCAAAGGTTGATGATGTTGTATAAACTGATCCTAGACTAGTATGTCAGAAATGCTCAGCATGTTTTTTTTCAGCTCAGTAGAACACACTAATAATGACACCTTCTAAACCCTTATTTAAACTTCAGTTTTCTCTGAGATCGTGGTTTCTGTGGCAGAAAATTGCTCAAGGAGGCGGCATGGTGGTGCAGTGGTCAGCACTATCGCCTCCCAGCAAGAAGGTTCTGGGTTTGAGTTCCGGCTGGAGCACGGGATCTTTCTGTGTGGAGTCTCCATGTTCTCCCTGTTCCTGTGTGGGTTCTCTCTGGTACTCCAGCTTCCTCCAACAGTCCAAAAACATCAAGAGGGGACGAGGCTGATTGATACTCTAAATTGACTGTAGGTGTGACAGTGAGTGTGAATGGTTGTTTGTCTCTATGTGTTGGCCCTGAGATGGACTGGTGACCTGTCCAGGGTGAACCCCGCCTCTCACCCAAAAGCCTCTGGGATAGGCTCCAGCCCCCCTGCGCCCCTGAACAGGATAAGTAGAAGAAAATGGATGGATGGAAAATTCCTCAAGGAGCTTGCCGGTTTTTCAACAGCTGCAGCTTGCACCATGTCACCACATTACAGCTGCTCAGTTGAGATCTGGTGACTGAGTAGGTTAGTGCAGTAAGCTGATTTCACTGTCCTGTTCATCGAGGCATTTGCGGCCTTGTGGCGTGGGCATATGCCTGCTGGGGAAAATCGATTTGCAGAGGTGCAAAAAAGGGATATTCCTGGCTGCCTCTGATGCTACGATACCCCGTGGCATTCCTCTACTTTCATCATGGGGGTGAATGTGTCCCATGAAATGACAACCCACAACATTGCCAGCCTGCAATATTGAAACAATAAAGGGAAGAAGTGTTTGTGATTTTATATAAATCCTTTTTGATTCACCAGCATAAACCATGTATTGATCTGAATGAGATGTGTTGTGAGAATCCTCTAAAAGGTTACTTTTGTGTGCTTGTGTTTGGGTCTATCACTGAAGTTACCAGTTTCAGAGTTTAATGACTTGTATGTGCATTTCTGGACCTGTCCGTAATTAACAAGTAAAGGTCTTAATTGTCAGTTTGCTTACATAAATCTATGTTGTTCATTTTCCCCACACTTTTCCATTGAAGAACATCAACAATTTTTGATCGGCTAGGTTTGTAAAAGGAGAAATTCCTATTTTTGTGGACTGAATAGCAGCATTTTCCTTGCTCATAACAATGGAATTCATGTGGAGGTTATGTCCTGGAAAATGGAATGGGATTTAATACTGTATTCTGCAGAACAGTCTCTACGAGCAGGGCCTAGAAGAGTTATATGCTTTAATATACTCTTTTTAATCTTTAACTGAATGAATAATGTAAATTCCTCCATTACCATTTCAGAAAAATAAATTTTTAACCCACAGTTAAATCACATGGGCATCGGGGAAATAGCCTGTAATAGATCAAGGAAGTCTGTGGTTGATCGCAATTGAAGCATGTTAAAACAGGGGGTCAATGAGCACTATCAACAATGTGTGTGTGTGTGTGTGTGTCAGGGCTGGCAAGATCACTGTCATTAATCCTCAATGCTAGGGCGATGTCATAGATTCCTACAAAATGATGAAATGTCAGGTTGTTCTCCTCATAAATCATGAATGTGACGTAACCTGATGTTCCTGCACCTTCCCTTGGATTTAGGTCAGAATCAGAATCTGTTCTGTAGCTAAGTAAGAAAGCAGAGAATGTCTTGCTCCTAATAGCGCAACAAAGAAGAGTAAAAAATAGAAATGTAATAAAATAAGTAATAATGAAATTAATTCAACTTGAAGTCTAATTCCAGAGCATAATCGATAGTTGTGAAATGGGATGTAGGAATATGAAATGAAATATTGGCTGTGCCACATAATTATAGACTGTGCTGTGGAGAAAGAAATGAAGTGTATGAAATACGACAGAAGCAAATACAAAAACTACGTTACAGAGGAGGAATCCATTATATGTTGTATGTCCAGAGCAGTGTGGGGCTATAATGCGTTACAACTAACGCGTTACTATAACGCCGTTACTTCTGACTTCTAACTAATGCTACAACGAATTACTTTTGCGTTCGTCCATTAATTTTTAGGCTCGCTGCAGAGAACTTCCTGTTTAGCGTACAAGGGCGACGCCTCTGTGCGACGGTCATGGAGAGTCAAGGTGAGAGCAAGTCGATTTTCTTTAAGTGGAAATACGCTCATTATTTCACCTTAGTTGGACACAAGGATAAAAAAAAACCCATTTAAGTCAAATGTAAGCTCTGTCTTGCTGGCACGAAGGTCCTGCCTACTGCAAGAAACAGCAACTCCAATCTGTCGAAGCACCTCCAGAAGCGACTTGCCTCGACGAATCTCGTAGACGCTAACACGGCGTCGGCGGACACTCTCGCAGTGAGTCAAGCCCCTCCACTCAAACAACAGCGGCAGGATGTAACGGGGCTGTACGGCAGGCACAGATCCACGGGGCTGTGTCGCGGAATGTTGTTGAAGACGTGCACCCGGCCTCCACTGTGGAGCCCCCCGCTGTCACGCAGCTCCTGAGCGTCATGACGTGTCTCCAACTAAAAAGTTACTTTGAACAGTAATGCATTACTTTTTGGTGTAAGTTGCTAGCACCACAAAGTAGGCCAGTTACTTTTTGAATGAAGTAATGAGTAACTGTAACTATACTATTTTTCAGTAACTACCACAACACTGGTCCAGAGTGATGTGTAATTGTGATAAATGCAAGGATTTATTTTAAAATATGATTAATAATTACTGAATAAGTCATGGAATGAAAAGCTGTTGCAAAATAATGTTAGAAAAGTCATGTATAAAAATATTGATGGTTCAGTTAAGCTCGATGGAGGGAAAAATCTTTGGGAGTATTGATTTACTTTAAAAGTTTTTATATTTTTATCAAACGAATTTAGCATGAATCTCAGGTAAATATATTGTGGTAAATGTTGACCGGGATTTCTGTTTATTCTTGTGTGTAACAGAAGTTTCAGAGAGTGTATGGTGCTGCAATCAGCTTCACAAAGGCCTGTTTTTTATCGTTTGTGTTTTTTTTTTTTGTGAAATGTATTTATCTAATGTTTATTTTTTATCAAATCCTAAATATCTTTTCATGAATTATGCTATGCGGTGATGGAAATATGCCTGAAAAGCACAGAAAAAAAATTAAAATCTATCAGTAAAAATGGGTTTAAACCACTGCAAAACATTGTGTTTTTTGGTACAATCATCTAATTTCGAATAAAAGAATAAATCTATTGATATATTGAGAGATTTGCTTCCCGTGTCTTCTGAAGACAAAGGTGTCTGTTTAAAAGTGCATGAGACAAAAATTCTAATAAAACAATTTTACAAAAACTAACAGCCACGTAACTTTAAGAAAAGTGCAGAATGGAAGTCTGAATTTACCTGAAGAAAATATAATTGAACGATTTTTATAAGGTCCAAAATGTTTATATTATTTACGGCTGACAAACCACTAAAGATCTCTTAACCAGTTGCATAAGCACGCTGATGTCACATGTTATCTCTGGGTGGTCATTGACCACAGGAGCTCGGGAACTACAAGGTGTTGGATTAACTGGAAAAATGGCAGCGAAATGTAAGAGTTCATTCCGTTATCCGTCTCAAATAGTACTGGAGAAACAAAGAGGAAAATGATGCTCAATGTGGGTGCAGGAATTCTGTGGTGATCTAAACTGAAGACCAAAAGGGCCTGAAAAGCCATGAAGAGATGACTACTTTTCTGTTGGGCTAATAAGATCATGTTTGCTTACTAATGATTACAAATGCTCAAGTTACCAACTTTAGCCTCTTGACATGTTTGTATTTTTAGTGAGTGACAAAATTATGCAATGTATTGCAACTAGATCAGACGACATGAATTTGCTGTCTTATTGCCATTATTTCATCTCCATATGTGGATAAACTGGTCAACCTGCCAACCAGTTGAGTAGAGTAGTGTGGCAAGAGTGAAGGAGACACCTCCTAAGGGAGGTATAAATGACATATATTATACCATTAAGACTGCCATTATTTCACAAAATTAAATTTGCTTGCTTGATTTTTTCATTTCAGTAATTACAAGCAAAAACACAAATTGCGATTTCTTGAAAAAAAAGTTATCAGCAAAAAAGCCCCTTTAGCTTTCTGAGATTTTAGTTATTTAATACTTATTCAAATATTAAGTGAACTGAGATTTGCTTTTAATACACAATTATGAAGAAGGCACTCAAGTAAAAAATTACAAATGTAGTTCAACACACAAACAAAACTAGCCTACTTCTGCTCATGCAGACTTGTTTGTCCACAGACTTGTACACATATATACATCTCTCTCTCTCTCTCTCTCTCTCTCTCTCTCTCTCTCTCTCTCTCTCTCTCTCTCCCTCTATATATATATATATATATATACATACATATCGTTTAATCCAGATTGAGCTGGATGGTATGTAGCATCATAACTTGATATTGTAATAAGTCTCTAGTTTCTGAAATGTTTCCAGGTTTTGGTATGGTCTATTGTGATCCTGTTTTTAAAAGAAGAGAAATAAACCCTTTGCAAGGAGATTTCTTGACTTTGTTTTTTGCGATGCCTGACTGCACTGCAGCCTCTTCATGTCCTGGCTGGTTGAGGCATCTTTAGTTGCCTCCAGAAGAGCTTATCCTGTTCAGCTTTCTTGGTTATGTACTTGATGTCCCCTTTAGATCCAGGGAAGAAATGATTGCTCCACAGCTGCGACAGTTGTGTTGAAGTGTACAACACTCCTCCTGAAGTCTAATGTCACCTCTGCTGTCTTAGAGAGTGTTCAGCTTCAGGCTATTGTGGCGAGGATGTTTGCTGTGCTACTTCCTGTCCTGGATTAGGCTGGTGACAGTTGTGTCATCCTGTCATCACAGGAGCTTTACAGAGGAGCTTGTGGGGGTGCATTCATGTGTATGCAGACAGTAGAGGCAAGGTGAGAACATGCAGCCTGATGGTCAGAAGGGTAGAGATGTGCTTCTTGTCTATCAGGAAGTCAGTGATCCATACACAGAGAGGTAATGTCAGCTAGGAGAGCTCGGTATGGAGGAGTTCTGGCTCAGTTGTATTAGATGCCAAACTCAAGTCAACAAATAGAATCCTGGCGTGGGTGTCCAAGCTGTCCAGATATGAAGCGCAGGCTAGGGTGACTGTGTCTTCCCCAGAACTGTTTGTATGCAAACTGCACAGGGTCCAGCAAGAGGTCCGTGATTGTTTCAAAACCCCTCATACCCTGAGAGGTCAGGGTCACTGAACTCTGAATTCCTCTTCTTTTGGAGACTGTGTTGGAGGATTTAAAGGCAGGGACAGTGACGGAAGGTCTTGAGGGGGCTAACTGTTAGCCACAGCGCTTTAAAGAAGGTGACACCTTGTCTTGTCCATCTGCTTGTCAGGTTTTGTAGCTTTTTGGTTTTGTACATTTTATGTGCTGCTGGTTTTCATTCTAACCTTCCTTTGTGGACCTTTGAAAAATAATATTTTATTTCCTTTGTTGCAGATTAAAGAAAATAAATAAAGCTGCTCCCAAACACCATTTTTTTTTTATTTTTCAGTTTGAAGTTGAAGTTTTGGAACATCTTTGATCAAATCCAGTCACCTCTGTATACCCACTGACTGCAGCAACATCTTGCTTCTTGTCATTGTGACGTTTTCTCTGTCAGTATTTGAAAGCACTACATAAAGATCTTTACAAATCTTACAAATTAGATCCACTATACCCTCCAAAAACAGACACGTTACAACCCCCATGCTGTCAGTACAAGTGGCATTTTAGGAGGTTGCTGACATCAGCCATTGCAACTCAACACAATCACTGTCACTCTTTATTCACGCAATGACTCCGAAACAATTACTGTTACTTTTTTAGGGCATATTAACAAATCACATGATTCCTTAACAAAAACTAATGTTCTGCTGGTAATCATGTCCAGAATTTGACATACAACTGTGGATTAAATGCTTCATTAAGAGAATAAACATACTAGTGTTTCAAACAAAAATAGTCTGTAAGAATCACGTTGTGGGTCGCTTTGTAAGCTGAGAGGCATCACCGTCTCATAGCTCTGTACCCCCCCCCCCCACACACACACACACACATACAGATCAGAGAATACGTGGGAAGGGAATTAAAAAAGCCAGCCTTGAGCCAGATCCACATGACCTTGAACAGTAATGTACCAACCCTGTGTAAAAACACTATAGCTCCTTTCCACAGTTGACTACTTCAAAAAAAAAAAAAAAAAAAAATATATATATATATATATATATATATACATAATTTTTTAATTTTCCTTGGGAGAGCAGATCTCATTTGACAGGAAATAAACATTTTCACACAACTGGGGAAAAAATGCTTCTCTAGACATGACATTTTTTCTCACAAGGTGAATTGATGTTGGTAATGGATGCTATTGTTTGGAAGATAGCCTCATGACAGGTACAAGTATGATTTAAGAACACTCAGATCATTATTGTAATATCATCAGTTCTCAATGCCTCAATCAAATTTTTGTGTCAGCAGTCAAAAAAACCCTCCTACACTTCTGTGAATTCCCCCCAGGAAAGGAACCACAGAGAATTGAGAAGGTTGCTTTTGATCAGGTAATGACTAATTGGGCTTCAGAAATGAATTAGTACATGTGATATTATAGAGTAGAGGAGCTGAACATGGCTTTATTCGTAGTTCATTGAAAAACATGAACAAACTACTCAAACAACTGTGTTTGTTGGGTTGAAAGGCAGTAAGTACTTGTGTTGATGTTTTAGCTCAAATATGACAGAGTGCTGTGCAGTGCAGAGGACAAACTTGGTGGTGACATTGTCTCTCCATACTGATCAGAATATTTATACAGAAACTTTGTTAGAAAAGCTGCAGTTATGAGCCGTGAATTCATGCAACATTTTTCTTGTCAATGAAATGCTAAGGCGTGATACACACACCCTCTCAGTGACGCATCGTGTTATAAATCAAAGGATGGTGACATTTGGGATTTGTTATCATGCATGCTCTGCAGGAAGTGGAACTCATTTCAGCATGAAAATGAAGGGGAGGGGAAAGAGTTGTATATAAGATGCTATCTGAGCATATGATTGAGCACATTTGTCCTGCAAGGAATATTAACATGGTCTTCCACTGATGTTAATGTGCCACAGTGGTGCCTGCAGCACTTCCTCAACGAGCTCAGCTTCAGTTGTCCATTATCCAGCACACAGACAGAACTCCTGGCTCTGCATTGCAAGGATTTGTGTCAGCTAAGTGACAGATATGAGCACAGCTTTTTTTTTTCTTTTAAATATCTATGTATTTGATAAGTTTTGTCCTTTAGTTCCTTGTAGTGTTTGTAAACCTAACTATGACTCAGTGACAGGTTTAATGTGTGTGTGTGTGTGTGTGTGTGTGTGTGTGTGTGTGTGTGTGTGTGTGTGTGTGTGTGTGTTTCCTGTTTTGTGTTACAGATGTGAGACTTTATCTGGTCTAAACATTAACTTTATCAGGACCCTTCATCCTTGTGGCGACCAAAGACTGGTCGTAATGTGGTGCAATGTGCTTGCTGAGTTCCTGGTTAAAGTTAGAGGTAAAGTCTGATAGAGGTTGGATTAAGGTTAGGGTTAGGCAACAATTGGTTGGGATTAAGGCTTGGGAGAGGCTGTCCAAATGAATAAAAATCAATAGAATCTCTTAAAAAGGATAGCTCTGCAAACCTCTGTGTGTGTTTGTATGTGTGTGTGTGTGTGTGTGTGTGTGTGTGTGTGAGAGAGAGAGAGAGAGAGAGACAGAGAAAGAGTAACTATTGAGGGCACCCCTCAAAAGCCAACCAAATTGCACTGCACCAGTGCGGTTTGGGTAACAAGGATCACTTGCACTTGTGTGTTTTGGATATCCTCTCAGTCCAGTGGGCAAAAACACAAAACCTCATTTTTGTGACTAACTTGGCAGATTTATAGGTAGATAAATACAAATCACTCAAGCAGTAAAACAAAGCATTTTTCATCCATGCATAATGGCAGTATAATGGTGCTTGTATGGGGCATAATTCATGAAATGGGGAGTTTGTGGGCGGTTCCATCCTCTTCAGATGTTGCTGCGACTCTTTGATGAATGGCCGGCACTGTCCCTGCAGTCTGCTGCCACTTCTTTTTGTCTACTTGCTCAACTTTGTCATCCCATTTCCTCAGACCAGAACAACATTAAAAGAACATGAGTAATCTTCCCCCAAAATAATTGAAGTGATGGTGCCATGCTCTGACTTATTGCAGTCCTTTAGATTTTGCTCAAGGGCATTAGCTCCTTCTTGGCTTTTGTGTTTGTCTCTTTGGACAAAGTATCAGAGCACCATAGCAGGAGGGCATGATTTCATCAGCCATGATGACTGATGTCACTCCTGCACCATTGGCAACAGGTGCAGCACATTTGCAATGGTGTAATATATTCAGGTTTCAACTTAACAGCTTTAAAGCTGCACTAGAAAGAAAAAAAGTGTATGTAGCACACAAAACAAAAGAACAAATTCCTCTCTTCCAGTGAACATATCCCTGTTGTGTTTAGGAATCACCCCCATGTCCCCATATATGAAATTAACTTTTGAATTACTAATGCCCTAAGAGACAACAAAAATATCATCACATGCATATTTAAAATGCTTCCAAAATGTGAAGAAATCAGTTTATGCGTGTGTGCTGTTTGCACTTTTCCTCATTCAAGACATAGAAGTCAAGAATGTGTGTATTTGTTTGCTGTTAGCTAATAAGAGGCTATTTGTCCTGTTATAAAATGAATGTGCATCATTTCATTCTTCCCATCACCTTGAAGGTGGCTTCTTGTTCACAGCAGAAAAAAAACACAATGTCCCTTGAAGTAAAGCCCTGAATAAATTCCTGTTTGTTTGTTTGTTTGTTTGTTTGTGTGTTTGTTTGTTACTTTTCACAAAGGCACTGCAGGTACTCTGCTTTTGTTCCCTCACAGTCAACAATTGGTACAAAACCTTGTGTGATTTCATCCTTTGTCACCTGTTTTGTTGCTGCTCTTCAATCCAGACTACACCATATAGGACATCATTGGCCCTCAAGTCATTTATTTTCTGTTGCACATTGGAACACAAGACCAGTAACCACCAGTAATCTTAGGTTGCAACTGGTTGATGTGGAAAACGGTGGTCAAAATACCAGTGTTGTACTTGAAGGAGAAAGACAGGAAGTGAATGCATGGCAGTGCTGCTCACAGTGCTTCTTGTGTGTGGTTAATCTGTCACGCCCTTTATCTGTCTGCCTCCCCATTAGTCAATCTGTCAACCCAACACTTTAGACAAGAGAACATACTCTGGCAGCTGCCAGGCAGCCCGCCACAGCGTTTACTGGAGATACTCACTGAAGAAGATACTTGTTAACACTTACAAAGTTGCACCCTTCTGGTAGCAAGGGAATTCTTCCCCTGCTGCTTAAAAATTATATTGATTACAATGAAAATGACTGTATATTCCTCAGAGAATTGAATTTCTTCACCCACCAGTGATACAGTGCAGCAGATACAGTGAGGTATCTTTGTTTCCCCATTGATTAGCCATTGGCTATCAGGGTTATATGCAAGTGAGGTATAAAGCATTGAGAATACAAACCGTAAGTGTTAAACTGTCAAAATGATCATGCATGGAGAAAAATGTAATGCCTACAAATATTTTGATTCTAACGAGGTGAAATTGAAATATTGCCATCAATCAGCTTGTGCAGCTTGTGCAGGCATTATCTTTAAATATAAGAATAAATGTCATCACTTGTGTCATTAGCAATTATATCTGCTCTAATAAACAACGGCGGTACCGGTTTATCAGTCAAATACATTTGTTTTTCAACATGGGTCCTATTTTGTATGTGGGTGGAAATGATTGATAAGAACTAAAATTATTGGGGGTTTTTTTTGCAATGCAAACCGCAAAACATCTGCATCAAGCATACCAGGTAACTATTCATGCCCAAGAGTGTCCATTAAAAAGCTATTTGTTTTCTGACAGGCCCAGATTGTTTTTCGTAGTTGTTGACAACATAGTTGAAAGATCCTACAGAGCTAGATGTATGTCTAGCATGGAAGAAAATTATCTCTGAAATTGTATGTGCTTGTTCAATAGTTTCCCATGAACCCTCTGGTTTTTCTCGTTTGTCCTCTTTGGCTCAAAATTGAAATCATTGAAATTTTGATGCTTGTCTTTGGAATCAAATTATTTGTTGTTCTCTGACAGGTTTGACCGACATGTCTTGTAAACATGTCAAAGCAGGAGTACAGCTTTTAGTGGATTGACGTTCAAAATCATTTCAGTCCCTATCAAGGGCTTTAAAGGGAAATAGCATACTGTGATTGGTTACTTTCAATTTATTCCCCTGCTGATATTGAAATCATGGCTAAAAGTTTCGTTATGAAAACAGATAAGCAGTCACCAGTGGCTCTCAACCTGTCTAACAGTGAGGTTCCACTCAAGGCTGCAAGTTCTAAGGCTAATCTTCCACTTGGCTATGGATGTTATCTGTACACAACTTTCACAAAAGAAGGACCCTTGTTCATTAAATGTTCTCATGTACAAATTTGTTCTTACAAGCTTTAGGACTTGTTTTTAGCCCTCATTCTAGTCTTACAGACAGGAAGCAAAAGCCTGATTGGTATTTGTAACTCCTAGCGACTAAAATATATTGTGTACCTCATGTTAAAAAAAAAATTAAACAGAAATTTAATAACATATTTGTGAGAAGGAACATGTAAAAGGTAAATGGACTCAATTTATATAGTGCCTTCCTACCTTAGCGGGACTCAAATTGCTCTACAGTGTCATTTCATGCACCTATTCACACACACACACACACACTGATGGTGAACGCTGCCATGTAAGGCGCCAACCTACTCAATCGTAGCAATTATGGGTTCAGTATCTTTGGTTGCTAGAAGACCACTCTACCTCTGAGTCATGCCACCCACGCCATCATGAATGAGGCCCAAGCAGAAGATCTGGATCACAGGGTCATTTTTTTTCCTAACCATTGTTTATATTGGTATGCCCTTCAGAGTGCCCTTAGCTGAGCTCATCTGACATTTGACCAGTGGATGGTGGCAGCAGGTTCTCCTGCCAGAGCCAAAACAGCAGTGAAATGCTGCTGTCACTTATTGTCCTGTGTTGTCATGGCTCATATGAAATCCATTTTCCTCTGTTTGAATACGTTCTGTCAGGACAGCAAAGAATCACACTCAAATCCTCTCTGCCCATTTTTTGACAGAGAGCGTCTGACAGCAAATGGCTGCGCAGCCTCTTCAGTCCAATGACATCCATCTGTCACTGGACTGCCTTCTGTTGCTCACAACCGCTTCTTCTTCTATGCACTAGTGTACATTCTATTTATTTTAATCTCTCGATCATCTGTTATTTATTATCATCTCCCGCAGCCACGACGCTTGATCATTATATTGAATTGCCTCTTCTTATAGTACAGGGATATCTGCTCTTCTAAGTAATCTTGAATTGCAGTTCACAGTGAATGTAGCCCGTGTACTGCAGTGTGTATCAGCAACTCAAAATGTGAGAGATAAATATGATGTATGCAGCAACTCTAGCTGCTATCTCTATTGCAATTAACTTCTGGAAACAGCTGTCAGCTTTGTAATATCTGTAAAATCCTCATTGTTTTGTCAGGAGTATAACTTTATTAACATTTGGAGAGCACACACCTCTGTGAGGGCGGCACGGTGGCGCAGTGGTCAGCAATATCGCCTCACATCAAGAAGGTTCTGGGTTTGAGTCCCGGCTCGGGCACAGGATCTTTCTGTGTGGAGTCTCCATGTTCTTCCTGTTCCTGCGTGGGTTCTCTCTGGTACTCCAGCTTCCTCCCACAGTCCAAAGACATCAAGAGGGGACGAGGCTGATTGATACTCTAAATTGACTGTAGGTGTGACTGAGAGTGTGAATGGTTGTCACAAGTTGTACAAATAAAATGAATTATTGTTATTATATGATGTTGCTGTACATGATGTGAAGATCTGACAGTGTTAAATGTAAATCTAATTTGTTTGTTACATTAGGCTTCCTTCCTGTAACCACCTGGTTAATGATTAATGTTGCACTTCTCTTCTAGTGATGCCCTTTCTACATGAAAGGTTGACATTATTGGTACTTCTGTGACAGGAATATATAATGTGTAGAAGACTTTCCTTGACTGCATGGGCTGTCATGGAGCTCTGGCCCATATTTGACCTGGCAGCATCATCTCAGTTTGTCGGACACAACCATTTCTTGACAGAAATGTTCCTTCCATCCTTTCAATGCTTCCTGAAGCACCTTTCAGCTCACACATTCCAAACACAGAAATCTGACTGGATTAAAGGTAAATTTGTGAAAATATGTTCAAACTTGGCGGCACGGTCGTGCAGTGTTTAGCACTGTCGCCTCACAGCAAGAAGGTTCCGGGTTTGAGTCTCGGGGCTTTTCTGTGTGGAGTTTGCATGTTCTCCCTCTGCCTGCGTGGGTTCTTTTCACGGTGCTCCGGTTTCCACCCACAGTCAAAAGACCTGCAAGTTAGGTTGATCCATAACTCTAAATTGACCGTAGGTGTGGCTGTGAGTGTCTCATCGATATTGTTCTCAAAGAAAAACAAAGTCTTGCAGTAAACAGCAAAAATGCTGTCTTATTTCCATGCGTTAAATCAACCCACAATATTGGTAATAATGATCTCTTATTAAAAAGAATGTTTTTGACGCCTCAGAAAAGTCATAGAGGAAACTGAAATGTAGTTTAGTGGTGAATCTGTTGTATAACGTGATGATGACGATTGCTGTAGTGACTTCGCTGATCTTTGCTGATACAGTACTCCTGCTGTGTTGCAGTATCACTCCTGGATGACACCATCACCGTGAAAATGAAAGAAACTTTGAGGTGTTCTTTCAAAAGTAACAATGAGTAGAGGGGGTTCAAACGAATAAATGACAGCTTTTTTTGTAAACTGTAGAACCAACTCAACCAACTGCAGCCATTGCAGGTGGCCTGTGATCAAACACATTCAACGATGTTGTCATCATCAGATCATTGTTGACCTGTTTTTAAATATTTTTGAGTTTGTAACTTTACTATTAATAATGTGCAAAAGATCAGTTTGGCCTTTGATGTATTTTGTTATTCGAGCAGTAGTAAATGGCCATCATTTGTAAAGTTTACTTGTTTCATCCATAGGGTGCCGCAGGGTTGACATGCTTTTGTAAGCTAACCTAGAACGCGACTGTCGCATTGCCACAGGTCATTTCAATCAGTGCAGGAAATAAGGTGTGCTGCGGAACAAAGTTTGATATTAACACATTTTATTCAGCAAGATAATCAGCTCAAAAGAAACTTTCAAAGTGTAATGGAGAAGTTCGAAGCTAAGAACAATGTACAGTGCAGATGTACTGTGTATGACTGGAAATTCACAACAATTCACCTCACGCTTCTACTGTTTTCACCGTGATGACGTTGAATGTCCGGGACAACTTATTTAGTCTCGTTACGACTACTTTTTTTTAAGATACAGAAACAATTCAAGGGTGTGGTATTTGCTGACATATGTTATGCCAAGGAGCAAAATGTTAACTACTGCTCCTATTTAAGGCATTTAACTATCCTGTAGACTTTGTGTCAGTGCAACCGGATATTCAATAATACTGAGAAGTCCTATGTCATTCTAGTGATGCCAAAGAGTGATTATTTTGAGGTCAAATTCTGACAGATCCGAGCTGAAAGTGTCTCACTTCTCCTTTTTGAATATATTTAGACGGGGGTTTCTTCCAGATTTGATGTAATTCATTCATGTAAAGCTTATTGTAGACATAGCAAATGTAAACTCGGACAAACAGAGATTAATTATTCTGCAGCTACGTGCTCTCTGCTACAGTCGTAAATATTAAATCAAATTTGTATAGCAGTCATTTATTAAATGAATTATGTCCATTAAGTTCATTTGACTACTGTTGTGCATTTTGTGTATCTTTCATTTGCTGAATAAGATAATGCTGCTAATTTAGAAAAGCAATGCTGATTCGGCCATCACAGTAACTCAAAATGCAGTCATTTCAGTGGAATAATATTCATTATTTGGCACAGCTGGACTAAGTGATTAAGATTAACTACAACAAAGCACGGAATGTCTCATTACTTACAATAACACATGCGCATGCACACGTGTAGTGCAAGCCATTGTTGAACTTTATCCCAACCCATCAGCCGTGCAGCCTGCTGACATTCTCCATCAACTGCTCTGGGAGGTCTGTAAATAAGAAATGAAGAGGCATCTAGTGACCCAACCCTTAAGACCTGCAACAAGCCTCTCTGAGGCCAAAGAACCCACAGATTGAATTTTCTAAATAAATTCTAGTGTGGCCACAATAGCCAGGTAGCAGTAACTGGACGCAGTGGAACGAGAGTCACGTATGATGGCAACATCTCCTTCACCAGTGACACCATGACACTCCCCCATGATCCTCACTCCCCAAAGCCCCAAGAACATTGTAGCAGTCTGACAAAAGAGAGCTGTCACATTCTGTCTGCATCCAGTCAGAGAACAGACTATCTGTCTGTCTCTCTAAGTGTCTCTCTGTCTATCTGTCTGCTGGTTCCACGTTTCTCCTCTCCCACCCTCCATCTTGCGTATCACGAGTACAGCTCTCTGCTCAGTACACATTCGGCTCCATGTGGCGTGAGCCTTGTGTGTTTGGACAGCACTGAAACAATCAGATCTGTGTTCAATGCGGCCTCACACTGGGCTCCACGCTGATTGGTGTGTCAACACAGGCTAGATTCCAACGGCCTGCTCAAATGTGACTTTGTTTGTTGTGCCACCCATTCAAATCCGACTAAGATCTCATGAATAGGTGAGAGCAAGCTCATCAGATTTGAGCAGGCAGTGCAAATCTAGCCTGTGTTGACTGACACACCGATCAGCACTGAACAGAGCAGGAAAGTGTATTTGTAGCAGAAAAGCTTTCTCTCCCCTCAAGTGCTTAAGCTGCCATGTGGCAAATCTATTTTGTTCCTAAGTTTTAGGTGATTTTCGGATCGCTGTCCAATACAAAAATGCAATAATTTGTTTTGTTTTATACTACATCACATGTAGGTGAAAGAAATACAAGAATTTATTCAGTTGAAATAAAGAGGCAGCTGCTTTCAGGACACTCTCAGGAGGATTTTGGTGCTGCTGGCTTAGTGGGTTGACGGAATCAAGGAGGGGGAGAGTCAGACCCGATCTACACTTACTAGAGGAAGCAAAGGAGTCTAGTGCCCCCCAGTGTTAACCTCATGTATGAGCATCTGCTGGGACAAATAAATGGGTGCCAAATTAAAGGAAAAACCTAAATAAATTAGAGTACAGACATAATGAATGCAGGGCTTTGTTTATGAGCAGGACTGAATACCTTCTAGGTGTAAGTATTTTGTATCACTTAAAATTTAACAAGCGTTCTGTGCAATCAAATGTATCTAAGATGCATATATTGTGACAAGCTCAGCTGTTCACTTAAAAATGGACTAATCCTTGGGTGCTTGCTTATTCATGGATGGAGTCCGCACTGTTGTACCCTCTCAGCGACAGTTCTCCGCAGAGATGCATTAAGACTGCATTGACCTACATTACCTAATGTATTTCCAGTTTGTCTTTTCTGTTCCACTTCATTGTGCTGCAGTATGAATGTACATAGGCTTCTATTGATGGTGGGCACCAGGTATTCTATTCCTGATTCACTGAAAAGTTGTTATCGACCAAAGTGTAACCAAGGTGAGTCAGGAAGGTCATGTGACTCATTCGATTTCACAGGTGGTGTTGTACTCCATTAGCCTGTCTCGTCAGTACAGATCACATGCATAATGGGCATCACCGGAAGCTGACATTAGGAGCATACTTCTGCTCGAAGTATGAAGTGAAAGAAAATGTGATGATGAGATTTTCTGCTTGATTTACTCTGACAAAGTGCTAGCCGGGTTGGTTTAATGGTATTTTAAGAACTTCATCTGAATATCCGATTGAGCCTAATGAGGGCCACTTCATCCTTTCCCCCCGGAGCTAAAGTCCCATCCCTGTGGAAACCAGCCGATAGCAGGTAGACTTTGCCCTGAACAGGAGCCAGCACTACAGGAAGAGCAGAGTCAAGTGATTCCCAGCAGCCACACCAGAGGTAAGACAAGTTATAATGGAGTAGAATCTTAAGTTATTAATTTGTGTGAGGACATCTAAGTCTTGAGTGGAGTTGAGTAAAAGTAAGGGTTGAGTATGTGTGGGTTGGCCTGAGATACTGCCATGAGTTTATTTGTTATGACTGGTAGGAAGCATATCTATCGTCTCTTTGTGAGCTCAGTAGGAGTTTAGTTTCTACTGACAGTTCATTGTTTATTATTATGCAATTTCGACATATTACCTGTTATCATGAATCCAGAAATGTTTGAAGGTGAACTCTCAAATCTTGACTCTGAGATATAAATCATGGTTTTACTTTCTGTCCCGATGGCCTGATGACATCTGAATTTCCTGTGAGACAAATCCAAAAGAATTTCTTTTGCCATTAACTTTACATACAGCTGTATTAAACGGAGGCTCAAGGCCATAATTATGGGTGTTAGTCATGGATGGCTCTCAGTGTTTGCGTGATGCCTCATTTTGTAATTACCCATCTATTTGTTCCACTGTGACATTGCCCCATTTACTAATTTAACATCGCTGATTTAAGTACTGACACTCCCCAAATTCTTCTTTTTTCTTCTCTTAGTTTCGCACCTCAGTCACTGAAAGATTCGTTCATTTTTGGTGGAATGGACCGGGCTAATGGTGGCAAAAATGGTGGATATGCAACTCATCCTCCACCTTACAACCCCTATGACTACGGACAGAATTCCTACACGGGGATGACCTATCAGGTCAGTGGAACATTTTCATGATCTCCACAGGAGAAAAGAGAGGGGAAGGTAGGACTCTCTTTTCCCGTTCAGAGATTGTACCTAAATTCCTAATATGAACTTTGTCTGAACATTTAGTTACACCCAGATAATTCATTTCTGTTGCTTAAATTCACCCTAAAATTTGAAATGCAATAATATGATGCACACGCTTATTCACTGTTGAGAGAACTATAAGCCTCAAGGAGACTACTTTAAGATAAAGAACCTAAATTTAAATACATGATTTTGGTGTTTCTGCTCTTAGCCTGAGGTCTTGCGGACTAAGCAGAAATTGGATGATCGTGGATTATTTTACCTGTCACTCACTTCAAATTCAAGGTTCAGTGTTAGTAATACACATATATATATATATATATATATATATATATATATATATATATATATATATATATATACATACAAGTCATATCACTGTTGCGCAAACTTCTGATATATTTGAATAGTTTTTTATTCTGGGCGACACATGGTGCAGTGGTTAGCAAGAAGGTTCTGGGTTCAAGCCCTGGCTGGGGCATGAGATCTTTCTGTGTGGAGTTTGCATGTTTTCCCAGTGTGGGTTCTCTAAATTGAGCGTAGGCGTGAGTGTGAATGGTTGTTTCTCTATATGTGTTGGCCCTGTGACAGACAAACCTCTCACCCAAAGGCTGCTGGGATAGGCTCCAGCCCCCCTGCGACCCTTAACAGGATAATCGGTAGAAGATGGATTTCTCAATCTATTTCTAGAAGCGTTCGTACTCGTGTATGCACTCTCTAAATTCATTGTATCCTTAGATATGCAGTGACGATAAAGAATATTCTATTACGATCCACGCGTCAAGTTTGACGTCAGTCGGATAAAAAATAGTCTATTACATGCTATCACAACCAGATTTGCATCTTTTATGTCCCTCCTTTGTTTAGGTGTCATTTTCTTTTACTTTTACAAGCATACAGTTTATGAAATTATTGTTTGAGTCTTATTTTCAGTTCTGTTGGAGCTGCACACCATGTAATCCCTGACTTGAATCATATCATGTGTGGTGTCTCATATACTGTCTCTTATCTTGTTTGCTTCTCATTTTTTCTTTTATCCTAAGGTGGCCTTGAGTGCTCTGAAAGGCGCCTATAAATACAAATATGATGATGATTGTTAGCATTGTTATTGATGATAATAATAATAATAAAATCAAAGAGCTGTTAAAAAAAACACACCAACCCTAAGCACTTTTTGGGGGATAAATGTCAACTGTTTTGCCTCAAAAATAAAATTCCTGAGAATGAAATGACCTTTGAAGTTTGCTTGAGCCAGGTGGGGAATGGAAATGTTGCAGTGGTTTCTCCTCCTGGCACCTATGATAACACAGTCTTTGCTGATGGCCAAGAAGCAGCTGGAGGCCACCAGCAGTTTGGCCAAGCTCCACCTGACTACCTCCAGGGCTTGGAGGAGAGCTGCTTTAGTGATGCGGCCATTCGAAGAGGTGAGTATTCAAAGAAGGGAGGCATGGAGAGAAAAACAAATCTTTTTGTGAGCTTGGTCAGAGCTTAACAAGGATAAACAATATTTACTGCCTCATTTACTTAGCAGTGTTTTCTAGAAATTGATTTGAAACTGAAAATTGTTCCCTGATCGCTGCTGCGCCCTGCTGCAGCTCTTCACCTCCCACACAGCACAAATCATTTTAAATGAGAGAATGAAATGTGGCTTTGAATGCAGAACCATTTTGAAATGTTGTGCAGCATAAACAAGCCTACCTTCTTGTCTGTCTCTCTTTGGCAGCTGGAGTGATTTCTCGTTCTCCTGGCTTTTTACCTTTCTTTTTGTCTTATAGTGTCTGCGTCTATCTTTCTCAACAGGCTTCATAAGGAAAGTCTACTTGACCTTGATGATTCAGCTGCTTGCGACTGTCGGGATCATCTGTGCTTTTCTTTACTGGTGAGGAATTGCTACACAAGGGAATACCTTCCAAAAGACATGAATCAATGTCAGGTAGCTATCCATCCATCAACCTTTACTATTATCTGTCATAGCACGAAAGAGTAGCAAAGGTACGGCGTTGTCCCCACACAAACTTTTAAGACTCAAATCATCGTGAATATGTGAGGTGAGTTGAGATGGTAGACAATGAAGTTGCCTCCCAATAGTTTTGCTTGCAGTAGTTTGAGAGCTTTATGCCTGGCATAATGACGACGTTAGAACACTGCTGTAGTACTTTATTTTCATATATTGTTCTCAGCTCAGACATTTAATCAAACGATTTGACTGTCTCTGACAAATTCATTCAACACTAACCTCCCTCCCCCTCTCTTTTTTTCAACAAATACCAGGGACACTCTTAGGGAATGGACAATAGACACCTTCTGGTTCACCTACGCCATGATGTAAGCAAGCAGAGCAACCAGTCTGATTGTTTAGACACGGTACACAAACATGGTATTTAGATAAAAGATAAAAGAACTGCTGCTGATAAAAGAACTCAGCAACCTTTTGGGAAATGTGTTTTTTTTTCTTTCCAACTTTCCATAAGCCAGACATGAGAAAAGACACCCTTCTCTAACAGAAACTGGTTTAGCACGAGGAGTGGTAGTTGCTGGGCAGGGTAATATTCCTCCATCAAGAGTTGTAAATCAAGAAGGTTCAGAAAATTGGCCCTCACCCTCTCTAAAGCCAGCCATGACTAGATGGAGCAGTCACTCTTCAACTCTTTTCTAGTTTTGAGATGTTGCGTCAAATCACTGCGTCAAGTCAAGACAGCAGTTTTGCAGTCTGATTTTAAAATCATATGTACTGTAACACAAATTTGAATCATTACTTAATTGTGAATGTCATACAACCCCAAGTTCTACTCATGAAGGAAAACACTGTTTTACAGAACTGCATCGGAACACTTTTGACAAAGTTAACACTTTCCATTGCCTACAATTCATTACACGAAGCTAACTAGCTGGTCTCTGGGGGTTCTACCTCCTTGCTGCATGCACAGAGGAGAGAAGGGTATTTATCTTGGTGTCTAGCTCTGGGGAGGATGACAAATAAGCGTATTTGTCAAAAAGTTTGTCTATTTCTTCAACCAGTTGACTGCCAACAAATCTTCCGTTTAGAAGTTCCCTAAATGAAAATGTCACTCGTGAAAATGCAGAAAAGTAAATCCGAATCTGTGACCCCACTTTGAGTCCCAATCCAGGAAAACTGCTGGCTACTCAGAACAGGAATAATATACTCAGTGAATTCATAGATTGAACACAAGTGCTGTTTTTTATTGCCTGTTTATTTGCTATTTACAGTCTTCTCTATATTCTCTGTGAAATAGGTCAACGGTGACTGTGTTCCTCCTGGTCTTGTATTGCTGTGACAACATTCGTCGTCAAGTCCCCCTCAATTTCATCTTCTTGGGCCTGTTTGTGAGTAGAAGCAGTACCAGCCAGGCATCAAATTAAACCCCCACCACACCTTCTCTTTTTCACTGCACGCACTACGCTATTTTGCTCCAGTATTCACTTCCTATTTTTCTTCTTGTCCCAGACAATTGTGGAGGGCCTGATGCTTGGATCTGTGGCAGTGTGAGTGTTTGTTCCCAAGAATGAATTCCCACCTGATGCTGACTCATTTACACAATAATAAGCCTATTTGATCCATATCTGCTGGCGTGTTTGATGCCAGCAATAAAGCCATCACAACTGATAAGCGGGTTTACCAAAGTACAAAGCGTATGGAGTCACATTTTACAGGGTTTCAGCCCAAGAACCAGCCGAAGCATCACAATCATACGAAACCAAATTTTCTGCCTCAGTGACTATTACAGCACACCTCATCTCCCCTGTCTGTGACACACTACTTCCATAGAGGAGGTGTGTGTTAAAGGCTAACCATCAATAATATAGTCAATGCAGCATATTCACAGGATGCTGTCGTTAGTGAATGCTGGAATCCATTATTCTAACATTATTATGCACATCTAGTGAGTGCCACTATTAAATGAAGAATACCACCTTTCTCATATTCTCATATTCTTGAACTGAACAGAACTGCTCCGTTCACATATCCTTTCCTCCTGCTGACTAGATGGACATGACACTGCGGGGTTTCTCTAACATTGTGTATCGAATATTCTGTCCGCAGGTTCTTTGAAGCTGAAGCGGTTCTATGGGCTGTGGGGGCAACAGCGCTGGTGTCCTTCTCCTTGAGCGTGTTTGCCATACAGTCAAAGGTACAACAAGTCACACACTCTGATTGAGTTTGCAGCGCAGCCAAGTAAAGTGTCACTGACTATGAAGTCAACAGAGTGAAGATGTGTGTCTACGGAGCTGTGTTTCTTATGCAGTCAACAGAAACGTGTCAAGCTAAGCTGAGTCAAAGGTTTAATTAATGGATAAATGAACAATTAACATGGGGACACAAGATTTTTCATTTCATGGGACCTTGGAGTAGCTCAGACGTCCACTTGCCCAAATTCAATTGTTACCCCACTTCACAAATGGAGTCTTTAGTGGTTGTCAAACAGCAACAGAAAAGGAAGGTGTGTTTTACATAAAGGAATCAAAGAAGTTGAGCAGTGTGTCATAGATCTGAAGCAACAAATGTATGATCTCTGGTGCCGTACCTCACTGATGTGGTTAGAAGAATGCATTTGAGCTGGAGCTGCAGTTGAGTGAGTGGCAGTTGATAATCCACGATTGTGTGATATTTTATAATTGGGTTGTTTTTTTAACTGACATTTAAACGGTCATTGGAGTGAAAAACAGGCAAATGAAAAAGATCAGGGCCACATAGAGTCCCTGATTATCTGCTTCTAAATAGGATTTCAGGCACTTTGCTGTTCATTGCATCTAAAGGAACATCAGACTTCCATTTCTTCTGCTCAAAGTCGCTCAAAGAGGAAGGCAGGTGTCTAATGATTATGTGCTTACTTAAAACAAGACTCTGAAATCAACTCCTTGTCAATGAGCTGTTCAAGTGAGTCGAATACTGGGAATGAAGTAAAAAAGACTGAACGAGCCAGAAACACAGGCTATTTTTTTCCTGTTTATTCATGTCCTCACAAATTATCTTCCTGTGGTACAAGCTGAGCTTTTTCACCTGTCATTTTGATGTAAATGTCATACGGACTGTGTTGTGTGTTTGGTTCACAGCTACTTAGGTGATCAGTGATAGTGATTCTGCCATGGCAACTGCCATCTTTTTCTTTCTGTCTGAAAAGGGCATGGAGGCCAAAATGCCAGCCCCCTCTGTGTTTCTGCGTTGCATCTGGCTGATTAATTACCCCTCTTCATTATATCCACAATTGTTCAAATTTTGTTATGCTTTGCTGCAATATGTCTTCATCATTCAGTAATCTGTGTCGCGTCGCAGCACAGCAGGTGACCTTGACTCGTCTGGGTTTTAAAACATTGGTGAATGTTGATGAGAGATGCTTCACACACATATTGTCTTCTTTCTCTCTCCCCTGGCTACAGTGGGACTTCACCTTAGCCAGTGGGAGCCTGTGGGTGTTTGCCTGGACCCTCCTGTCATTTGCACTGCTCTGTGCAATCATCCGCTCACAGGTACATCCAGAGGCTGCTATTGTGCACCTGTGTTTGCAGTGAGAAAAGTGTGACATGAATTGCATGATATTCAGCTTCATGGCTCCCATCATCAGATGTACTGGCTCTGAGCTCAGACCGCTACATTTAAATGTTCACTGCTGTTTACTGTGACAGCTGCTTTAGCTTGGAGCTGGATATTTACCACAGTAAAAAATCCATTGACTTCAAATAGCCATTATATTAAACAAATGTACTGGAACAAAACTGAGACATTACTCTCAAAATGCATATCATGCCCTCCTTCAGCACCATGTAGCCTCACTCGTGCTTTTTTAGTCACAGAGTGGGGAAAAGAAGCATCCGGCAGAGAGCATTTGTGACATTTCTCAGAATTACTATATCATTTGATTTTTCATTATAATATAGACATTATTGAATAGAAAAAAAAAAGATGAAAAAATTGTGATGAGGTCATTTTGGTGCTGACTCGTGTCTCTTTCTTTCAACAGTATCTATACATCACTTATGCCTGCCTGGGAACCTTGCTGTTTTCTTTAGTAAGTACACCCAATCTTTCGTGACAGAATTTGCACAAATGTTGCATTTTAAAAAGACTTAAAATTACCTTTTCATCTAAGAAGTCTTAGTGTGAAGAGTGAAGAGTATGAGATTTGATCCTAGGGCCAAGCAGCTGCCCTCCAGTGTTTGTCACAGTGGTTAGTGCAAACAGAGAGACTCTGATGTCCTCATGCCCTTTAATTCAAATTATACACCGCTCACCAGCAGGGGACTTCATTTTCACAGCCACTTCTCTGCGTGCTTTTGGCATTAACAGCAAATGTTGTGACCCATCCCTTCAGCTACTTGAACAAACTGAAACCACACACAGAGCTGAAACAGGCTGTCAAGAGCAAGTCACAACTTATTTTCAGCTGTGCAACGTTGACTACAGATTTATTTATATGGCCTGTTTAGCGGGACGGTCCCTTCTCTCAAAGATAAGAAACACTGACCATGTTTCTTTCAAACCAATTCCTGTTCATGGCAGCCTGTCTTTAATCACACAAACACATGGTTTTCAGATGTCGGTGTTGCAATGTCTCATCTGGCTGTTTTTCTGCAGTACTTGGTGTACGATACACAGCTTATCGTGGGTGGGAAACACAGGAAATATACAATCTCTCCAGAGGAGTATGTGTTTGCTGCTCTCAACCTCTACTTGGACATTGTATTACTGTTCGTCCTCCTGCTGAATCTCATCAGCCTCTGCCGTGGAGAGTAAACTCCGCAAACCCTGAAACTTCTCACTCCCAAAGTCAACAGCTGTTTGAATGTCAATGTGTGCAACAGAATGTGTCTAGATTGTAACTGAATTACTTGCTCCTCATTCTTCAAACCTCTCTTCGCATGTTTGAATAAAAAGGGATGTCTGTGTTGTGATAGCTGATGCTCTTTGAGGTAGTGCTTCTGACTAATGTGTATGATTAATCCATCCAATGTTTGGTTTTTTTCTTTTAATTTTTTTTCATTTTCAGTCTGTCAGGACATTGTATGTGTTACTCAATTTGTTTTTCTATCCTAACTAGTATTTTTTTATTGAATGTGGGTTAAAATGAAAGGGATGAGCTGTTATTAATAAAAAAGAAACATTAAAACTCAACATGTAGTTTATTGGCATCGCACTCCAAACATTTCATATAAAGAAGGAATGTATCAAGTATAGACTATGAAAGTGCAAATAGCATTTCAAGGATTAGTTGCTTTACAATAGAAAATCTCTAAGAGTTACAAAATTTTGTAGGCCTTTTTAAAATTAGTCACATGACATTGGAGGTGAAATGCACAGCAGATTTTTACACAAAAGGGTCAAACGGTTTTTTTTTTTTAATCTCCTCAGTTAAACCCCATCACAACTCCAAGAAAGTCAGCTCCACCAACCATATGGCACTCACATTTCAACAACTTCAAGAAACCTGTCAAATCTTTTTCCTGTTTTTAAAGATTAATGTCTCTATTTGTTAGAATCACTTTTTACTTCAGATCTGTCAGGCGTTCATCCGACAAAAACAAAACAGTAGGGCTGCAATGTACAACTGAGAAATCATTTGATCTTTATATTAAAGGTGGGGGGGGGGGGGGTGGGAAAGGTGCTCATCAAAGTTCTCCAGAGGGAGATCACATTGCATCTTTTGTCCCCCATCAATCCTAAACCCAAAGACTCTTCACTTTCCATCAACGACAAGAATATTAAGCCAAACTTAATTCAAATCTTTTCAATGTAGTATCAGAAAAGCTGATGGTTGCTAATTGTTGCAGCTCTAAAAATAATTACGTCTTAGCAAGGAAATGCTTAAGTCATTTTCTTCATATAAATACTTTATATTGCAACTTTCCTCCATTTTAGTGTCTTCAGGTAAGATACATGGTTCACATACAGTAGGTCAAGTACAGTCAATTTAGCTTTTTAACCAACTGGTTCAAAAAGGAGCAGGATCAAAAAGCCTGACTAACACAAAATGAGAAAGAAAAATAAAAACCTTTCTCTAAAAGAATGTTTGAAAGGTCTTAGAAGAACTGTTACAAGTCATGATGCCTACCCATATAAAGCCAGTCAGTTAGCGTTAACAGTTAACACTTCTAAAGCCACCTAAATGTCTCACGCTGCAAATATTTTATGAGCTCTTCAAATTCATGTGAGAAATCACATTAAGGAAACTGTGTAAAAGTCATAAAATGATGGTGACTGACATAAAGGCACTGAGTCTCTAAAAGCATAGAGAGCAGGTTTAAAAACATGGCCGCCCACCCATGTGTTTGATTGACAACACACAATCAGGTCTTCTCTGCGTTACCTGCAGCCTGGGATGTCTACACAGCACTATGGAAACTTAAGTTACATCACACTTGAATAGATTCATGATTTGGGCTCACTAATTTCAATTCCAAGTCTGAATGTCATTAGCTGATTATTTCTTTCTCTGGCCTTCTTTGCCATAGAAACAAAACTGCTTAAAACTACTCTAGTAAAACCAGTGACAACAAACGTGAATGATCTTCGGCAGCCCCTGCAGGCTTGTCAGCATTTGCTGTGTTTAAAGCTCAGAAGACACTTACCATCCGACGTGTTTTAGGATTGAGACAGAAGATGAATAACCCTTGTCAAGTCTAGTTTGAAATGTTTTAGAGACTTTTCACCTTAATAATTAAAATGCTTGAGTGTGAATATGTCACATCATAAAATACACAAGTATTATCATCTTTAATCTACACAGCACACTACCGCTTTTAGTGAGGTTTGAAAAGTATCACTCAGCTGAAGGTAAAAATATGGCTCAAGACGTTCACATCGCAGTTAAGTGTTGAGATTGTAATAAGCAGGCACAGCTTTGCTTTGAAAAATCCACTTGATGACTGCAAACTGCTTTTGCTAGTCCATGTTTGGCACCTTTAAAGTAGGCAGATATGGATGTGATTGTACACTGAAACAAAATAGTTGTCTGTTTACCAGGGTAACCAAGAAACCTCCCTCATCAGCCTTGTTCTCTAGTAGACAGGAATGGTCCTTCTCTACCCTCAAGTTCCCATCATTCCCTCTGAACTTGATATAACAGGAAGCAACGGATCGATGATTCTATCACCACTGAACCATTTGACAGCTACATCCTTGAAAATTGTCTTCAGAAGTATCTCTCCTTCAGTTTCTGGGTTTTGGGCGCAATCTGTAGAGCAATGCTAGGCTAACTGCTCGTTCTCTACAAACAGAATCAAAGTGACACATTCTTCATTCTGTGTACATTCCAAATGAAAAGCTTCTACAAACATTTTTCAACTCTATTTAGTTTGTCATCTCTAGTGGTTCATAACCCGCCAAAAAAGCCTAATCTTTTTTCAGCCAATCAGGTCATACCAAGTGCACTTGGTCCTCCCACTCAGAGGAACTGGTGCTGGGCAGCTGGTCAGATACAGAGTCACATCTTGGAGTGTCAACATGGCAGATCTTTGAGCCTCCCCGCCCAGCATGGTCACCAGCTGTGTCCAGGGTGGACATGTAGGATAACGGCATGCTGTCCAGTCCCACCAGATCGAGCTGGGTCGGCCTTTCAACAACAGTGCACTCCTTTTCCTCCATATCACTCAGTCTGTTAGAGGAAAAACCTACATCTGCTGTCATTTCCTGAGGTTTCCTGTTTTCACGGAGGACAAAGATCCCTGGTTTCTCCTCATCCTGCAGGCCCCCTTCTCCCCTGGTGTGGAGGGGATCCACATTTGTGTCAGGATCAGAGGATGTTGAGGGGACCAAGGTAATACCTTGAGGGTTCATGTCGTGAAACCAAGCCATGATGTTACCCAGCAGGTTGGCGTTAGCTGCTAATGCAGAAGATGAGGGAAGGTCATGGCTGCTGCATGTAGTTGAGTCTATCGTGTCACCAGATGAAGAAAAGAGGCCTGTTGATGAGCTGCTGCCTCCTGGAGCCACTTGTATTGGCACAGAGGAGCTGCAAGCCCGGTGGTGACTGTCACAGTGCTGAACAGAGGTGGTGATGCCGGTGGCGCCAGCATACTGGCTGCTGACGTTGCCAAGGCAGGCCAAGTCATCTCCCATCTCCAACAACTCTGAGCTGCTTAAGGAAACTCTGGAGAGAACCTCAACACCGGGGCAACTCTGTTCCAGCCTAGAAGGCAGGGATGTACCAATAGCACCAAGTGATGCCTCATTAGCCAGGACATCATGATTAGGCCCAACCCCTGCCATCCCAGAATCCTGAAGTGACAGCTGAATGGCGAGTAGAATGTTAGGGTCATCGTCATCCAAAGAACCAAGACCCTGCAAGAGAGTAGCACATGTACATGAGGCTGTCACAGCAGCGGGGCTGCTAATGTCTTTTCTATTGTCTAGATATCTAGGGCAGAGACAACTTAGCTATTTTAGGCTGGCTACAGAATTCTTGCAAGAATCAATTCATTGTTGGCACTGGTCTTTTTATGGGTTTTGTTGACAGAAACATATAGAATCACCAGAAAAATCCATTTACACTTGGTAAACTGGAGAAAATCGCCTGTTTGATCTTTTTTTTTTTTTAAACAACACTGTTTAAAGTCCAAATAAATATTACATAACACCTCGAAGCTCCCTTTGTCATTTTAGCTTTAGTGATCTTTCAGCCTCTGTTCAGCAGTTTGTGTGAACAAGAAGTAAGATGGACCATAGTCATGTAATGACTGCTTAATTTACCTAACCCACAGTGACACTAACACTCCAGAATTATACACGACTGCTTTTACTGTCTTAACCTGACCTCAGTTTATCAGTATCACCTTCGATTGTTTAAAAATGAGGTGTCGTTTTTTATTTTTTCATTACTTCACATCCAATGCAACTGGTGTAAGTACCTTTCACCATTCCATCCAAACATTAGTTTGAAATCAACTTTTTCTACAGCCTGAACTTTAATTTTAGTTTCATTTCATTCATCATTGCCTTTCATTTTTTTGCTGGTTAATGCTAGCAGTGAAAGCCTGCTCCACAATAGTATTAACGAGCAGTGATAATGCCTTGCTAACACATTGGATTAGCTTGTCTCCTGTCACGAACATTAGTGTCAGATGCCTGCATTTGGAGAATCCTATTTCATGGCATTTGTAAATCCCATTACGTCTTAGGAATGCACAATGTTGTCGGTATTGGCCAATATTACATTTTAAAACAAATTATTGGTCCTGGTTAAACTGCCAAAATCTTCTACTTCCTAATTGAATGCTTGTTTGCCATTTCTCCAGCCCAAGAAAGCTATGCACAGTATGTTGAAGTCATCATCCAATGCTGCATAAATGAGCAAGATGAAATGTTTATCTATTTAATATGACAAAATAACTAGATTGATATCACCACAGCATTGGGGGAAGAAAAAGATGCTGATGTATGGATAAAACTTAATTTGACAATTTGCTTTTATGGCTCATTTACCCCTACCTGAATTTTGAATCAAATTCTTCATTTTGCAAATTACAGTTATAAATCCATCCATCTTCTGCTGCTTATCCTGTCAAGGGTAGCGCGGGGGGGAGGGGGGGGGGGCTGGAGCCTATCCCAGCTATCTTCGGGTGAGAGGCGACTTTCACCCAGTCCATCACAGAGCCAACACACAGAGACAAACAACCATTCACACTCACAGTCACACCTACAGTCAATTTACAGTATCAATCAGCCTAGTCCCCACTTGATGTCTTTGGACTGTGGGAGGAAGCTTAAGTACCAGAGAGAACCCACACAGGAACAGGGAGAACATGGAGACTCACACAGAAAGATCCTGTGCCTGAGACGGGAGTCGAACTCGCAACCTTCGTGCTGTGAGGCGACAGTGCTAACCACTGCACCACCATGCTGCCCCAATTATAAATCATTTTAAAAATAAATACAATCAATATTATAGTTTCTGGCATGGTCCGAAAAGTTTCAAAAGCTTTGGGTTTAGATGAAAATGATATCTCACCATCAGAGGACCTTGTCTCCGCCCACCTCCCACTTCCTGGGTGTCTATAGAAAAAAAAAACAGACAAAAAAATGCCCATAGCCTCTTAACTTCTTCTATACAGCAGTTATTCGTAATTTGCTAAGAATCACATTCCACAACAGAAATTGTGATAGGTTACACTGCACATTAAGGGACATCAATAGACTAGAATATAGGCCTGTAGGATTGTTGGGAAACTAGTATTGTTGCAAATCAATAAAATTCACTCAGCATAACAGAGGCTATCAGCCATCTGCAAAAAAGACAAACTGTCCCTCTTTCACGACCCAAAGAACAAGACCCAGGAAACAAGAATAATGTGGAGTCCAATTATTGACTCGATGAACTTGTGCTTTTTTTCCCATTTGGACCAGAACTTTTGTCAATGGACTCTAAATAAATTATCTTTGTCAAGTAATGAGGGCTAAATGATTCAGAAAAATATCTGATTGTTGTTGTTTTAATATTAATTCTATGTGGTACTTTGTCAAACGCTTTGCTTAAAGCCCACCTTCTGCCATCTGGATGTTGCATTAGACTATATTATAGTTTCAGTACAATTATGATGAATTCTTAAGCCTGAAAACAGATCAATGCATATCCATTGAGCATAACATTTCTTCATATATTAGATTGCTTCATGACGTCCAACCCCAATTTCTGTCAGCAATTGTGAATAATGCAAATACAAAATACCAAAAACCAGATTTTTGGGGAAAAAACAAAACAGATTAATTTTGATTAATTAATCATAGAAATAATAACGCTTTCAAAATGTCTGTGTAGGTTCTCATTCATCCAGGTCATCGTAGATCGAAGCGAAGTAAAATCTGGTCAACTGGACGTAAGTTTATCTTGAAGACGTTTCACCTCTCATCCGAGAGGCTTCTTCAGTTCTAGTGAAGAGTGTGGAAACTCCAGCTTATAAACCTATGTGGGAGTGGTCAGTGCTATTGTGGTGGAAACGACCCTCCCGAGACTCACCTGGCCTCTCCAAACGACAGTCGTTGTGCGGTGTCAGGGAGTTTCAGGGGTGGTCGTTGGGGGGTTTCACCGACCACTCAGATGCTAATGGGCTGTGCTGGCATCAGCCGTTCCACATGGGTCTTTCAGCTGAACTCTTTGGGGAAGCTTTGAAAGGACTTGGTTGTAAATAGGTGAAAGGAAATGTCGCAGTCCACCTCCACAGTCCACAGTCCACCTCCTCTGTTCAAAGTTTGGAGAGGCCAGGTGAGTCTCGGGAGGGTCGTTTCCACCACAATAGCACTGACCACTCCCACATAGGTTTATAAGCTGGAGTTTCTACACTCTTCACTAGAACTGAAGAAGCCTCTCGGATGAGAGGTGAAACGTCTTCAAGATAAACTTACGTCCAGTTGACCAGATTTTACTTCGCTTCGATCAACGCTTTCAAAACATTCATGCAATTATTAAAACCCTTGCCCCTGCTGTTTGTAAACGAGGAGCTGCTAGTAACCAGTGGAGGGTAGCAATACTCTTGGCTGCATCTAATCTGTCGGAAATTAAGATACGATGATTTCGAACTGTCAAGTTGATTCAATTATTTATTCATACAAATATTTGAAATCCTTTTCGTGGCCCAAATGTATATACACTATTAATTTAGATGAACTATTATGAAACATTTTATTAATTAGATTAATGTACGTATGTTGCCTTAAAAAAAAAAAAACTTTATGTCATTCTGTCTCTCCACTACATTACCTAAAGTGGTATCACTGGGGTCATCAGGATCGGGTGTGCTGCTACGGAGACTGGACACATCACCGCGTCTCCGTTGCCTGTGTCTCCGTCTGTACTGGAACTCCGCGTACTCCTTAAACACACAAAAAAATTATCCCCCCAAATGCATACATTACAAAAACACAATGATGGTTAAAATGTATTTCAGCAGAGGCTGGAATCATAATCACCCATATCATCATCATCATCATCATCATCATCATCACCATCACCAATCATCATTTCCAACTCTGCACATCAGTTCTGTTTTCTGACCAGAAAAAAGCAGCCCCATAGGTAATCAATGGGTAAGCGAGTGTGGTCAGAGCACCCTGAGACGATCAAACACTTTCATCTACAGATGTAATAAGCTCAATCTCGACTGAAAAGATTTTCATTAGGGGTGTCACAATTAATTTTAACAACAATTTGATTCATATGAAGATTCGTGGTTACTAATACGATTCAAGGATGATATTGTTCATTTAGAGCGATACAATCCAAAACAATTCAGTGACCTGAAATCGATTCAGTAACTTTTTAGCCAAAAATTTCACTGTATTGGTAATGAAACTAAAACTACTGGTTATTGTGAAAATAGTACCACATGGTACTTCCACTGCTCAGTTGCCAGGTGAATGTGAATAATTACCTTTAAGCTCTCTGTGACCTGGCTGCTGAGACAGTGAAGTTTATATTGTGCTTCAGGAAATACCCACCTACATTTTCTGTCCAATCATCTCATACATTTGTCACTGAATGAATCACATTCAGAAAATCAAAAGCCTGCCACTATTTCATGTTTCGTCCTCTCTAAAAATAAAAAACAAGTGATGCTGCAGTATTGTTAAGAGGGGTTCAGTGGACTACTACCTTATATCCATTAACAATAGCTACTGAGAGACACAGCCTCTTAATTAGGAGGGAAAATAAAAAGCTTTTTGTTAATTTGTTTTTTTAGAGTGGGTGGTTGTTAAGCATCTGGTGATAAACATAGGCTTGCATAAGGCCTGATGTACATGACAATTTTAATAGATAATGACATACTTTTACAGTCATGTTTATAATATGTGAGAGTTAAAAATATACAATGGATGTCCTCCTTGAGCTACCAATGATGACCCAATGATCCTAGGAGCTAAGTTGTTGGGGGCTTTTATGCCCCTGGTAGGGTCACCCAAGACAAACAGTTCCTAGGGAAGGGACCAGACAAAGCATAGCTCAAAAGACCCCAATGACAGAAAAAAAAAAAAAAGGTTTTCTGCCTGAATGTGGGTCACCAGAGCATCTTGGGAGCCAGGCCGAGGAGGTGTGGCGAGCACTTGGGTGACCAGGCCTGCACCCGTGGGACCCGGCTGAACAGGTAGCAGGGGTCCCCCCCTCCAATGGGCTCACCACTGATGGGAGGGGGCAAAGGGGTCAGGTGCTATGTGAGATGGGTAGCAGCCTAGAGCGGAGACCTTGACAGTCCGATCCTTGGCTCGGGGTTGGACTCTTTTCCTCTCTGGCATTGCCGGCAGTGAGAGGTGACAGTCAGGGGCGGCAATACTTGTTGCTCCTCGGCTCAGTGCCTTTATTTTGGAGTTTAACCCTGTTGATGAGAGGGTAGCCTCCCTCCGCCTGCAGCTGACAGTTGCTTGCGCTTATGCACCAAATAGCAGTTCAGAGTACCCCCTTTTGGATTCCCTAGAGGAGTGCTTCTAAATTAATTTCTGTTACGCCCCCCCTGAAAGAAGAAAACATGTCACGCTCCCCCACTCTCCGCCTCATCAATAAATATTATCATTTGTTTATAAAATTCTTATGGAGTACACCGCTGCATAACATTGTATCCTTATTAATATTAAAGAAAGCAAAAAAGAAAAAATATATATCAAATTAAAAACAAAGAATAGTTTTTTAGTTAGACTTAAAGCGCATCAATTTGCCTGAAATTAAAAAAAAAATTAATCCTAGTTTTCTAGTATTTATACTATAAATATTTTTTGACTGACTTACAACAAAGAATAACTTTATTAACATTTCCTTGTCTCCCACCGTAGTCATTGTCAAGCCAAGTGCCACATACGCTTTGTCATATTTCCTTGTCTTAGCTTTCGGGACACTTTTGTTTGTCTCATTATCTCCGTCTCTCTCCGCCTTTTTTTTTCTTCTTTCTCCACGATTGCCCCCGCTAGGGACTCTCTTGTTCTGCTGAGGGACTTCAACACTCATGTTGCAACGATGGTGAGACCTGGAAAGGCGTGATTGGGAGGAATGGCTCCCCTGATCAAAACCCAAGCGGTGCTTTGTTATTGGACTTCCGTGCTCGTCACAGATTGTCCGCTACGAACACCATGTTCAAGCATAAGGGTGTCCACATGTGCACTTGGCACCACGACACCCTGGGTCGCAGTTTGATGAATGTATTTTTGGTTGTGTTGTCTGACCTGCGGTCATATGTCTTGAATGGATGGATGGACGGACCATGGATATCATTAATAGACATATAATTATCTGTTTTTGAATCTATAAAATTCTTGGTCTCCTGCCACCACAGTGACAGAGAACTGTAAGCTGTGAAGTAATAAAGAAAACAAAATAATAATTGCAAATATTTGTTCTGCAGTGCCTGTTTACTCAAGGACCCCCCCAAAACACAAGCTATTCATCTTTCTTCATGAAAAGCACTGAGCGGAAAGGGAGTGACGAAATTTTAAATTCATTTATCACACTGGCAAGCAACACTGATCTTGTCATTTATTTCGTTGTCAATAGGGAAATGTCCGCTTTATGCTGTTAAGATAAGCACAACACCTGAGAGGATTAGAATGTGAGATTTGCATGTTTGTATTGTGCTCTTAACACGTTGTGGAGGAAGCAACACACACAGAGCCCTTGGAGAGATGGAGCTGGTGAGCTATATGAATGTGTTCCAGAAGAAAACCTGCCACAGTCCAGGAACCAAATATAAATAGAGCATCATCACTGAGCTGTGCAGGAAAGGACAGGTCAATAATTATAACATTATGTTTTTAACAGTTTTCTGACAGCAAGTATTAACTACAAATGCCTGTTACTCATGGTCAATGATTGGGAGCAGCCTCCTGCAGTGTTTGCCAGAGTACCATGCTTTTAATCACTCAAAATGGGCACACAGGGGAACTCTGAACCATCTGCCATTCTCCAACACGGTGAGACACAGGGATTCTTGGGTCATTCTGGTTTGACAGTGCTGTGGCAAGTGCTGGTACCTCCAGCCTCTGTCAGGCCATTACATACATGCTTAATAGACACATAAATATAGCACTTTACTTTGTAGTAGTGGTTTGGAAATTTTTCCACTCTTTAGATGTGACAGATTCTACATTGATTTAGTGACAGAACATCCATTATAAGCCTCCAATATCAGCTGGAGAATGCACATTTTTGATTTAACCGTCTCACTTGGACAAGTAAGTTACTAATTTTCAATTACATTTAAAAGCAACAATGCATTTGACTGCAGGCACCAGGCACCTGGCTACAGGCTAAGGCTAACTATACAGAAGATACTGCAGAAACCAGCACCAAGTGATTAAAAATGCACCCATTGTTTTAAAAGGCATCTGGGCACATTTCAGATTTTATAATCTTGCTGAGAAGCATGACCTGGGCAACATGCTGTTTGAAAAATAAGTCAACTTGAAGCAAACAGTGAACCCAGCTCAGCCAAGAATTAAGGAGATTTAGTCAACTTTAGTGTCCAACTCTGAGAGTGTGGCAGCCTTCATAGAACCAGGTAATGGGAGTACATGAGTAAAGCCGGTCCAATAGTAATGACATGATTCCTGGATGTCGGTAACATCTGACTCACATTTCAGTTTATCAGCATTTTATATTAGTGAGGGCAGGCAGATTTTATTGCATATGCTGCCAACAAGGACAATTTGACATTCTGGTATTAAAACACTTTCTAAATTAGACAGCTAATTTACATATTTATATTAATTGATGGAAACAAAAGCTACGTGGAATAACACAGAAAATGAAGGATGTAACATATTTGGATGCATTGGATAATCAAACTTAATTGAGGTTAGATAAATCATAGCTTCAGGTGTGTGGTTTGAAACACATCACATTCAACATTTCATCTAGAACACAGTCAATGGAAACCAGAAATGATGCATTCGAGTTACCTCAGGTGATGCAAAGCCTAAATATTCCCAGTCCCATGTTCCACCAGCAAAACTGTAAGGGAGCAACAGACAAAGTTATGTAGTCAGAGAATTGCAACAATTTCAGTCCCAATTCCAAAATGACTGATTTTACATTATAGTATCTTGTCTGGTGTGCCTATATGAGTTACCTGCGCCTGGGGGCCTCAGGGGAGTCATTGGGGGCCACCCCTCTTGCAACTGAAGCAAGGAACTCCTGTCTCTTCTGCTGTACCAGACATGCTGCACGGATGATCTTGTGGCGTGGGGTCCGTAGGTAAGGCCGATTAACCTTTTGTGCAAGGTCTTCAGTCACGATCTCTAAGTCCGTCTGAGGACAGAGAGAGAGCATGCTGACTTTTCTCTTAAGGAAACTAACAGTGAATAATGTCAGGTATAATTTAGTCTTCTACAATAATCCGTTTCAAAACTGGACTGTTCAGAGATGGAGATTCCATTAATTTCATAAGCATTTGTGAAAGTGTGAGGCCTCTAGGGTCCTTGCCCTTTCATTTACAGGATTTAGAGGCCAGAGATGAGAAGCTGACAGGTACAGTAAATACACTGCATGCCTACGCTGGTTCATGAATGATACTGGATCTTTAAAAGCTAGCTACATGTATCTAGGGCAGAATGTGAGGATCATGCAGTAGACAGCTCACATCTCTAATGACCCATATAGGTCTGGCTGCTGTGAAAATTTGTCTTTTCTTCAATAAGTGGGGCCGTAACCTGCATAAGTTCATAGATCTCTTTCTTTGTGCTCTTGGGCTCCAGAAAGAAGCCATAAGGATAAGAGCACTTAAGGATGCGGCGAGTCTTCAGTAGTTCTAGGACTGCATCTTCAATAAATGTTGTGTCAGGTGGGCCTCCTTCTCCTGAGAGAGAGAGCAAGACAGAGTCAGATAAAGGTAAGATCTTCATGTCTGTAGAATACATCCCTATAGCAGCCTAAAATAATAACATGTCTGAGCAGATCAGAGAATGATGAGAGGCCAGTGGCTTACTGCTGAAACAAAGCATATAAAGAGTGTTTCATAGCTGCCTTCTTCAGTACAATAAAGCTCATTTGTTTTTGCCCCCACAGTGCAGTTTGTTTGGGCAGATGTGAAACAGGCAGTCACTCTCAGGTTTGGACAAAACAAACTTGACTGAGATTGTGATGAAGAAGTGATTATGGTGTGATGGTGTTAAAAGATCTGTTGCAGTTTGTTTATGTTGTGAATGTGATCAGATCAGGAAATTGTAGCAGAGAAAAAGCAAAAACCTCTACACCGAGGTAACAGTAGGTTCTCATTTTTCATCTTATTACAGAAAAAAAGTGATCAAAGTTGCATGCACATTCACAACTCAACAGCAATGGTGACTCGTGGCTGAAGATTTATTGTGGTCAGTAATTGTGCACACCCAGGTCTGAGCCAGACTCATGAACTAAGTTACAGCTATTTTTTACCACCTCTTGTCACATCTGACAAGTCACAAAGCAGCTATCAGAAGCTTCTGAAACTTTGTGTATCTGATCGAGTCAGTGCTATGTTAAACAGGTCGGAACTGCCTATGCAAATGGGGCTTTACAGGGCTTCAGACTGAGCATTCTCACAAATGACAGCTGAATTATATTGATTCCTGCTGTTGTTAATATACTATTTAAATATCTTTTTGTTTTGTCTCCCTCTTGCCTACTTCCACATTCTAAAAATCAGCGGACTGGTTTAAAACAGGCCTTAATATGTAGTAAAGATTGAGTCTATTATGGCAGACTGCACACTCACTTCCACTGAGGGCTCGACTGAGTTGCTCCATCTTCTCTTTGGCTGTTTTTAACAGGCGCTGCTCCAGCTAGGTTGAGGAAGACAGAGGCCGTTATAATCTTGAGTAAAATATCTTGGGAAAAAACTGACCAAGCAAACAGTGGAAAGAACACCATCAAAGCTGACTAAATTGAGAACAGCAGACTATTTCAAATTGGATACTTATCAACACCCAGTAAGTAATCAAAAGTGGTCCAAACATGCATTTTTCAACAATATATGGTATTGGACAGCACATGCGCCTGGAGTGGCTGCGAGTGAGTTATATTCGGGATGAAATGTGCCAACTGGCTAGATCTAATCTGCACAAAGGATCTAATCACAACTGTTCTGCCTAATTATATAACTGCAAAAAAAAAGTGTCCAGTTGTGTGTTGTGTGTTTGTATGGTCACATGGCTATACAGTGTGCAAACAGAGTGACCAACAAGTATGTCAATGACCAGGAGCATGTTGAACAAGCTGACACTAAACTGGAGGCAGACATGAAAGACAAGTAAAGAAAAACAAATGACTGAAATAAGAATATCTGAGTGGATCAAAAGAGACCTGGCTTCGATCAAAACAAGTGCTGATCATGAGGAAGTGTTGTGCTGCTGCTGCAGTGTCTCTCTTCTGGGCGCACGTGCATGTTCCAGGGACAGGGAGGATAAAAGAGTGGAGGGGAGACCTGGTGCTGACAGCAAGTTAGCTATGCTAGCGTAACGGGTCAGGAGAGATTGGGAATTGTATTCATATTTCAAAAGCCCAAACAATCTAATCTATGTTTCATTAAGTTAGAGAGACAGAAGCCATAAATGGGTCAAGTTTGTCATCTGTCACCATGACAGTAAGTGGACTTTAAGATGAAACACATCAATGGATTAACCATGCTGTTTCTATCAGCAAAAGAGGAATCGGGAAACAGAAAACCAGGATGGAGAAAGAGGGACTTTTTGCGTCGTAGCCAGAAACAGAAGCGCTAACATTACTACAGGGTAAGAAACAAGGTTTTGATTTTACTTGAAAATCAACATTAACTTAGGTATTAGATTTGACATTGGTGCAAGTGGGTCTCTTGTTTCCAATCAGCTTTGACATTGATGCAGGTCAGCTCTGGCTAACGGTACTGTTATCCGCCTGCTAAAAAATGAGTGTGCATAAAAACTATGCTACACAGACCTTTGTTTGCCAGGTTTACACTGTGCCGGCTCCTTTTTTTTTTTTTTTTTAAACTCAAATTGTTATCCTGAAGTTTTATAAACAAATGCCTGCGGGAGGCTTAGATTGTGGGGACTTGAAGTATCAGGTTGCGATGACCACACAGACAACGCCAGAAAGTTTGTTTAACTTCCACGCTGGTACTGTCTTTGCACTTTGTTAAAATGCCTTTGTTTAAAACATGGTTATAATTTTTTTTCTCAATTTGTGAAATTATTTCAAAAACAGCACTCGATAAACTTTAGTTTTTGTATTTTTATGCTAAATAATACATCTGTATAATATGAATTGAAGAAGATATTTAAAAACTAAGCAACATGAGTCATGATACCACTGGAATCACAACTGCACATCAGAATATTGTCCACATCATAGCAGTTGCACACTTTTATAAAATGGTGCAACACTAGCTACATTCATTGTGTGGCAGTTAGAACACAATAAGCACACATTACTTGAAGTCAAAACTAGTCCTACTTACTTGATAACTATGCTCATGGTTCTTGAAGCGTGTGTAGTAGTGCATGAAACGGTCCAGTTCCTGAAAGCTCTTGTGCTTCTTCTCTGCCTGCAAATCCATGATGAGATCCCAGTCACTTTCATCAAACAACTGAGCAGATGCTCTTCCCCCTCATAAAAAAGCAGCAATCAAAGCCAAAGCGAAGGAGTGCTACTTGTGAAATTACTACTTGGGATTGGAAGTAAAGGCTAAGATTGAAAAACAGATATGATTTGTAAATGTCATGGTCATGAGTCAAGCCAGAGGGTTTTGGCTCATGAACAGCTGCCTCCTATAGCTGAGCTGACTACAGTGTGAATCAGCTCATAAAACTTGATTTCTAACTTTTATCAGCAGGATAACTAAGGTGTGTTATTCTGCTGCAACTACTTCAACTACTACTGCTCCACCTGCTCACGTCCCCTTCTGTCCATCAGTCTCTTCCTTTTCTCTCTCTCTTTATCTCTGTCCCACTCTTTCCTTCTGCATATCTGTCTTCCTCCATTATCTGTCTTTGTCTCTGCCCTACTCTCCTGCTCTCTTTCCCCCCCAACTGGTCAAAGCAGAAGGCCGTCCCCATTGAGCCTGGGTCTGCTCGACGTTCCTGCCTGTTAAAAGGAAGGTTTTTGTCGCCGCTGTTGCAGGATGTGCTTGCTAATGGAGAATTGTTGGGTGTAAATTCATTGAAGGAGTGTGATACTAGACCTGCTCTACTTGTAAAGTGTCATGAGATAACTTTTGTTGTGATTTGGTGCTATACAAATAAAATTGACTTGACTACATCCCCATGCTGGCTACTTGTGATTGAACACACATGGTGTGTTTGTACTTGTGTGTACCTCTTCTGTCATCTCCTTTGACTGCTCCTCCACCTGTTGGATGACTTCGTAGCGGGTGCAGCGATAGTAACCTCCAGTTGACGAGCTGTGCTTCTTCCACTCCTCCAGACAGATCCAGCAGAAGTCATACTTGCACTACATAGAATGGAAATGCTAGATGTTGCTCAAATGTTGTTTGGTCAATTTGTGATATTAAAAATGAAATCATAGAAAACTGATTTTATTTTCATTTAAAGATAAATATCTTTCAGTACATGGTCCCCATGTCGCATCTTTAAAATGATGAGTAAAATCAGTCTTTTTACATTCACACACATTCATGCTTCATTTGATGAAAATAATTACCTTGTTGAAAGAAGTGAGCTGATTTTTCATTTTAAACACAAGAAAAGATGCACAGCGTGGACCTCTGAGACAGGATTAATTTGACATTGACAAGTTTCAAAGGAAAATCTACAATTACATCCATCTTGACTGCTCCCTCAAAGAACTCAATCAAAATTAAATGTGAATGATATCTTCAAGACTCTAAAACAACAACTCCACTCAAGTTCTACTTACTGTACCTGTTCTGCCTTCCCTCCCGCCTCAGTTCCTCCCATCTGTTCAATCTAATTTTAGTCAACAAATGACATTTTTTTAAGGTGGCAAAAGCAATGTTTTAGCTCACCAACAATTCATCATAGCATTCTACTCCTGCTGGCACTTAGACTCCATCTAAGATCTGCCATTCCCACTGAGTTTTGTAGAACAAAAAAACACTCCAATTCACCCCAATTTAGGTGTGAGGAATCCCTCTGCCCATGCCACAAACACTTCTGTGGGAGAAAAGTTCAGAGCAACACAAAATACTTAAGGCTGAGACCCCTGTTGTCTTGGACATTCTATTACTATGACAGGACAAAAAAATCAATACAAAAGGGAAAAGAGGGAATGAGGAGGTGAATGAAAGGACAGCATGTGAAATTGAGAATCTTCATATAAAAAGTGAGAAGCTATCCTAGGAAATGGAAGTGGTAGGCCAAAGAAATGTGCCTTGGCAACACCAAGTCCCTTGTTTCCAGGCAACAGTGGTAAAGCCCCCTTTTTTTAATCAGGTAATAGCAGGTCAAGATGCTGAGCTGCCCATGGCCCCTCAGCATGGGAAAGTGGCTCCATGCCTCCCATATTAATCTCTACTTCTACTAAGTGTCTTTAACCAGGATGGGGACAGTGACACTGTCCCACTGAGACAAAAGTTGCCAGGCTGCATAACAGCATTGTGATGTGCTCATGGACAGCCCCCTTGCGACAGCCATAGTAACACAGATAATGCACAGCTAACAGAACTCTGAGGTCCTCATTCTCACAATCCCTTCAATACTGACCACAGTGGATGTTTCTCTACCAGTCTTCTCTCTTTTGCTTTTTCTCTTGTTGGTCTCAGCATAATTAATGCCTCTGACTAACTACAGAGACTTTTGGATTTCCCGTTGTTCAATTAGTGAGCAAGACTGCATCATAGACAAAATGTTAAAAAAAAGTTTTTCATTGACAAATTTTCTTATGACATAGGGCTGCTACTGCCATTAATTTTAGAGAATGAGTGAATGTAATCAGCTGTAAAATGCAGCAAGTGTAAATGTAAGTCTGTTGAAGTAACCAAAGGAAAGGTTTACAAAAGAATAAGTTAGGGCTATCCCCAGAGTGAGTAATCAAATCAAGACTTGTGCAGTGTGCTGTGAGATATTCTAGAGATAAATAAGCAAATTATTAGAAGAGGGTTAAAAATATTACTACACAAAAAAATGTATAATAATAACAATACAATTTCCTTATTAAAATCATTTCACCAAAATCAGATTCTAATTTTGACAAGGTTTTTGGACACTAAGGGTTGGAGCTTTTCATTGCATACACTTCTGAGCAAGAATTCGAAATACATTTCCTTCAAATGTTGAGAATTCTCTCCTCACCATGCAGCCATGAAAGAGTCTAACTTCCTGTACAGCTTAGGGTTTTGGGCTGTTCTCAAGTATGTTATTAATTCATTGAACATAAATATTATTTACACATACTGTAACACATAACACCATAATACTGCTGTAAAATTACCTGAGTGGGAAAATACTAGTAATGTGAACACAAGGAGAATACTAAGTATCCTGCTCAAAATCCCCTTGGAAAAAAATTCTTTCATAGGAGGCAAGTCTATTTATTATCAACTCAAAGCCTGCTGACCAGAGGAATCTTCAAGCTGAGGATCACATAACGAATTCTGCATGACGATGGGTGCGTGGAAGGAATGTCCCAGCCTAACTTACCTTAGCACACTGCATGTGGTTGCAGCCCTCATTTTTCTGTATTGGCGACTTGCAATTGGCACAGGGTTTGGAGTTACTGAGCAACCATAAGCAGTTGGCGGCATCCTCATAGGCTTCACTCACACCAGCCACTTCAAACAGAAGGAGGGGGAGGTAGAAGCAAGACATAACAAGATACAATGAGAATAGCTATGACCATGGCATCAGAACAGACAACTGCTGAGTGGGAAATTGTCCTGCCAGACTAATTATATGCTCATGTATATTAATAACATTCTCTTGACCCTTCCCTTAACATACAGACGGCATATTTGACGATTATCAAAGCACTTCTGATGTGCTCTATGTAATGACAAAATATGATCTGGGGAAGTAAAAAGGGATAATGGTCCAAAACTTCGAAGGGACTTAAATCATCTGTTAGATCAACCACAGTGCCATTACTGCTTCTAAATATTGAGTGTTTATAATGTTTGGCTTATTAATTTAAATACATATCTTTTCCTCATCATGAACTATTTTTTAGGCAGGCAGTTTAGCCTGAAATAAATCACCTAATTGAGTCACAAAAAATCTGGGTGGGTTAAGATTGAATAGTACAAATCTATGTGTTAACAAATGATGTATAATTTACCACTAGCTTGACACATTTCTTCTGGTACAGATGCTGAGTGAAGTCACATTTGAACAATCACAACAAACACAGCCTAAGATAAGCAACTCTTTCTAGAGCAAACAGGAATGTGAACACTCACATTCTTCAGGTCTCATCTCACTGACTTTCTGTAGCCACAACTTCCAAACCTCACAGTCGCAGGGCTCATGAGCCTCACCCTGACACTCCCTGGAAAACACAGACAAACAGACACACACACAGGAGTCATGTCAGATAAATTCCTGTGTCAAACTGACAAGTTAACCGAAAGACCCCCTTTGAGATGTGTGGTAGTTTGGGTGTGGTGGATGTTGAAGGGGAGGTATATATTATGAATACATATCATATCATCTTGTTTTGTAGTGTAGTGTATTACTGACCAGCAAAAGAGATGGCCCTTGCCACAGTCTACAGCAGGTGCCCTGAGGAGGGGAAAGCTAAGTGGGTCTGAGCTGGATGCCCCTGGGCCCTGGGTGTTCAGTCGCACTGCCCGTTCACACCCTGCCTGAGGACACCAGCGGATCGCTGGATTATTCTCAACAAATGCCTGCCAACAAAGAAGATTGTATTCAAATTAATAAATAATCCAACAACCTACTCCTTAAAATGGAGGATTTTTAGTTTTGATATGGAGTAGTGGCTTAGGAGGTGGCTATTTGATTTCCATTATTCCAAGTTCCACTTTACTATTCAGCTTCCATGAATATCTTTCTACTTTTTTCAGTATATGAAACGGCCCCTTTCATGTCAGTCACCTGGTGTCTACACTGAACATCATCTTCATTCTCTGTCTTGAAGCTAAACTGCACATCATTTCACTATTCAGTAATGAAGGCTAATTTCTGAAGGAGGTCTATTCGGTAAGTGACCTTTTTTTTCATCTCTCTACCTTGATGTCAAACAGGAGGTAGCGCCTGTCCATCTCTCTAGAGACCACGCTCTCTATGACCTCCACAGGAACAAGCTGATAGCAGTCGAAAGCGGGGCAGAAGATGTTGTGGGCCTCACCCTCTTGGATTTTTAGATTTAAGAACCTGTGAGGACATACAAACAGAGGAGGGAGCTACACAAAACAAATGAAAATGAAAATCATTGTCAATGCAGTCCGCTGTATCCCTCAACAACATACCCTTCCCAGCATGCTCTGCAGAACTCATGTCCACAGGACATGTCCACAGGGTCTTCAAAGACAGAGATGGAAGACATGCAGATTCCACACTGTGACATAAAAGAAGTAGTGTTGAGATTCATTCTGTCTTCTGGCCACAGTAAAAATAGCTTTGAATCAGTAGAAAAAGCTTACAAGACATTTTCTGAGTTAATTTTAAAATTGTGTACATCAACAAACCAAAGAACAGTGTAGTGCAAAACACTGACAAATCATTATCACTTGGTCAACTATTAACTATTCAGACATGATATGCTTATTCTCACACACATATAGAGGCCTTAAAACAAAAGATAGACCCTTGTAAATGACATAAAGGTGGCAGTGTATTTTAACAATCTCAATATTGATTTGAAAGCACAATGTGTATTCTCAGCTGTAACCAGTAAACTCTCAAGTAGGCCTGATTGATGAGCACAAGACCCCTTTTAGAGACACAACAAACAAAAACAATAATGTATCCTTATTTATCAATTAATAATTTCTAATATTCATTAAATAATAGGTTATCAATTGTAAATAAGGTCAGGTTCAGGAGGTTAATCAACATCTTTCTAGCAGTTAGGTAATGGGAATGTTTGGTCTGCTCTGTATCTTTTACTGGTTTTGACAAAGACCCCAAAACAAAATTTTAAGTTCTTCTCTGACATGTCTGTGCTCCTTCTCCTACGTGTGGTGCGTATAAGATTCTGATAATCTAACTTGTGCTCAAGTGAATGATAAAAATCAAAGAATAAATACTGATCTGTGTATGTGTGTGTGTGTGTGTGAGAGAGAGAGAGAGCGCGCGAGAGAGAGAGAGAGAGATAGAGAGAGAGAGAGAGAGAAAACATCTGTCATCTTCAGTTTGCAAAGGCCAGGCAATTTTTTCTACTCTCAATACACTCACGAGAATCACATCGTTGTATAACGTGTCCATCCTGAGATCCCTCAGCAAGCAGCAGCATACCAAACATTCACACCTTGCCTCTTGGTGACTATAAAACTCACATACTGACTGACCTCAATAACTCTCAAGGAGTTAGCAGCCACACAAGGGCTTAAAAAGCTGGTTAGAAATGAACTTATATTAAAATTGTGCCTGGGTTTTCATATATTGCCTAAATCATTAAAAGTGTGATCCCACTGTTCTTGAGCAGAACCAAAGAAATGTCATGAAAGCTGACTTTGCCTTGCGATGCCCCTGAGCAACTCCTCTGGATACAAATTAATTTCAGTTAAACGAGACTCACTGCCAACAGCAGAACTTAGTGCAACTACTAATATTTCTTTGCACATCTCTGGCATTGGCATGCATAATTTCATCGTGACAACTGTTTAGAAATGAGAGTACATGGAAAGGTCAAATATGTCTGATAATGATGGGAAATCTGAGACAAGGCTGGGGTGTGGGGAGTGTGTGTTGATCCTTTCGCAAAAGGTGAAAAGAAAAACATTCCATGCTCCTTGGCTCAACAGAGTATCAAAAATGGAGAGGTACTCATTTTGGTGGGGTTGCACTCAATACATCAAAAAGACAGTAGATAAAGCTAACACAAAGAAGGTGGTTAATCTCCAATATTGTGAATTTAACAGAATATATTTTTGACAATGCCGTATTTTGGCATTCCTGATGCATAAATGCAAACAATATGCTTTCATCAGGGGATGGAAAGTATACACACAGGTAAAAGTTAAAAGACATGAGTGACAGGGCTCTCAGCCGATCACCAATCAGTCTCATTCACAACTTTCATGATGTGTGCTTGTAGCGCAGAGTGTCAGCAGTGGCTATATCGTGATGTAAAATACTCAAAGCAACTGGTTAAACAGCATACAAAGTAAATTGCAGCAAGCTCTCAAAAAACAAAACAAAACATGTATTAATATTGGAACACACCAAATAGAGAATACAACCTACTCAAAACTTCATAGGAAAATTCTAATTCATCTAGTGTCAGTCGAATGTGTCTTTAAAAGAATAAATCCAGAAGGATTCTCTTTGGGAAAGATGTTTCAACCTGTTCCCTCCCAGTTTGTTCTCAGTCATTACCTCAATAACAACTGCTCTGTGCCAATCCGCGCTCAAATGACCGACGTTGTTAAAATGTACTTCCATGGGATAATGTTTTTTTGTTTTGTTTCAATGGCGTATCTGTGTTCTGCTTGCCTTTCTTTAAGGTTTCTTTTATGTGTAAGTGAATGAGTGTAGGTTTTCCTGTTGTGCACATCAAGAAATTTGTTAGATTTTGTTACATTAGAGCAGTGGTTACTGTGTCCACATGGGAAATGCCGATCGGTCTCAAATGCCATTCGCGAGTCACCCAAGGGGAGAGGTGACTGTGGACCAACATTTCAAGTAAGCCTGAAAGAGAATACTGTTGGCTAAAGGAAGATCCCATATAGGGACGGTTTACTCTGTATAATGTACCAGTTCTGTTGTGTGATTCTTTTGATTTTTAGAAGCCTCGTGCTATATTGAGTAACAAAGTAGACCTGACTTGACTTTGAGGATTTCTTGTTTCTACTCAGCAGTTCTTTCCAATTTGGGGATTTAACTTGATCGTATTGTGGTTAAGGAGTCCCAATGTGTATCCTTTTTTTTTTTATATCTCTCTAGCATTTCCCCAGTTTCTTTCATAAAATCCTCTTCCTGGTAACACGTGCAATGCCTAAATTCCTAAAAAAAAAAAAAGAAGTTTAGTGTGTCATTCTCACTTGTGATTTTGAGATCCAGGAAATCCTCCTCGTCCCTCGGGAGGCACCCAGGTGGAATCCTAACGTATGCTCGAACCACCTTAACCTGCTCCTTTCAATGCAAAGGAGCACCAGCTCTACTCTGAGTCCTTCACAGATTACCAAACTCCACACCTCATTCCTAAGGGACACATCAGCCACCCGTCTAAAATACCATTTTAGGCCACTTACACTCACAATCTTGATCTTTCGGTCATGACCCAGACTTTATGACCATAGGTGAAGGTAGGAACAAAGACTCACTAATAGAACAAGAGCTTTGCCTTTTGGCCAAGCTTCCTTTTCAACACAATGGTGCAGTAAAGAAAACGCAAACCCAGCCTTGCATAAGCTAATTTTCTGTATTCATTAAATAGTAAAATGTACCACTTGTTTGAGAAAAAATCAATTCATCGTTTGCTTGTTGAAATAGAGTAGCCAAACTGTACTAAGCTCTAAAAAGAATAATACAACATTTTTTGGGCTCAGCTAAGCACTAAGAGGAGTTCCATCATATTAGTATGAATGTAAAAAAAAAAGCAAGTCCTTCAGTTAATAGTTTATAAATCATCGATGGGCACTTGTCCTGGGGTTGGCCAAAGAACAACGTATTAGTACAGTAATGAGAAGATGAATGTCAATAACAAGAACAAGAACAGTCCCCATGCCTTAATCTAAACTGCAACTGCATCTTGATTACCAATCTAAAATTAGGTCAAGTGCTGCCAAACAGAGCTGGATATGCTTCAGTTAGCACTGAATATTGCTGTTCAGTAAGATGGATAACTACAGTAACAGCATGTGTTGATGTCACATTGCTGTTGAACCAATTCTGGTGGCTTGCAGTGGCCTGACAACGCATAAGGACACTTTTTTTCTTCATTTTTGTCAGTAAATATTTTAAGGTAACGTTTTATGTTTTACATATATATATAAAACCATTTTCATCCAGAGGTATATTTAATAGGCACAGACACAGTTAACATTGGTTAACGGGGCTCCCTGAATCCCCACGTCCTGATTTAAAATATTGCCAACTGTACATTTTCTTATTAATAATAGCTTACTTGTCTCATACACCAGACTTACCCAACAGCATCAGCATGATGTTCATTCTGAATAAAAAACAGGAATTGTAGGACTGGAGACGACATGCTGACTATTTGGTGAGTGGAGGACGGTTTTGTCATGGCACTCTCTGCATTTGAGGAGTTAATGTGAGTTTTTGTTCTGTTAATCCAAATACAGAGTGTTAGTGTTAACAGAACCACATCACATAGTGATTCATCTCCTAGAATTTTGAGAGCCATGGCCTGATATTTCAAACTGCACTGATCCTATTGGGGATCCCAATACACACTCATCTTCATATGCTCAAAAATGTAGTGTCTTATCAGGAAATTGCAATATGTAACAACAAACCCATCTACAGGTCTCTGTGTTCAACAATTAAGTCACATGTCTGAAAAAGGGCTGAAAGAAAGCAGTCCTAAGCCAGGGGTCCTCAACTACAAATCATAAAGGTCCAGAAATTATTCTTTGAGGAAATTGTGGATTTTTTTCTTTAGGCATATAAGACACATAGGTTTAGTGCTCGAGGGAGATAGGATGAACTAATACTTATCAGTCCATTCTTCATTGAATCGCAGATTTTCACTGTCAATCTTTCTCTTACGAGCACACTTAGCCAGTGTGATTCATTCACATTCCGTGATCGTGTTGTTGGTAATAACTGGCGAAGTGCCGGCACAAGCGAATTACTGCTGGAATATCGAGAACTCTTGCTGATACAACAGAACAGTCTGGCTCGCTGTTGCGATAACTTGCTGATTAATAGCCCAAAAATAATATGTTGGGGGAATAAATAGTTATAATTGTGGACCCTGGGCAAGTTTAAGTATTTGTTTTTGAAAACTAAAAATTGCCCAGGGTCCACTTAGAGATGGTCCTCTGTCCGGTCATGGACCGCCAGTTGAGGACCAGTGTCCTAGACACTGAGCTACTTCTTTTAGAAAAAAGTATTTCATATTCAATGATGTTTGAAGCTTAACTTCCCATTAATGTTAAAAAAAAAAAAAAAATTGGGGGGAGTAAAAGACACTCAAGATACATTTGGGGGGGAAACCACTGCCATGACTGCTATAAATAGTAGCAATCTAAACCATGGAAATAAAGCAATATCATAAAGACAGACAGATGTGGCAGGCAACATATAAATCAGGGGTATTCTAGGAAAGTCCACAAATAAATTCATGAGGACAAATGCAGATTTATTTAGCTCATTCAAACTTTTAATAACAACAGCAGGTTTCTAAACCAATGTTTACAGGAAGTAAAAGTGTCAGGACACAGCTGTTTAACTGTTGTAAATGTGCTTTATCCCTGGGAGTGGCAGTGTCAGAGCCGTGCCATTATGAGGCAGCACGGCAGAATTGAGATGTGGTCCAGCCCCTAACACACATCCTCCTGCCAGTCACCTGCTTGTCATATAAGATCTCTGTCTGATGCCTGCTACTGCTTTTCATTTTAGTTTGACACTAGCTAAACTGCTGATGAAACCAGCACACCTGCCAACATGCTCTTCCCTGGGGACGTGCATCCTGAAGTTGAAATTCACTTGTTGGCTCCTCTAACAAGTATAGCTAAACAATATTTAACAAAAAAGATGGTCTTAACCATCACATACTGCTTAAACTGTTGGCAAGCAGTTTATTTTCCCAGGGAAAAGCCTTAAAAAAATACACTATCTCACAGGCTCAGCACTGATTGACCAAATGACAATGCTAGCAGCTGGCCAATGAACAAAGATTTAATATAGAGTGAAAATTGAGTTTATCTTCACCAGGTGGACAGTAACACTCCAAATGAGTGATTATGCCACTATACAATAAGTGAATGAGTAAAGTAGGCAGCACGGTGGTGCAGTGGTTAGCACTGTCACCTCACACCAAGAAGGTTCAGGGTTCAAGCCCTGAGTCCCGGCTCGGGCACAGGATCTTTCTGTGTGTGAGTCTGCATGTTCTCCCCGTGCCTGCGTGGGTTCTCTCTGGTACTCCAGCTTCCTCCCACAGTCCAAAGACATCAAGAGGGGACGAGGCTGATTGATACTCTAAATTGACTGTAGGTGTGGCTGTGAGTGTACATGGTTGTCTGTCTCTATGTGTTGGTCCTGTGATGGACTGGTGACCTGTCCAGGGTAAAACCCCGCCTCTCACCCGAAGGCTGCTGAGATAGGCTCCAGCCCCCCCGCGACCCTTAACGGCAGGGGTGTCCAAACTGGTCCAGTAAGGACCAGTGTGGCTGCAGGTTTTCATTCCACCCGAGCAAAAGCAACACCTGATTCTACTTAAATCAACTAAGCTGTGTCCACACAGCTCATTTGTAGGATCAGGTGTTGCTTTTGCTTGGTTGGAATGAAAAACTGCAGCCACACGTTTGCCAGATTAATAGATAATACATGTGATTCTTATGGTAACACATTTCAACAGCAACCTAAAAAATTTTAAAAATTCAAAAGTTTATTATTTTGAGGATTTTTAATAATACCTACAAAAAGAATTAATATAATTACTGTGGCGCCATTAAAAGTTTTGCTCCATTTGAATGACAAATATGTTGTGCATATAGCCTACATTTTCAATGAATAACAAATGAATCAGTATAGCAGTTGGTTCTATTACTGAGAACCATTTCATACGGATTTAGAAACATTTCCACTAATGCTATCAAGTCCAATGCATATGAACTTAAATTTAAATGGTCAATAATCAGGTATGAAAGGGTTTAGCCCTGTTACCATATATGATACAACACAACAATGAACCTTTGAAATAGAAACCATAGAAGAATCAATAAATCATAGCCTGAATGTTTCTACTTTTAGCGCTACATAGAACTCCTGATAAATGTAATAGTTCAAGAACTGAATGCTGAGAGAGAGAGAGAGAGAGAGAGAGAGCCAGCTAGAGAAGAAAGTGTCTGTCAGTGGTGTTAATGTGGAATTTCATGAGATTCTATAAAGAAGAATCTAGAACTTCCACTTCCAATTACAACTACTTATACTGTTATATATACATAGTAAACATTTGTTCGAGGGAACATGGAGAATGCTCTCACCAAAGCAAAATCTTCATCACCAGGGATGAGGCTGATATGGTCTGGGGAGGCAATGGCAGAGCGGGTAGTGCGTGGCGTCCTGGGTGAGGGCAGGGTGTCCCATGCATTGTAGCCACTTGGAGGTGGGTTGGGCATCTGTACCCCTGAGCGTTGGCAACATTCCTCAGCATTGGTCATCCAGGCCTCTAAGAGCTTCTCTCTATCCCAGTCTGAGCCAAACACAGCAAAAAGAAGGAAATGTAAACATATGTGTAGTTCTGTTATGACCACAAGTGCATGGGAATGAAACAATAAATAATAATGATAAATACTTTGTATGATGGGGGGAAAGCAAAGCTTGTAAACTAATAACTGGAGAATATGATCTGTAGACCAGTGCATCTCTTAAAACTTTTCTTAAGACAAAGCGTACAGTTATGGCTGGTACTCTCTACTTCTACAGTCATTAATTCCCCATACATGCAACTTGCTGACTTGACTTCTTCCTCAGAGACTTGTGCTTTCTCACCTCCTAGATAGTCAAAAACTATATCCTGTGATTTGGATATTACAGTTAGACATATTGTAATTTTGATAATATATTGATTAATCATGCAACCCTAATATAAAATTAGTCCATAGCATCAAATTACACTTCAGTGGCAACAGCACCCCCATAGCCTCTAAAACAGCCAACAACATGGACATGCTGCCATCTGGTTTTCTGTTTAGGAACAGCTCTTGAATCCAAAATTTACACCAGTTTTGAGAGCTTTTCAGTATAATAATGTATATAATGTATAATACTGAGTGACTTTTAGATCAGACTGTGATTTCAGATTTTCTCATGAAAACATCCTCGCCTAAAATAAGGAATGTGACTGGGTCAACTGTGCAATTAGGCCATATTCAGCCAAAGGACACGTTAAATGCCTCAGACTCTAAATGGCCTCATTAGATAATGAATATTGCAACAATTTCCTCCATCACCATTTTATTAAAACCCATCAGTGAGTGCAACCCTATCTTCATGCTACTGGCCGTTAAATGAGTCTGAAATTAAAAGTTTCACATTTTGAATCAAATGTCAAAACTTAGCTTTGGAAATAAATTATCATAAGAAACGACAGATTGACAGGGAGGAGGCTCTGCGGGCAAGCAACAAGACGTGATAAAAGAACACTGGTAGAAGAGTAATATGGAAATACTAATCTTCACAAGTCCAAAAACCTCTCTCCTGGAAGGAACAAAAATTCAGCATTTACCATCCACATCAATCAGACACAATCATTCCCATTATAGAATGAACATACAATATACAACTCAATCCGGGGTTATTTCTCCCTCTAAAATTCCCAAACTATGTGTCATATGTAGCACATATATAAAAAAAAAAGCTTCTCAGCCCAGTGAAATAAGGTGGTATTCAAAGACCAAAAATCAACCTTAGCATGTCAACTAACTAATCCAAATCAAATTAATTTAACTGGGCTACCTGTTTATCAACAGTTTACAACAAAGGAGCATGTTTTTCACATATGGACTCCTTAATACATTTAACTGTTGCTTGGAAATGAATGTGTTGTTATTAAGTAATCCTATGTAATGGGTTATTCCCTAACCCATTTTACACCCCTCCACCAAGTTAATTAAAAATTGGCCCCATTGTTTAAGTAATTTAAGCAATCCTGCTAGATAATCAAACAAATTGCACTCATTGTGTGGCAGAGTTGATGAAATATTTTACAATAAAATATTTTCTTAGCAAGTTAAATGCTATATATGCATATTTGCATACACATATTACATAAAAACCATAACTGTGTATCGCTTTGAATTTAAATCTAGGACCAAAACTTATAAGACAAGCAACTGGTGAGTGTTTAATGTACCATGGGCACGTAGCAGTGCCTCTGCAGTGAAGAGTGGTGCTTGCAGCATGTCAGCCGTCTCTACTATCAGCATGTCCTTCAGCCTTCGTAGATCCTGAGGTCGCAGGCCCTCATACAGCTAGACGGAAGGGCAGGAGACAGGAGAGGAAAAGACAGGAGGACAAATGCAAGAGTAGAAAAAAGATAGCCAAAGAGTGCAAGGAAAGGAACAGAGAAGGTTGGGGAAAGGATACAAGAAAATGTAGAAAACAAGAGAATTAGGATAGGAGCAAAAAGAACGGATATTACAAGCATGTCCAAGATACATACATAACTGCTTATGCATAACTAAATTCAAGTGAGCAAACACTGATGATGATAGGAGTCACACACCTCATGGAAAAATATTGTGTGACTAATTTGTGTTTGTGTGTGTGTGTGTGTGTGTGTGTGTGTGTGTGTGTGTGTGTGCGTGTGTGTGTGTGTGGCTGACCAAAGAGAACCACGAATCTGCATTATGAAAGGGTGGGCTGATCAACAAATTTACAACTTAATTTAAACTCTGGAGTACAGCCAGGAATTGAGTGGTATTCGAGTATTATAAACCTGCAACCTGAAAAATTTAATATCATGTTTTTCTGCTTATTACTTGAGTACACTAATACTGTATGTGCACTTCATCAATAAAAAGTAGCTCAGTAGTTTTTATCAGTACCAACATCATCAAAATAGAGCCCTTTGATATTAGGCTCAACTTTTTATTTCAGCTTTATTTTTCCCCCAAATGCAGTGAGTTATGGTGCAATATGGCTTGTTTCAGGCATTTATGATTGAAGCACATTTTGTCAGCAGAGAGAACATCCACCTATGGTGTTAGCTTAATAAACTTTCAACCAAAATATGTATAAAAAAAATAAAATAAACATATTGAATATTTTATTGTCAATCATATGGTTAGCAAAATGAGTAACAAAAAACATAATAGGGTCTTCACCTGAAGTACCTTCAGGCTCAGGCCCTAACAAGTCATTTTGATTAATTAAATAACAACAACAAAAAACCCAATCATATCCTAAACCCTTGAGCCAATGCAAAGATTAATGACACAGATGGAAGCAGTCAAAAAAAGCACAAGGACTGAGTTGTTACACACTTTAATTGGGGCCTGAGATTCTCTGTAGTTCATATGTGGATCACATTTGTGATTGTTCGCGCTTCCAATACCTATGCCCGAGGGACTCAGAAAAGTGTTCTCAATGAGGAGAAATAATAAAGATATACACCTCTCAAACTTACAGTATGTATTCACTTTTTTCAACATTTACCAAAATCAGTTTGAATCACAGACAAAATCAATGTTTGATTAAGATTAATTAAGTCATTAGTAAATTGCCCCACTCTAGAGATGTTCAGATCCCAGATCTGACATATGTGGCTGATCCAGGTATAATTAAGGTATTGGATAGGAAGAACATAAACCTGATCTTCTGTTTCCTTTTGTGACATCTCAGTCCACTGTCAGGCAAGTGTTGTAAGCAGGGAGAACAGAAAGACACAAAAACTCATTTCTGGGATAAGAGATTTTCATTCATCAAACGAGCGTATGACCGAAAACGTGTGTAAAACGTGCTTATGTTCATTTCTATGCAAGTTAAAATTGATAAATGCCACAGCTTGCATAGAAATGCAAAGCTGTTTAATTGGGCAATGAAATCTCACGACAGGTCTGTTTGTGTACACAAATTTAGATTTGATGTGAAGTGACTTGTGGTTCATGGACAGGAGTTGGAGAGTTGTTTTAACAGCCAATGTCATGTCACTACAAATCCTTGTCGTAAATATGAAGCCTATTAATTGAAAATAATTTTAAAATATATAATTGTGTACCCAATTTCAATTTCAATTTGAATTGGTGCATGGAACGCTGCTTTAATTAGGCATACGTCGACAAAATCCCGTACTTGAAGGCAATTATTACATTACCATATCTGTGATGGGATGGGTGGAATTTTAGTAAGTTGCCTATTTAAATGACAGCTTTGGCTGTGAAATGGTTAAGGCTCAGCAATGGCAGATCAGACTCTGTTAGAGGATCTTAACGCGCACATTTGTCGCCCTAGGCATCTTCTCCTGGAGTTATACCACAACCTAGAACCCCAATTAAGGAGAGAAACACTGTGTTCCAAAGCCATACCTGTGCCAGTGCAGGTGCCATCCACCTTGGGGTTTTTGGCCATGGCATCCTTTCATTGGGAGATCTGTGATAGGTCTGGAACAACTCAGCCGTCACTCAGCTGAACTATGCCAGCAGTTTTGAGGACAATCAGTTCCCTCTCTGCTGAGTGTATTCAATTCCTGCATCATGATGCTCTGCAAACTGTGATTAAAAGGGAATTTTACGAGATTTCCAAATGTGATTGGAGTGATTGATTGTACCGATGTGCGTCTGACGCCACTATCCATGAATGATTACGCATACATCAATCGCAAAAATTATCGCTCAGTTAATGTGCAAGTAATCAGTGATGCCAGAATGAGTATACTGAATCTGGTAGTCTGGTAGCCCGGTGGTCTGGAGGCACAGACAACTCGTGCATTTTCAAAACAGCATAGGTACTTGGTTACAGGAGGGTGCACTGCATGGTCGGGGTCATCAGATACGCACACAATTATTATTTTTTAAATTGTTGGACACACAGCTCTAAAAATTTGATGTGATTCATTTAAGTTGAACCATTTCTTCTTGACCTTATTGCAAATAAAACAGTTTTTATTCTAAGTGGATAAAACACAAGTTTTATCAAATGTTTAACCATCAAATATTTTATTAACAATCACAGACGTAGAAATTTAAATATTCCATGGTCCGATTGTCTGTGGAAATGCTGTTGACCACAGCTGGAATTTCTCTCCGCCTCATTTTTTTTTTTGCTTGCCTTTTATACCTGATTTCAGGCAACCAAACAAAATCACAAGGTGCAAGTCTGCCAGACTTGTGAGTGTCTCCACTTCAGCCACTGAAATTTTTTTTTCTCTGCTGGCTTGTGTCTCTCCATGTCATTAACTCTTGGAGTGCGGCTTCTAAAACGCGTGTTTATAGAGGGTGTGATATGATAATTACAATAGATTTCAGCCGCCAAACAGTTGCAACAGCTGCTAGTTCTTATGCTGGGATTGGTGTGATACGAATGTTTCGTAAATCTCACGTGAGTCTCTGCTCATATTTGTGCCGGCTTGTACACTCGTTTGAAAAATGAGGGCCATTATGTGTAAACCACAATGCAAGCAGCAAGATTCACATGCACCATTAGACACTTGGAGCTGCTGTGAATGGAGGAACTTTATACACAGAGTGCACTTTGCAAATAAACTTCTTGTGTCATTGGTTGAATAAACTGATTGATATGTGCATTTATGCATCTTCCATGAAGCCAATGTCTATCCATTTAACTGATGACATTAACCTTAATGATTAGTTAACTGGTTCATGTAGACATCTGTATTTGCTGTTCAACCATCAAGTAAATAAATTGGGTTGGTTTCACAACATTAATGTAGCCACTACTATAAGTGTGTATTGTACAACTGTGTATCAGCATATCAGCTAAGATCAGATCACTATCACCAGGTAAACCAAATATATTTCAGTGCTTCATTGAATATTTCCATCCTTGAGGGGAGTGTTACTGTTGCATTTCAAGTTACACCTGTGGATTCTGACAAACTAAAAGCTGTATTATAATTCCACCTCCCTCTTAAGTTATATTATACCTCTCTTCGGTCGAGGGCAGCATACTCTGCCTCAATACCCTCTGCTTCTGGGGCAAGAGAGAAGACCATCTGCGATTCCAGGCACAGGGCCAGCTCCTTGTGGTGCTGCTTCTCCGCACAGTCACACGGGGTCTCACGGTTTTCATTCTCTGCAAAAAGGTCCGCTTCCCTCTGAACCAATAACTGAAAACAGAAGAAAAATGTGGCTTTGCATGGAGGAGCACATAATATATTCATAGATCAAGTCCATAGTATAAAGGCCAGACTTGCACATGCTGACAAATGCACTCATATAGGTACATAGGTGGTGTTACAGTTTACAGCAGTTACTGCAATAATAAATGTGACAGTATACCTTGCAGTCTTTTGTGTTTCTTAAAATATCATATATAATAATATACTTTCATGATAGGTCTTTTCATATGTTAGTGAACACTCTTCCCTTCATCACAAACTGACCAAGACCTTGCAGTCAAAACCTCTACAAACTTGTTGATGGTATGAGTGCTCTGGTTTTCATAGTGGTTCAATGACCCTTTAGAGGGCCACACCCACACAGAGTTTAAAAGCCTGCAACTCCCCACCAGTGACTTAAAACTGAAAAAATCTTTTGGATAAGAGGCAAAACTTCTTAAAGGATACTGCAACAGTCCAGTTGACTACCACACAGCACTTAAAATAGAAAACATAACCTGGATGAGTGAGAATCTTCATAGAAAAGTTCAGTAAAGTCTGCACAGAGATCTGAACCGAAACAATGCAGAGGTCACAGAAAATATGAACCAGTTCTACAAACAAAAACAAGCCTAAAATCTCAAACAAAGTTATTTTGCAAAATGACTAATATGAGTGCATACACTCTGTCAATGGGCAAGAAGTACCTGGATGCAGTTCTCAAAATAAATGGAAAATGAGCTATTTACCTGTGAAAACAGCACAAAATTACAGTGAATGTTAACATAGATAATAGTTTATTGCTTTATCTATCCCAAATGGTTCTTTTTGTTCTTAAGCTTTATCGTTTGACAAGTCATGATTATTTCAACAATTTCTCCCAAACAATAGGGCAAGTGCGAACCCAGTCAGTAGGTTAGAGAGTATAGGTTTCGATGCCTCCCTTACGCTTCCTACAAACAAGGGGTGACTCGTTAGCCTCTCTCTGAAGGTTAGATTTCCATTAACAATAGCTGGGATTATGTTGCAACACATTCAAACACACAACAAAGGATCAAAAAGCAACTACCCGGATCATCCCTTCCTACAAAAGAAAAAATAACAGTTGAATAATAGCTAAACCTGCTAAATACCAATAATGTGTTGCAATGTCCCTGGCGGAATGTCCAAAAGGGATTAATAAAGTAATCTGTCTGTCTGTCTGTCTGTAATGTAAAATGTTGTACTGTTTATCTTGGTCACACCAAATTAACTCCAATACAGCATTTTATTCAGCCTTAATTTGACCAGATAAGGATCTCCTTGAGATCCTGAACTGCTTTTTAAAAACGGACCTAGTCAAGAGGTCAGCACAAAAGCATAAATTCAAGTTTAAAACACACAATATAATTCACATTTACTCTAAAAACCAGGTTTAGGATGTCAAAGTTACCCAATTTAAAGCAGAGACATTTCCAATTCTCTCATGTTCCTAGTTCATCTGTTTATGGGGCACTGTGTTGGCCTTGAATGGCAACCATGTAAAATTATGTGCATAGACCTTTGGGGAGTGAAGTGTAGAATTGTGTTGATTGAGTAGAATGTACAAGGGATGATATGTGAAGAAATTAGACCTCAGTTCCTTCTTTACCTGGTACCTTATGCAGTGCCCTGTGATTAAAAAAAACACAAAAATTGGATGATACAATTATACAATAAGCAAAAGGATGATGCGTAATGCAATTACAGTTCACTTCCTTTTTCCATGGCACTCTATACATCGCCCACCCCATGATTCAGATCTGCATCAAACTGTATGGGTTCTTCTGTTTTTCAGTTAGTTGAACAGTTTCTGCTTAATCTCACTGAATCTTGCTGAATAGACAGGTGTGCCGAACTAAGAAACGAACAGACCACAAGAAAAACATATCCTCTCGCCTCCAGGATGGAGAGGTAATTATATGGCATCTAATTTGGCCAATGCTACACCCCTCCAAGTTTTCTTTCCCCTGCAGGAACAAACACGGTCTCTGTGCCCTGGAAATGGAAGTATAAATCATAAGCAAATCATAAATCTGAAGTAATCTCAAGTATGATTTTGACTTCCCTACTGCCTGATCAATTTGCCAAAACCTTAAACCACATTATTCTATGTAGATTTGCCCTTTGTCCATCACGCCAGACATGCACCTACATGTATCATGGTACACATCCATCATTCATCAATTTTCCATCCATCCATTTTCTACAGCTTATCTTGTTAAGGGTCGTGGGGGAGCTGGAGCCTATCCCAACTGACATTGGCCAAGAGCAGGGTATAACCCGTCCGTCACAGGGCCATCAGGAGCAATTCAGGGCTCGGTATTTTGCTCAAAGATACTCTGACACGGTCACCGGGGGAAGAGGAGATCAAACCAGCCACCCTTCAGTTGCTAGACGGCCACACTACCCTAAAGCCATGCCATCCCTTCATGGTACATATTTCAAGGCCATCCATCCATCCATCCATCGTCGTCTTCCGCTTATTGCTAACTAGTAAGGGTCGTGGGGGGGCTGGAGCCTATCCCAGCATCTACGGGCGAGAGGCGGGGTTCACCCTGGACAGGTCGCCAGTCCATCACAGGGCCAACATACAGAGACGAACAACCATTCACACTCACATTCATGCCTACGGTCAATTTAGAGAATCCAATCAGCCTAGTCCCCAAATTGCATGTCTTTGGACGGTGGGAGGAAGCCGGAGGACCCGGAGAGAACCCACGCAGGCACGGGGAGAACATGCAAACTTCACACAGAAAGATCCCGCGCCCCGAGCCGAGACTCAAACCCAGTACCTTCTTGCTGTGAGACCACAGTTCTAACCACTGCACCACCGTGCAGATATTTCAGGGCCAATTCAGAAAATTATTAATATAGTTACCATGTAATTTTATGGAACTACATAAATTCATGATGATGAGTAGCGCAGCCAAAGACTAAACCTAAACCATCTACTAATTATGGTTATTACTATTGTACTTTAAATCATCCTGAAGATTACACTGCCAGACTATACACACCACTCACACAGTGTCTCCATAGTAGTTATGCATTAAACTCAGCGTTATAGTAGCTCATATATGTGATTTTAGATGCTTTCAGCCCCAGAGGAGTTGAATCAGCATGCACTCTGTATCACAGCATCTTTCCAAGGTCACAATGGACTTCTTAATAGTAAACTTTACATAATGGTTGTGAGGAGAATGTCAATTACTGTCTCTTTGACCTGACACAAGGAAATACACCAGCCACTTCTTTAAGACTCATAGTTAAGACGATAACAACTAATGAATAATTTGCATCACCATCACAGTTACTCCTGCTTGTTTTTTCTTTCTCCTCTCAAAACTGCTACTTGTCTTCAGGGGGGCTCTTATTTTCTATGTTGCCTTTGATATACACCTAAAAATGTCATACTTCAGAATATTATTATTATTATTTTATATATATATATATATATATATATATATATATATATATATATATATATATATATATATATATATATTAGCCGAGACAAAATGCATCCAAAGGATTGTGAAAAATTACCTCAACACAGGTTTTCATGCCTGAGGCTGCAGCATAGTGCAGGCAGGTATTTTTCTTGTTGTCTGTGGCATTGATATCAGCACATTCATACTCTCCATGATCTAGCTTTGCTCCAGTCCATGCCAGGATGAGTTGTAGACACTCTGCCCGCCGCTGTTCGTCCTCATGCGGCCGTGAAATCCTGGGTTGCAGTGCCCCCTCGGAGGTCAGAATTTGGGGCCCCATGCAGAGAAGATGCAGTGATGTCTCATTGTGTACGTTTCGTTTGTTGGGATTTCCATCTTTGTTTAGGAGAAATGACCTACAAGAGAGACAAGGACTCCAGGTAATTATCAAGTTTTGTCATTGGCCTATAATAAACACTTATTTTACACTTATAACACTTATACTGATTTTCAGGTGCTGGTGATGTGCAGCAAATCAAATCATGTAAAAAAGGGTCACAGCACACTGGTAAGCTTAATTATTGACTTATTTTAGTGAACAATGTGTTTCTCTGTTGCTTCGTCATGTTCAACTTTGCATGACACCATCAGCTGAAATAAGTGATGTCATGTGATCTCCCCAATTTCTAAATCCATCCATCCATTTTCTACTGCTTATCTTGTTAAGGGTCGCAGGGGGGCTGGAGCCTTTGGGCAAAAGGTGGGGTACACCTAGACGGGTTGCCAGTCCATGGCAGGACCAATACATAGACAGACAACCATTCACACTCACAGCTATACCAATGGTCACTTTAGAGTATCAATTAGTCTAGTCCCAACTTGCACGTCTTTTGACTGTGGGAGGAAGCCAAAGTACCCGGAGAGAACCCACGCAGGAACAGGGAGAACATGCAAACTCCACACAGAAAGATCCTGTGCCCCAAACGGGGCTCGAACCTGTAAACTTCTTGCTATGAGGTGAACCACTGCATCACTGTGCCGCTCGATTTCTAAACCCATACAAATAATTTGTGCAAAATACCACCAAAAAATTTATTAATAATTGATGAGGTCTACACCGTAGTAATGGAGAGGAGGGTCAGGGCGACAGTCAAACCTCAGATCGAGGTATATAAATATAATATAAATATTTAAAGCATACATGTGTCTGTTTCCTGTTAGTCCATTTAGTTTTTTTTTTTTTTTAATAATTACTTTAACTGCTCAGGGATGTTCAAGGAGCAATCTGTTTGTTCACTTTCTGAAGATTTTCAGCACTGTGAATTTGCACTGTCAGTTCTGTTTTTGAATAAAAAGGTTGGAAATTAATGCTTCTTTGTTTTTTTTAACTGATTCATCGATTAATCCAAAAAAAATTATCAACCGATTAATCGATTATTTAAATAATTGTTAAACTGTAGCTCTAGTGGCTGGGCTCTCCCTTAGAGATAGGCTCAGCCATCCGGGAGGGACTCAGACTAGAGCCACTGCTCCTCCATGTCGAGAGGAGTCAGTTGAGGTGGTTCGGGCATCTGGCGAGGATGCCCCCTGGAAGCCTCCCCCAAGGAGGTTTTCTGGTCATGTCCGACTGGGAGGAGGCCTCGGGGCCAACCCGGGATGGGCTTGAGGGATTATGTCTCTCAGCTGGTCTGAGAATGCCTCGGGAATCCCCTGGAGGAGCTGAGAGAAGTGGCTGGGGAGAGGACAGTCTGGGTTTCCTTGCTGAGGCTGCTGCCCCGGTGACCCGGAACCAGATAAGCAGAGGACGATGAAGACAAAGATGACGAAATGATGAGCTTTGGATGTATGATATGAGATGCATATTCTAGAGTATTTTTGTGACAACTTAATGTACTGGTCTTTTGCAGTTGGAATGCTTAATATTGATGTGGTGACTGATGATATGTGAGCTTTAATTTATGAGATGTGAACATCGTTATTGATGGTATGTGAACTTTTTGATGTACAATAGCCTATCCTTGGATGTTAATGTGTGGAATTTTACCCCCCGTGACCCTTAACAGGATAAGCGGTAGAAGATGGATGGATGGATGGATTTTTTTTGTATTAATTCCGTCGCCCGTTTGTAAAACCCCAGCATACCCCAACATCAAGTCACATAAATGAGTAAAATTTAAATCTTAGCTAAAAAGGTAGTCAGAAACTATCAACACTTGCTTTTTGTTCATGCAACAAATTTAAATTGTAAAATTCTAAAGCATTTTATAATCTCTTTCTTCATAGCTTTTTTTGGGTAGTAGCATCAGCAATAGCTTTGTGCAGTAACAATTTGCTTTGAACCATTTGCTGTGACAGGAGAATGATACCATGTGGGGTTTTTTTTAAACATTATGTTTGTTGTAGAGCTTTAAATATTAACCCAATTTTGAAGGAACTTGATTAAGGCTGCTGTGGTTTATGACAACACATCCTTCAGGCCCAGCAAAAGGTGGTCTTTGGCAAGATATGGAAAAATGCATGCACTCAGCTCTTGCATACATAAATTGCTTCTGAAAGGCTCCAGGTTTTTTGACAGAGAAGGTGGACAACTTTTATATACATCTTCAAAATTACCCAATAATTACTGTAAATGACCACAGAAAGCATTGAAACAATCATCCTTTTGCCTTTTAAAATGCCGATTACTTTTATGGTATTGTACACCTAAAATTTAACTCAAAAATGCAACATGCTGTCCAAAGGTGTCATTTTTCCACTCCTCATTTTCACCCTCTTTTATCAGAGTTCAGTGTTACCTGTAAAATAATTTGATGGTTTCTGGTCTTTACACTACAAGTTGGCTGCCCTTATGTAGGCTTATAGAAGTGTTTTCTTATGCTAATAGTATACTGCCAGTAATAACAGATGAAATACAATTCATCTGCATTCTCACTTAGGCAAGAGCTAATTTGGCTGACAACACATGTTTCATGAATCGTAACCAGGATTTTCTTTCTTCCTAATATTGTTCTGAGCAAGAAAAAAATATGACAGAAAATAAGGAAACATTTATTCATGAAGCCCCTTAAAACCTTTCAAAACAGGATGCCACCAGTGAAGTGACAAAGTATCCTTTTCTTCCTCTTACTACATTCATTTAATCTTGGGAATCAGTATAGCCAAGTCTGCCAACAAGTTAAAAAAAGCAATGTTCATTATAAAATACCTTATAAATATTTTTTGCAAATGCTTTAGTTTGAATAAAAACACACAAAATATTTGTATGGAAACACTAAATATGTGATGCTGATCAATTACATTTCAAATCAGGTTTCAGTTACATTTGCTAAATGTGCCTTTTACAGGACTTAATTTTCTGCCTCCAACCCATCAAGCATTTTTAAAGTCAGGTGGGAATGCAAAATTGAGAAAGGTTCCTTTTAAAGGAGAAGGAACTTGAGAGTGAATCTGATCACATGTAAAGTTGTTAGCTTGCGGGATGGGAAGCTCTTGGAGATTCATCCTATTTCAACCCAGCATGTTACAGTCCTAAGAGCTCCTAACAGATGGCTATGTAGAGAGACAGATTGGACTGAGACATATAGAGACAAATCATTCTTATGATGCAAAGACAGCCTCATGAGAGATGCAAACACAATTAATTTAGCCAAGAGGGGAAAAAATGAGAAGGAACATAAATAAATAGCCACTATCTATCAACTCCACAAAAACAATTCCCCCTTCAAAGTTCAGGAGTAGAATTTCGCAAAAATATGACTAAATGTGTACATCACGTCTACTTGGTTTTTATTTTTTCTGGACAATATCCTGACCTGAGTAGACGCATCATAGCGTGTCGGGCAGCATAGTGGAGTGGAGTGTTGTGCTGGTAGGACTCTCCATATGTAGAGTTGGGATCCACAGCCTCCTTGAACTGCAGGTTGCTCTCATACAATTGGCAGGCCAGCATCTCATCTCCACTGATGAGAGCCTTTCGGAATTTGGTCGCTGTGTTCCCCATCTCCTCCCCTGGTATGGATTCAAGATCTGACTGACACTGCAGCCACCTAAATCGTGTTCAACCTGTTCAAGTCCAATAGGCCAACATGCTGAGCATCCTTAAGGAAAGAAGAAAAACAGGAGTTAAAGTCAGTGTCCATCTGGGCATTTTTAGCTAAAACATATAAACATCAGATTAACATAAATAAAGCTATCTTTCGTTGAAAAAGTTAAGCTAACTCAGAATAAAACAAATACTTTTTTTTTTTTACCACCGTTTCAAGCAAACCAGCTGTCTGTCTTAAGAGTATTAATCAGTTCTCTTCCCCTTTAATCACAAGAACAAGAGCTCCATCTCCAAGGTTGTTCAGGCTGCTCAGCCACAAGCCTGTGTGTCAGCATCATGACTGCATTCTAAACCACCTCCCCACTTTTCATTTTTTGTTTGAATTACTCAACAATGTGCCAACAAAGCTCACACAGAGAGAAGGACAAGACTTCCTCTGGTATCCCCAGGTGCTTCCGCCTCTCCATGCCAAAGTTGCCCATCCCACTGAGGCCAAGAGTTATTGTGATGCAAGCTAGCCTAACCCCGAGAACAACATGCATCAAGTCAGCATTTCACCTCCATCGAAGCGCCATCTGGTCATTTTCTGCATTTTGGTTAGCTACAGCGCAGATAAACAGAACAACATCTCTTTTGTAGTCTACTTCATGAGACAAATGTTATGTGGCTATTTTAATACTATTGTTAATTGTTACTGATTAGTAAGGAAATATTTTCCTTGTCATTTGGTTTAAATCACAGATACCAAGAGAATAAACTTGTCAGTGTTGGTCAGCCAATAGGTATGCAGCATGCTCGTACCTGGATCTAATAACTGTATGTCTAATGTTATGTTGCACCATTGTAGAGGCATGTTAGACTGCATTAAATTCAAAGACAAGGCTTATGTTTGTGTGCATATGTGCTGTTGTGTGTTGACAAGCTTTTACTTAAGTGCACATCACATTGCAATTGTAAAAATGACAGGTTCCATTTTATCAGGCTCAATATTAGTAGCACACAATGCATCATTTGCAAAATGTCACCTAACCAAATGGATTAAATACTTGAATGTTGATGAAAATCATTTAACAAGAGAAAGCTGTTTGTGTTTAGTTTTTGGGCTGCATGATTTGGAAAAAATATCCAATTTTGATTATTCACTTGCGATTGTGATATAATTTGTAATACTAGAGGGAATGTTGTTGTTTAGATCACTGTTGTAATCTTATTGAAAAAAACCCAAGCAAAAGATAATAATGTCATTTTTGTATGGAGCTGAATTGAACAAAGATCATGTCTTACATCTGTGAAATATCCATGCAGGACATCTCTGCAGCCCTACAATGATTCATTAAAAATTTTATTTTCACACAAAATAAGGCTTTAAAATATTACGCCTTCCCGTGATTTGAAAAACTGCAGCAGTTCGTACTGCAATTTGTGATTTATTTCAAATAATTTTGCAGCCCGATTTGACTCCAAGTCAAAAAAACTGCAGCCATTTTACTCTCCCAAACATTAAAGATTCATCACGTATTCATGGTAAAATATGGTTAAAAAAATCTATATAGTAAAACTGTTTTGAGTTGAAAAATGCCAATGTGTTGAAGCCCAATACTGTACCAGCCAGGTATCCATCTGAATTTTAACTGAAAATCTATCAGTAGTGTATGTGTATATAGTATACTGGCCAATATGATCTGACTAGGCATTAATGCTATTGAATTTGGAAAATAGATTTACATAAATAAATAGGTTTATTTGGCTGCATGGTGGTGCAGTGGTTAGCACTGTCGCCTCGCAGCAAGAAGGTTCGGGGTTCGAGTCCCGGCTCGGGCACGGGACCTTTCTGTGTGGAGTTTGCATGTGCTCCCCATGTCTGCGTGGGTTCGCTCTGGTACTCCAGCTTCTTCCCAACGTCCAAAGACATGCAACTGGGGACTAGGCTGATTGATACTCTAAATTGACCGTAGGTATGAATGTGAGTGTGAATGGTTGTTTGTCTCTATGTTGGCCCTGCGATGGACTGGTGACCTGTCCAGGGTGTACCCTGCCTCTCGCCCGTTAACGCTGGGATAGGATCCAGCCCCCCCGTGACCCTTAATGTGTAGGAATAAGCGGAAGACAATGGATGGATGGAAATAAGTTTATTTATATTTTAATGTTATAAAGATGTAGATTTCTTTAGGTGAAATCAGAATCATCAATTTCGATTGATGATATTTAAATGACACCCAGGCCTATCTACATAACCTTTTTCTTTTCATACTTATTTTTCTTTACAAAGGAAAATGTTTTGCACACCATTGCCTTGATGTTGGCAAATCCATGCATGATACATGAATACTGTATACCTAAACTTTTTAAGTGTATCTGCGATTGTCTGACTGTTAATACTTTACTTTCCAGTTTGTATTAAACAAATTACATTGACACATTAGTTTAATAAGACAATATATACAACATCAGTCATTTGAAAACTCTGTGCATGTAAATTTCCTTGATCAAAGTTACCAAGTGGAATTATCTGTGTCAAACCTAATCAGTATGAATGAAGAAGTTCAGAGGAGAAATAGTTTTTTTTTAAAAATCAAAAAATACACGAACACCAGGCGTGTATTTATAATTGTGTAAAGAAGTCCAAGTTTGGTTCATCATTTGGACATCATAGTTCAGTTTAGTTCAATACGAACGAGGCAACAATGTAACAAACAAGCACAAGACTACATGTCTTTCATTTATTTTGAACAGACAGTAGTGTGAGTTGAAGTTTGTTCCACCTCATGTCAAGCCCCCCCCCCCCCCCCCCCCCACACACACACACACACGCACACACTAAGGTTGGTGATACAGCCTCTAAAATGCAAACAGTGACTGGGGAACCAAATGTCCCCACACAGCTGATCTGACAGAAAGATGAGGGTCTTCCAGTTCCTGTGTGTCATTTTCACTCATCTTAACTGTGACTGACTCATAGCACATTATTCACAATTTAAGGGCTCAAACATTAAAGGGATGGCTCAATTATTCTGATGTGGGATTGTATGAGACACATATTCCCAGTCAGTGTTTCACCAGCCATATACACTACCCAGTTTGTCCTCTGTCTGGAGGATGAGCGTGATGCAGCTGCAGGAAGCATAAGAAGGTGCTGCTGTGGTATGGATACCAGAACAAACACACCTCTTAGCCTCGAACAAGTCTATCCATCTAAAGTATAGATGTCCCTTCACCTGCACAACCACAGCCATACCTACCACGCACTGTATTAAATGTTGGCTGTAATATACCGACTATATTACTGCTGTGGCGGTGTGTGGAAGACAGACATTGTGCCATGATTCCTTGCTAAAAAGAAAAAAAAAATTTCCATGGAAGTCACACAGCCAGTTAAAATATGACTTCAACCCAAGCTTTGACACATCCATGTTACATTTTTATATAAGGAAAAGTGTGTCTGCAGCATTTTGATTGATCTGTGACCATAACATAGATTTGTAACAGGTGAGAAAAAAATGTAGACATTCTGTTGATACAAATCAATTTCACCTTCAACCACGGGTTGTTGTGGCAGGCAGGCATTGTCTGTGTTTTCAATCATGTAATTCAACACATAGAAGAAGACAAAGTAAATCAGTTCCGTCTTTAAACACAATGTGGTTTGTGATGATTAGCGTTGGGTGATCCCAATGTTTAATTTATGATTCAAATCGCAAAGGGTGGAGGAGTTTCATCACTGATGGGCAACAAGCATGTTGGACAGAGAAGTTTAGGTAGTGGCAAAGAGACACACCAATGCAATTTAAAAGACACCATGCAAATTGTTAAAAAAGAAGCTAGGATTAAAAAGACACCATGCAAATAAAAAAGCCAGAATGGAAGTGGTCAAAGTCCATAATTGGTCCAGGTTACCGTGGACAATTATTACCAAAGTACAGGCAGGTGAAATTATGTTTTTATAAAACTTTTAGTATTGTCACTAAGTGACTGTACTTTATGTGTTATATTTATATAGGCAGCCATTTAGAGTTAGCTTTGATATACAGCTAATCATGTTTACAGTCACATAGCAACATTAATGCTGTGGACTCACCATCCCTCCGAGGCTGCTAAACTTCATCAAGCTAGCAGCGCTAATACACCTCGCCAGTCCTCGTTGATGGCAGCTTTTACAAAAGGTGTAAATTACAAACATGGTACTATGAAGCAAGTTGAGTCTAAAACAGTTGTTGTAAGATATTTAGAAAAATATAGGCAACTCCTATGAATTTCCTTATTCCTCTTAAATGTTAATAGGTGAAATAGTTTTTAGAAAAAAAACAACTGCGATCTGTCCATGCAATTCCTGATTCACAATCCGATTGCCAATTGGAACAAGCCTAGTAATAACAGAGTGACACTGAGTGAGTTCCACCTTCAACCACAATATGAGTTACGATGGCAGAGAGAGACTGTTTTTTAAAGTCAGAAAAAGAAGACTGCAGCATGAGCACTGTTTTGTATGATATTACTAAATAAATCAATTATGTGATTATCCAACAGGTCCAACAGGTCATTGTATGGCAATTCCATGTGGCAATGTGCAATTTCATATGGATTCAGCCACCTGGCAAGGAGATAAGTAAATTTGGAAGGATGGAAAGACTGACAGTCAGAGAATTCTTCATTTTATAGTAAGAGAAGATGCCCCTATCCAAAAAAAACAAAAAACAAAACATCAACAGTGTGCTGTCTGCATTATTTATCATCAATAAAATGTCAGCATCAGCCATGGAAAAACCTGCTAGAGTCAATCACAAAATAAGGCTCAAAAATAAGGTATTAGATTATGATCAATGCATTTTCGTATCTACGTGGAATATGTATCCCCCATGTCAATTCTTTGGAAAACCAGGATGGAAAACAATCAACACTCACTCTGCATCATCACACATGCAGACAATGTTAAGTGGGTGACAAAGGTTAACTGGCCTATGTGTCAAGTGGACCATGTGAAGACACACACGGTAAAATAAACAGACGGATGATTCACCTTAGTGAGCTCTCGCAAACACCTCTGATCTTTGAACCGTTATATAACCTAATAAAATGACAACACTTATTATTGGATAAGGTTAAAATATTACTTTCCATATATATGAAAAATTAACCTTGCTGAAAATAGCAAAAGACACTCCTCTTTTGCAACGTCAGCCAAAATCTAACTGTGGCTACAAACACTGGCACTTATGGATCAGAAAATATTTGTTTTCACGCAGGCCTTTCCTGGTATTATGTGGTGTTTACGTTAACGTTTCGCTAGCTCAAACCAACGGTATTGTGTTTGCCAGTCAGCGTTAAGGCTTTGGTAATGCACATTTATGCTCAGGAAAAATGTTTAACAGCCAACTGCACTTAAATAACATCCGTCGTAAAGCATCCCCTTTTATTATCATAACTGTTGTTCATCACCGCGCTAAATGTTGCTTGCTAGCACTAAGATTATTTAAAAACAAAAAAAAAAACATCATGACGCTAGCATCTGCGTTGGCTAACGTCAGACCACACGCTAGCGGGTCAGCTAGCAAGCTAATCGCGTTGCTAGCCAACTTAGCTTGCACAGTTAATAAACTATCCGTAAACACTGATTAAAAAGTATTTCGACTTACACAATTGGCGTATCTCGCTGTTGTAGACGCCGAGCTGGGGAATTAACTACCACGAGCTAGCGCTCTGAACGGATACCAAATAAAGTGTAGCAATGCTACTTCATGTAAAGTGTGTACTCATAACAGTGATGTTCCCGAATCCTGTCAACTCTCCGTTGACTCGCTGCTAACTACTAATGGGGTTGCCAGTTTTTAACCACAGCCCCCCAAACAGGCTACGAAATTGGATAGTAGGGAGTGATAACACCGAGTAATCTTACACAGTAGACTGCAGTGACACAGAGATCAATTCACATGTAGCCTCGTATAAATTGTGTCTAAATATCAATATTTTTGGACTGATGGTATTAAATTTTGCAATTACATTGCATGTTTTAGATCGCAGTTACTTTGGAATTGCATAAAAAAAATCGTGAGAAGGGACACTGTGACTAATTTATGTTGCATTATGGCGATATAAAAACATGGACCATGGCATTAATACCACTGACAATTTATAATACTTTTAAAATTTACATTTAATCAAGGACAAAAAAATGTATATAATTCTGAAAAATGTAAGAAGTTTTCAAGTTCGTCGCCAATTTTTCGGTTATAAACTGTACTCACAGTGTAAATCAGTTTTAACAGATTGAATGTGTTCATGTCTATTGTGGCAACTCAAGAAGTGGCGTTGTAACGGAAGTTACACTAAACTAACACTAGAGTGCGACAATGTCCACTAAAACAATTAAGTTTCTTCTTTTAAGCTTTCGTTTTAACACGTCTGTGAATGGCGTTATTGTTGTGTGCGCTGAGTTGGTTTCCACCAAACATAATCTACAGAAAATAAATGCCAACCAGCATACAAGACTGAATCAGATGCACCACTCAACTACTCCAAAGCGCATATAAGCCTTTTAATACCAAATATTTGAAAGTTGCAATTAAGGTATTATACAGCATATTATCCTCACATTTAACAGTGCACAAATTTCATACAGGCCTCCAATAAATAATTTATAAACACAAAATCTGTGTGTGAAGGCAGATTCAGTAATTTATGCACGATAAAATATCCACAACACTGCTAAATATATTGGGGTAACTTAAACAAATGCCTTGATTCTTCTCAAATTCCATATTCAAAGTTACTTACATCACTCCATGGAGAGTTCAAAAAATATATAGTCAAAAAAATAATTTTATAAAGAAAGCATAAGCGTACATGACAAAGATTTTTTTTAGTGCCACATTTGTCTCCTGGCTTTTCATCAATAAATACTTGAGGTTTCATGTGCCAAACTGCCTTTGGCACATGAAACCTGTGTCAACATAATTAAAAAGCAAACAATTTCTTCATATTTCCTTCATATATTTTAGAGACAAAACCTTCAAGGATTTGTGTAAAAGGAGTAGTAAGCTGCCATGCCTTTGGATGAGGGGGCCTCCTTGCTATAGGAGCTACTGTCAGCAGAAGCAGAGATTAAGTCCTCACATTTAATGTCAGCAGGTGATACCCCTGTGCTTGGACCACTCAGAGACAAACGCCTCCGCTTGCAGGCTGTGGTATAAGAATCAGCTTTTTCTAAGGACAGAGTTGACTGCTGTGTCTCTGTCCAGGAAGAGATCAGGCCTCCACTGCTGTTCGCCTCCTCTTCCATCTGTGGTTTTACCTTGTCTGAGTCGTCTGAGAACCCAGCTGTGGGACTGGGCCTTGGAGACCAAGGCAGGCTTGGAGTGACCTTTCTCTGATATGCTGCTCTCGACCCCCACCCCGCAGACATAGTGGTAAAAGGAGAATCTGGGTAGTAGCTGAGAGCATGAGAGGTTTGCATGGAAAGGGATTTGATACCATAAGGAATCAGAGAGCTTGAGTATTCCCCCTCATAGTGTGTCAGGTCCAGCTTGTTGGTGCTGCTGCTGCTGCTATTTCCCTGCTGCATCGACGTGACAAACCACCTCTGCGACGTTCCGTCTTCTGTCTGCGGCGAGAGGAGGCTGCTGGTCTGAGGTACTGCTCTCTCACTGTTGTAGAACCTATTCTGTGGGAGGTTATTGACAAACTGGTCCTGGAAGAGGGGTTGCATGGTGTAGCGGGCACCAGGGACAATCTGGTGGGCACGGGGAGAGTCAGTTGGAGAAGGGGTGAGGCGGTCATTTTCTGGAGCTGTGTACATCCTGAAAAAAATGCATGTGAATGTGTTGTAAATGCTGGGACTCCTGTTTATGAAAAAGTGTAACAACGCAGCTCAAAATGAGCTCACTTATGAATAAAAAAAACAATAAAGGTGGTATAACAGCACAAACAAAGACTTGTGTTCTGAAAGGGTTTTTATACCACTTTTGTTCCAGATAAGTAATGCAATACTCACGAATCATAATTATCTCTGAATCCTTTGGCAAAGGGGTTGTGATCAATTTTCAGCTGTGTAATCTAAAAGAATCATATTTGTGCAGTTATAATAAAGAAGTGTTAAATGAGCTCCACAGAATTAAACTATGCGTGCAACAATAATAAACATATTTAAAGTAATCAGAAACAAGAAAACAGCAATGTTAAAGCTGAAAACATCTCTAGCATCTCTAACATATTCCATAGGACATGCTTACATCAGTGTTCTGGTAGGCAGTGACGGCAATGAACTGGGTTTCTGGAAACGTGAAGCTCTGAGTCTTGACGTCACTGTTAATGTTCTCCACCCCGTCCTCTGTCACCTCCACAATGTGCAGCCTGGGCTGGTATTTATGCAGCGACTGCAGGACAATCATCTACATGGACAAGGAATAAAAAAGGGCATGAAAAGCTGCCCAATTTTCTGCTAAATTTTTGTCTGAAAATAGAGTCATAATTTGCCACTAGTGACTTCGTCTACGCATGGGTCTACTTGACAGCCATGTCTAAGAATAATATCTGAATAAAACTTTTTCAATCCTTCGTTCCAAACTGTCTGAACATAAAATTAGGAACATTAAGGTCACACAGAAGTTCACAGCAAAACAACTGATTTGCACTTTCTTTTTTTAAATTACTCGACCTATAGTACATAGCATTTAGCACAGCAGTGGTCTACATTCAATATTTTAGTCAATATTACTTTTAATCTTCAATGATAATATATTTGATCTATTTATTTACTGTAGTTACTTGTGAAATGTTGTGGTTGGTTCCTTTGTTGTTGGTGAGTTTCAGTTTGCTGAAGGAGATTTCTTGTCTCATCCAATGAGCCCCTGTGTTTGGGGATTCTGGGTGGATGTACATTTTGTTCCCTGTGAAATGAACAACGATGTTAACATTAAACACCCATAGCTTCATGTGCTCATTTGTGATGATATGAGTTTTAATTGACGGGCGTAAGGCAGTTGTATAAGAGTAAAATGGGTATCTTTTCCCCCTCAAACCTGCATTGAGAAAATATATTTTCAAGCCTACATAATACGGTCAGACATGGACGCGTGTAAACACCTTGGCCGCTGTTGTCCGCCTTGCCACAAGTGACCCACTTGCCGCCTTGGAACCTCCAGTGGTTCGGATCTGCCAGGACCACCTCCACAAACACGTTGTAGTGCGCGGTCAGGTTGAGACCGGCGATGTTAAAACTGAGAAACGGGAACATTCGTCTGCAAATACACATATGCTAAATAAATAACCATTGAATAGTTTTGTAAAAAATACATTAAAAATGCACGATGGTCAGGTAAACGAAGGAAAGTCACTATGTGAAAATCAAGAAAAGTTCTTTTTTCTTTTTACCTGCCCTGTTTGGTGATGATCATCTCGGTCTGGTGCCGGTGAAACTTGAGCCACAGTGGCCGGTTACAGAGGTACACCTGGGCCCTCATCCCAGTCCCGGCTACGGGGATGCTGGCCACGTTGCTGAGCGTGGCGCCGGAGCCCGTGTAGGTAGGGTAGATGCAGCCGGGATTCTGTCCAATCTGGTAAACCGGGTTGAAGTGACTGCGGGCGGCAGTGGGCGGGGAAAAGCCCGCTGGAGGTAGCACGGAGCCCAAGTGAAGAGAAGACGGGTACCGAGCAGAGCTTGACGGTGTGTAAACCGGTCCACTTGGGTTGTAGGGGATGAACGAGCAGGGACTCGCTGTTTCTATGCTTTGTTTCGAACCAGTGGATGGGATATAGTATCTATCAGCGCTAGGCCCGTGCTCTGTGTACCTACTGCCAGCAATCTGGTCGTCCCCACTCACAACCGGAGACTTGTGCCTCTCCTCCGCGGAGCTGCTCTCTCCCTCGCCCCCGAGCATGACTTCCCTCAAACTCGTCTCAGGATTCACAAGAGCTTCTTTAATACCGGGGTCTTCCTTTGTCAACATTCACTGTGATTTGAAGCCTTGAGAAACAAAACCTGTGAGCAACAACAGAATGATGAGTCACTTAAAAGCCAATAGGCTACATTACACCATGAGCGGCCTAAAGCAGCTGCCAACATCTGTGTCAAAGAAAACACACGAGATTGAAGAGGCGAGGCCGCAGATTAAAAAAACAACAACAAAAAACTGGTTTGTCGGTGCATAAACAGTTCAAACAATCGAGCATAGATCCCTTTCGTTTTATTTGCTAAATAATGAAATCATACTGGTGAATGCTTCAGAGGACAAAAAAATCAGAAGAATAACATACGGCCTATTTTAGAATTCCAATTCCCAACTAGAGATAATTATAGACCTAACAGCAATATTAATATAGATGACTAAATAAAACACCAAATAAATTGAGATGTCAGTAAACAGACACAGTCAAACTTAGAGGAATGCTGATCCATCGGTAATTATTAATTGTGCTAAATTATGATGACATTCAGATTATTCTGAAAGTTGGAAAATGTATCGGGGGCAAAATGATAACTAAACAAAGCACTGAGTTGGGTGTTAGTTGTATGAAGTGCATTCATTGAAAGTTCGTCTTGACAAGAAAAAAGCGTCTTGAAGTACAGCTTTTTCGTCAATTGGAAATTATCTCCTAATATTTTGTAAAAAAAAAATTGCCTTTACAAAATGAAATAGAATGAAATGAAATAAAATAAAATAAAAATAAATGTAGGGCACTAACTCAACATAATTTGTCTTCGTATAAAAACGTTTTAGAAGAAACAAAGACGTGGCATATTTTCTTACTTTCGAAGGGTTCTGTTAATCCTCGCCTTATCATTATTCAGAGTTAATGATTTTGCATTCATTCAATTCTGATGCGGTCCCGGGTCCCAACGGAATGCCCGTTGTGAAAATGGGAAATAGCCAATTATCTTTCCATTTGAAGAAACCTGTGATGCTTCTTTGATCAGACAGCCCAATTTGATAAAGTCAACTCTTAAAAGAAAAAAAAGTGTCAAAAATGATAGTAACTGTACGCGTACAATTAAAGTTTTTATATTCTGCAAAAAAAAAGAAGCACATTTTGTTTTCAAACTTGCTTGGGAATATAAATTAAATTCGTGTGATTTGTTAATATTATTAACATAATCAAATATATAATGAATGACTGGCAGGTAGGCTATGAATTACATGTAAACTATATAACCTACAATTGAAATCAAACCTACCAGGCGATTCTTCCTCCTGATCCCGATGAGATTCAAGGGAATATTTCTAACTAAATAAAAGCGAATGAGCACACGGAATAAGCTGCCACTCTACATGACATCAGGTTGTGTTGAGCCGTGTGGAAGCGCACTGATCTGCTGCTGCTGCTCTCTCTCTCTCTCTCTCTCTCTCTCTCTCTCTCTCTCTCTCTCTCTCTCTCTCTCAGATAAGCAGCCTATTATCAGATTCTCCTGTGATCGCCCTCCGTGGGGAGGGGCAGGGGATCCTCAGCATCACAGCGAAGGAGGTAAAAGAAGGCTGCTTCCAAGTGCCTTCCTGAATTGTTTCTGTCTCCTGTTCCTTACAGAGACATCCGCAAATGTGCCTTTTAACGTGTGTCTGCGGGGGTTTACTTATGTTTGTGCTGTATATAACCTAAAACTGAACAACACCCCTTCAACCCCTGTCACCAGAAAGAGGGCATATGATTCCATGTTGGCCATTCAGACAGTTAAAAATTCCCCAACAGCGAGCAGAAATAATTCAGCCCTGAAAATACATTTAATCTGCAGCTGTTCATTTCATTTGCAAATGCTCCTTTTCCATGGATATATGCCCAAAATAGCATGTTGAAAAAAAGACTGCCCACAGTAAAATATCAATTTAGAAAGTAAATAAAGGGATGAGTGATATTATCAGTACGTCTATCAATTTGTCATTTTTATCAGTCAGAAGAGCAAATCTGGACTGTTTAGCTGAAGGCTAATCATCTTTGCTCATCGTCTTAAAACTAACGCGGCAGAAATGATGAATGGGGTTCTCCAAATAAAGAAACAAGTTTCAAGCTAAAAGTGTTTATACAACTGCAAAAAAATGTGAATAGCAGAACCTTTTTCAGTTGTCATCCAAATCAGTTGTAAAATATTGTCATTTCTGCAAAAAAAAAAACTAAATTATTCATTTGTCTCTGTGATAAAGATGCAGAAAGGCTAAATCGATCACATCTAGTTCACATTGGCCTTGCTTTTCTTTGCAGAGATAAAACCATGCTCTCAAAATAGTGGCTCTTGGTTTCACATTCAAATTAGTGATTAAAGACACACGTGTATCATCCTACATATCATTACTGAAGTGGGCTCAAGAGGAGCAGCCAACAGTGGTTGCAAGGGAGTGCTAAGCGGTCCAAAGATTGTGTCATTGTGCATCCAAGTAAAATGGATATACGGTAAATGCTGTCATGTGATCGTGCTCTCATTGGGCCAGTGTTTAAATACAGTCTTTGGGGTGACAGATCTGTGATGCTGATATAAAGAAACACAGGTCATTTTATTATTAATAGCTTCTTGAGATGCTCGACACGTGTTAACACCAGACTTCCTGACTTGATCTGCAGCTTCTTCTAAGTGGTTTGACACACTGAGGATTTTCAGAAGAGTACAAAGAAGTGTTCAAATCTTCCACTGTTACTTCCTCAAGTCCTTCTACTTCTCTAGTTCAAAGAAAACTGGTTGCAGACTTGAAATCATGCCAGAAAGGAGTGTTAATGGGCCACCTTACAGGAGCAGAAAGTCCCATCCTTCACTCGGGAGTAAAAGGCCAGATGATGCTCAGTTGATGTGGCCTATTTGGAGAAGTTTACATGAGAAAGCAGAAAGTGAGAGGATTAGCGAAGCTAATCGTCACCTCTGAAATAAACACACCCTACATCAAACACAGCAAATCACTTATTTGGGTAGAGTATTTGAGCAGCAAACAGTCTAAAGCTAATACACTTCTGCTAATTGCAGTGATAAACTAATGCAGTTTGAATATTTTAGTAAGTCATGAGTATATATACAGATCACATGCTGTTTCAGTGACCCTGAATGCATCTGAAATACAATTTCTTTTCAGTAACTTGCCTGTTTCGATTTTCTGATCCAAGGACTTCCTTATGCTTGTGTCATTTTTATATCCATGTGTTTGTAACTACAAATTTATGGAGAATGTACATTAGCATTTGCTTTCGCTTCCTATTTACATCAAAAGCTGCTTTTATGTTAAAACTAGTGAGTCATTAGTGAGAATGTGCAGTCTTGAGAGGGGTCGAGCTTTTGTCAATTAACACAGGGGCGTTCACTCACTGACACTTCAAGTACTATTATTTAGAATCAATCGTCCCTTTGAAATGTATTTGTAATCTCTACTTGGATATTTTTGTTTTGCTACAGAGGAATGTTTGTGTATAATTTGACACCACATCCAAATTCAGCAAACACAAGTGTAATGTAGATCTCTGAAGTACATGAACAGTGAGAATGAACATTATAGAGAAAAAGGGCAGCATCTTGAGTATAGCTTGACAGATGTTTGGAGAAAATCCTCTGAAAGAATTAAAAATTAAACATTTTCATATAGTTTGCCAGGGAGTGATGGAGATGGAGTATTGACAATTGAAAAATGTATTTTCACCAAATTCTTGTGCAGTCTTAAAAGGCTATGCGCAGAAGTAGATTAACTACCTGCTCATTTTACCTGTCTGTGGTCAAGTAACTTTAATTGCACACTTATCTTGTCATTATGTATCGTTATCTAAGGATGCCCTAAAGCTTTTTGGCTGTTTCTTTGGCAGCCTTTTTGTAGAGTGGCCTAACTCCTCTCACTGACTGCCACGCTCGATGAGCAGCTTCCCCTGGCTGTGCTTGCTTTTTGACACGTATAAAGGGCTGTTTCTGACATCGTGCCATCCGGCTGCCCCCTACCCCTCTTGGTACTCATGCCAGGCATGGCAAAAAAGATGGTGACCTGGCCATCACCACACTGCCCTGGGCCACTGCCACCCTGCTGGCAGCAGAAGGTCTGTTGGTCTGAATCCAAGCCAGGAACTCTGCCCACCACAGCTTGTGATGTCACCACAGACACGCTCTCAAAGTAGAGATCTGATTGGCTCAAGTGGGTTGCCTTTCTCACTCCCCGGGAAATGCCCTCTCAACACCTTAGACTTCAAGCACACAAAACTGATTAATTATCCCTTGAACTGAATGGGATCTGCTCTCCTTGCTGACCAATAGCAGGAAATCAGATATGTTCACGAATCAAGCGAATACATTTGTCTTTATCATGGGGGGTTAAAATACAAATCAAGGCAATATATTAAGTTTTGAAATTGAAATTTTAAAACTTCCTTATGTCCCCAAAAAAAACGGATATGTTGTATTTTTTTCTTGCCAGACTAAAAAAATTGAGTATGACAGCTATTTGTTGTACCATTTCTGGGTTCCTACAACATTCATCTAAAGAGCAGACATTGCAGAAAACTTTTTACAAATAATAGAAAGCACACAAAAATTCTCATAATGACAGCATCGTGACATTAATAACAAGAATATCTAGACAATGGGAATGGTTCAGTCCTACATCCTGTTAAGCGTAACAGCAGGAGTGGACCATCACATTTGGTGCTCAGCGTGGGGGCAGTTGGTGAGTTCACATGTTCCAGCTATCCCATGGAGATACACTTCTGCCTCTCTGCAAAGATTTGGTGTTTTCTCATTTGCATTTGCTAATGAGATCCTGTTTGCATGACTTTATACTAGAAGGGGTATGTCTTTCTGACTGTCCCTTTACAAATACAGGAGGCAGATGAAGTCTTATTCATTTAACCTTGATTAACTAATTAGTCCCATTAAGATTGAGATAAGATACAGACAGCATTATGGAATTAAGGTGATGGAATAAAGCTGATGAATGAAATGGAAGAAAGACTCACATCAATCATCATTTTGTAGTTGCAATAAAATTGTATGTATTTGTAAGGGAGCTTCAGTTTGTTGAGTTCTACAAGATCCTAGGTATTCAGAGGTATAAAATTACACATAGCAAGTCAATGGTGAAGCAACAGTTGTGACAAATTCGCAGTAATAGTGTGAAAACTCTGAATCTCTCATGTTTGCAGTCAACGAAAGTAAAGGAGAACCTCATGGACGATCACACGGTCATCCTAACTTAGTCCAGTCTTTTAAATGAGTTTTTTACTCACTGTGTTGTGTAAGAAAGTAGACTATTTAACTCATCACGTGTCTGAACCTGCCCTTTTCACTTTTCAGTTTCATACACCACATTCATTGTCTGCAAAACTTTCCCTAGTCATGACTACCAAGTTGTAGAAAGCTTCAGCAAATGCCAAGTCAGGCATTGTTACAGAGCACTTCCTTATAATCGCCGGGTTGGTACTGCGATGGCTCCCAGCCCACCAATCTGTCTCAGCCACCAGACACAAATTGATCTCTTGTCAAACTAAAGATTTTTTTTTTAAAAATCCAGCTGATCAGATTGTGGCGGCACGGTGGTGCAGTTGTCAGCACTGTCGCGTCACAGCAAGAAGGTTCTGGGTTCGAGTCCCTGCTCTGGCACAGGATCTTTCTGTGTGGAGTCTGCACGTTCTCCCTGTTCATGTGTGGGTTCTCTCTGGTACTCCAGCTTCCTCTTACAGTCCAAAGACATGCAAATGGAGACTAGGCTGATTGATACTCTAAATTGACTGTAGGTGTGACTGTGAGTGTAAAATGTTGTCTGTCTATGTTGGCCCTGCGATGGACTGGCGACCTGTCCAGGGTGAACGCCGCCTCTCGCCCAAAAGCTGCTAGTATAGGCTCCAGCCCCCCTGCAACCATTAAGCGGAAGAAAATGGATGGATGGATGGATGAATGATCAGATTGCTTGACATATTTAAGTGAGGGAATATGCCAATTTTTCGGGGGGCGGGGGCAATGCATATTATTCATCATTTGCAGTGCCAGACAGACATTTCTAGAATGAGGGCTGTGTTAAACATTTTCATTGAAAAAAAAACTTGAAAAAACTTGAAAATAACAAGATGTTGTTACTTCAGAGTTAAATACCTACGTGGATATACTTTCTTGACTGGGCACAGTGATTTGATGCAGCACCTCACAGCCACATTCTAACTTCAGTCTTTTGATTTTTCAGGCTGGTTAATAAAAGCTAATTGATCCTGTTCCAGTGATAAGGAGACCAGGGACTGCTTTTCTGTTTTTGCTTTCCCAGAGTAATGTTGAATGTCATGAATGTAGTCATTATACCAGAGAGAAATGCCAAGATTGCACCAGAGTATCTTGGACAACAACCTTTGGTAGCAGTAGCAAAAGCAGCATGAAGAAAAGAGAGTTTCTCAAGTATTTTCAGCAATAACTTGTTTGGAAAATGGTTAGAATCCAGCTGTGAATGATCTCAACCACCCAGGATTTACTTTCCCATCAGGTTTGAAGGGAGCCAAGCTGTTAAATACCCATGGCTATAGCAGGGCCCTGAACTGGCTGCTGATTAAAACTGCTCAAACTGCACAAAAATCCAGCTGTCAATAAATAATTTGAATTTAAAGAAGGTAAAAATTAAAAATCTTTTTGTTTGAATACTTGAGCTTTACATTCACTTCACACTCTGTGTAGAATGATGTACAGAAAAATGGAGGGCTGTTTTCACATTCATTCATTCACTCATCAGTGAAGGGTAAATCTCTGAACTCAATGAAAATCTTTTTTTAAGAGACAGTCTTAAATGCACAATTTGTGATATCACAAATATTTTTACAAAATGATCCTGGTTAAAAAAAAAATTATATATGGAACTATGAAGTGGAATTCTGAAGCCCGTAGTGCACAATCAGAAAGAGTGGACTCTGCAGTGAAATAGGAGACATCTTTTGTTGAGCAAACATGTGAAATTAAGATTTATGTAATCTGGAATTTTTAATGAAGGAAAGAACGGGTGTTGTTTTAATGATTTCAGTTTGGGAATTATAATCATATTTTCAGATTTTTTTTTAACTCCTCAATTCATGTGTGGATGGAATCTTGAATGAAAATGAATTGTCAACCTGCAGCTTTAATTAGGAAAATATCAATCTCTGCAATGACACTCAGTACATGAGTTTTTGAAAACAAGACTTCAAATTCAATAGATTCATATTGACCCAGCAGTAACAAAGCATTAATATCATTAAAGAGAGATGGCAAAAACAGACAGTGTCTTTCTATTGTTCTGTTCAGAGTGTTCCTTTCTCCAGTGGTGTGGAAGGAATATTTTCTGCATTATGTCCCCTCTCCATCTAGGCAGGCAGGACCCTGAGCATTTTATTTCTCATATGGGGAATCTGCTGACTGTGGTATCGCATTATGATTAACAATTTAACCATGATCCCCTTCTTTTCTATTGTTATTCCACAGATGACTGCGAGTAAGAGCGAAATGCTAGCGATGGCGTGCAGGCTTCATTAGATTCATTGATAGATTTATTGTTTTCCATGGTTGTAATCACTTCCCCCAAGGTAATTTGTAAGCTCTTTATGGTTCAGAGGTATAAGCCTGAGAGTTAATTAATCTGCTGTGTTTCAAAGTTTGGAAGTAGAAATGCCCCTCTGAATTGCTTGGAAGGCAACAGACTTAGAATCCCTTGTTTACCACAAGAGAAAGATCAAGCAGGTAAATAAGTCTGGATCATGCATTAATGATTCATATTTACGCTGTTAATATTCTTTTTGAATCCTAAGAAAAGATTTTAAGACCACACACTGTTTGAGATTCAAGCAAAAACAAGGCATTAAAAGTTATTTTTTAAACAATAATCATTACACCATAAAGTATAAAACACTACACCCAATAAATGATAATTTCAGCATATTCCTGCTATAATTTCTGATTCAGTCTCATTTGTTCTTGTATTCGTAGCCACTTAAATCATCCCTCTTTAAAAGTAGTAAGTTAATGTATTTGTAAATTATGTATTTAAATGCATTTCTTTGCCTAAGGTGGTTACTCCAAGTGTTGACAGAAGCCAAAGGGAGAGCCATACTTGCTTTCCCCCCTCATCCACAAAATTGTCCATGTCTGGTCTTTATCAGACATCTGAAGCCCCGACCTGCTTTAATTGGCTTTTCAATGGTATGTGTATGACAACTGCTGTTTATGGGTTAAGTGCATCTTAATCAGAGCTTTAATCCAGTCATTAACAGAGAAACATGAGGTGTTGAGAGCAGTGAAGAGAGGTTGATAATTGAGAGGCGGCTCCCTGTGCTGCGGGGTGTATGTGTGTATGCGTGGCAAGTCGACATGAAGCAGAGGTAGGGAAGTCTTTCAAAAGATGATATCAATAAAACATTATATTGTATAGGACAGAAATCCAAATATATCATAATATTGGTAGAACCACAATTCAAAGAGTTTGAGGATGAAAGTGTGCCCTTGGTATTTTCATAACCCAAACTGCCAGAGAGAAACTATTTTATTCTACTCCATACATTTTCCCTGATGAAAATACCACTACTGATAGTAAAAATAGATTGTTATTGTCTACAAAACACAACTCCTCCATACTCGCCCCATTCCTATTGCTCAGCTCTCACATTTTCAGTTTTTCTCGCTGTATATTTTAGCACCTATCCCCTGAGTTGGGCCCATGTACCACCATACCCTTGGCCCTCCCCTTCATGTTTTCTCTTTCTCTTTCTCTCTCTCTCTCTCTCTCTCTCTCGATCCCCCCAACCAAAATGAGATGAGAACAATATTGAATAAACATACTGTTTTTTTTTTATATTTTCCTGTTTACTTGAGGTGTATTTTTCACCATTTTTAGTGTATTGAGCTTTAAAAGCACCGTTAATTACTGAAAAACCTGCTTCTCAGAGCAGACCATCAGCAAATAAAAACCATACCCAACCCAAGGCTTTTAAGCTGATATAAATCCAATATGCAATTACCCAATGAATGCTATTTATTTCTAGACCCATGCTAACTCAAATTTGACACAACACAAAAATTTAATAAAAGTTTTATATAAACTCATATCCTGACAGATAGTTTATACTGTACATTTAATATTTAGCTAAATGCTAGGTTACTTAAGCTTACAAACATGACATGACAAGAGACAGACTACAAGATTTAAATGTACATCAACTTCCAAAATGTCAGCCAGAACCCAACCCTTGCTCAATGCACCTATGTTGTGTATTGTGTATGGCCTCAATTAGAGGCCTTAACACTATCTTTAACCAGAAACTCAGAAATAATGTTGTGGCACAATAGGACTGGCAGTAACAAAAAATCAGGTACACCTCAACACACACACACACACACACACACACACACACACACACACACACACACACACACACACACACACACACACACACACAGAAGGAACAGACAGAGGAAAACAAGTGTCAGTATTATTGCCTCCAAGCAAATTTAAACAAAGCTAAAGACAATTGGCATATCAATTGTGAAATCGATTGACAATGAAAGACAAGTCTCAGATTAAAACACATTGTGCCTTTGTATTACTTTATTAAGACTACATAGAGTGTAGACATAATGGCTCACTTCAAAGAATCTGGCTGCTTTTGTACATTTCACAAATGTGAGTTTACTTAACCACACACAAGCACACCCTCATACACACATACCTTGTTACTTCTATGATGTTATTAAAAACTTCTCTTTTATCCAGTAAAAAAAACTATCGATCTTGTTCTTTGCCTTCTCTACTTGATGGGTTTCTTTCTGTCTGTAATGGAAAGACTCTGTGGCCATTTCTTATGCCCATTCTTCATTTGGAGTAATTATAGATGGTGAGGTAAAAGATGCCCCCCAACCCCCATCTCCTTCTTTTCTTTCCTCCTCTCTATCTTCCTTTCCCCAGCATGCATTTAGAGGAGCTCTCACCACTGCATTCTTATTAGGGACATGTCTGAAAGGCTCCCGCAGCATGTGGTGTCCTCTGACCATCCACTATGGCTGCTTTTTGTTGGCATTAACAAGCCAAGCAACCAAGGATAGCTTTTCAACAGGTACAAACTTTTCCTTTTAGATAATTAACTGCATTCAGACACTCAGTGCAGTGTAGGCAATAGGGGTACAGAAGCCCAGAGAGGATCATATTCTAGAGACAGGCACAGAGAAAGAAGAGAAAGATGGAGAAAAAATGTCAAAAGACAAGATGTTCTCTTTGGTATTGCTTAGTGCAAGTGGATTCTATAGCAAACTTCTATTCAAATGGTGCGGTCTTCATTTCTGTCCTGCTCACTGTCCTCATCTCTGTCCTCTTCATATTTTTGTCAGGATGGATCGTGTAATGAGGTAAAAACCTCTGGTCATTGTAGGACGGTCAAAGGTTTGCTGCGTTAATGAATGGAAGAAACACAAGAAGGGCTGAACGATACTGTTTGCCTCACTGCAAAAGCCCCAGGATGCCTCCTGAAGAAGGCCTCCTCCATCTATAGCTGTCTCATCTCCTGCTGAAGGGGGCATAAAGCAAAGGCAGAGGGGAAAAGTAATTTTCTTCCCCTGTCTATCAACTCTTTCTGTGGGTTTCTTCCACTTTTTTCTGTATACTTTTATAAAGCTTATAATTATTTTTTGCGAGAACCCTCAAGTGAGAACGAATGGGGTTTTTGTACCCTTCTCTCTTCAACCCTCTCCTGTTTTTGGGTAGAAGGTAGTCATATTAACATTTACTCTGACCTTTTAGAAATGCTGTGTGAAACTCAGATGTGTCTCCTGTAAAATTAAAAAAAAAAAATCAACCAATTCATTTGACAAATGCATTTTCTGGATGACAATGAAAACATCTGGAAGAATAAAGCAGTGCTTCAGGGCAGCTATAATTTCTTATCTCACACTGTTCATACACCAAAATTAGTGTAGGTAGAGAGTTTTTTCCCTTGGGCTTGCTATGTTTACCCTTGATATGTTGCATACAATTGGATCATGAGCAAGCTGGAAGTCTCTGTGAAAACTGCTGACATTGATCCATCACACATGTGAGATATCTCAGTTGGTAAATGTATATTTTTGAATCTTAATTTCCGAGCAGCTCAGAGGGCACTTCACTCTCTGGCTAACACCAGCTGTTGGCATAACGTTGCTTGTAGACTTCATGTCATCATATTCCTGCATCCAGTAGGGAATGCTGTAGAGAACACACGCTTCATGCAGTATGTATTGTACATGGATACATACATACTGTAGTGCAACACAATATATACTTCAGTATTTATATATATAGAGAGAGAGAGAGAGAACCCACACAGGCACAGGGAAAACATGCAAACTCCACACAGAAAGATCCTGTGCCCAAGCCAGGACTTGAACCTGGAACCTTCTTGCTGTGAGGCGACAGTGGTAACCTCTGCACCACCGTGCCGCCTACAACACCCCATATATAGATATAAATATAGATAGATATAGATATAGATATAGATATAGATATAGATGGGGTGTTGCAGGTGGCATGGTGGTGCAGAGGTTAGCACATGGTGGTGCAGAGGTTAGCACTGTCGCCTCACAGCAAGAAGGTTCCAGGTTCTCCCCCTCTCTCCTCCTCTCCTCCCTGCACATTTTTGGAACTGTCACTACCACTACTTGTTGCACTTTGTAGTTTGGCCTTGGTGTCTCGCAGTCTCTCTGTGTTTCCACAGATCCACCAGAGCCCCAACCGCCGCCTGCATCGCCCCCCCCCCCCCCCTTATTCCCTACTGTTACACCGGCCTGCGCTCCCCTTCCATGAACCAGTCTGCCATCCAGTCCCCCATCAAGCTGGCTTGCTCTCCCTGCCTCCCCTACCAGAAGCTTCCTTCTTCTTCTTCTTCTTCCTTCTTCTAACATTTCCGTGTTTCTCACATTCTGCATTGTAAACTGTTTTCTTGTCTGTAACAACATCTACTGCACGTCTGTCCGTCCTGGGTGAGGGATCCCTCCTCTGTTGCTCACCCTGAGGTTTCTCAGATTTTTCCCTGTTAAAAGGGTTTTCTATGGAGTTTTTCCTCAGTCGATGTGAGGGTCTAAGGGCAGAGGATGTTGTTATGATGCCATGTGAAGCCCTTTGAGACAAACTGTTTGTGAAAACGGGCTATACAAATAAAATTGCCTTGCCTTGCCTTGCCTTGCCCTGGCTCGGGCACAGAATCTTTCTGTGTGGAGTTTGCATGTTCTCCCTGTTCCTGTGTAGGTTCTCTCCAGGTACTCCAGCAGCTAGGTGTGAATTGTTGTCTGTCTTAATGTGTTGGCTCTGTGATGTACTGGCTACCTGTCCAGGTTGTACCCCGCCTCTCGTCCAAAAGCTGCTGGGATAGGTTCAAGCCCCCTCGTTAACAGGAATAAGTGGAAGAAAATGGATGGAGATTGTGTTGTTATACAGCCTGTAAAGAGAACACTGTAATTCCAATAATGTTTGTTACATTAGGTTTATTTCCTTTAACCACCAGTTGGTGCTATGTCTTAAATTCAGCCTGAAGTTTTCTTTAGGCCAGGACTTATCAAATGTGTCAAATTTGGAAAAGATCAAACCCTCTTAAGTCTAGTTTCAAGACTTTCCTGTTTTATGGTGAAATATCAAAATCTGCCATCTCGCTACTGTAACACAGCTTAATGTTAGGTGGGTGACAAGTGTGTTTACAGTGTTTCTGTGCAAGTAATCTGCATTATAGCACTGTTGCAAAAAAGGTAAAATAAAAAAGTGCTCCTTTGGGTGCCATGTAACAGTAACTGACAATTGGAGCTGCAGAATCCTTTGACCTGTAATGAAAGCTGATTGTACCCTTTCTCAGGCTTTAGTGGGTGTGGTTCAGTATAAAATGAGTATTACATTTTGTGGATTATTCTGGCCAAATCATATAGGTGCTGCGCAGTACAGTCATTGAAATCAAGGTCACTGGGTGTGTATTTGCTTTTTCATGTTTGTGTGAAACTGTCTCAAAGTGTCTTGTCTATTTGTAACACTTTGCTCCCCAAGAGGTGAGTCACTACAGGACAAAGCAATGACTGCTCTATCCTCTCAAGAGCTTGTCATCAGTGTAAAGGTGACAGAAGGTACAACTACTTGTCCTATTGTCATGTGGCCCAGACCACCTCCGAATGTGGTCAAATTAGGAGTAGTCTGTCAAACTCCCTTGGAGCTGTCTATTTGCGATCAGGTTGCTTGGGATGCATGATCCTCTGTCCAGCTGCCCTTTGACCTCTCTGCTGCCTTTTACACTGTGAAACATCAAATTCTCCTCGCCACACTCTCTGAACTTGGCATCTAAGGATCTGTCCTGTTGTAGTTCAAGTCCTACCTTACAGGTAGATTCTTCAAAGTGTCATGGCGGTGAGAGGTGTCTGAATCACATGACTTATCGACAGGGGTACCCCAGGAGTCAGTGCTTGGTCCCCTACTCTTCTCCTTATACACCACCTTACTCGGTGCTATAATCTCCTCACATGGCTTCTCCTACCTCTGCTATACTGATGACACTCAGCTTTTCCTGTCTTTTCCTCCTAAGAATACAGCTGCCTCAGCTTGGATATCAGCGTGTCTGGCTGATATCTCCACATGTATGAAGGAACGCCACTTCTTACTAAATCTGTCAAAAGCTGAGCTCATTGTCTTTCCAGTGTGTCCCTCCTTTCAACCACAGATCAGTGTTGTGCTTGATTCAAATCAACATGTGCCCACAAACTCTGCCAGAAATCTGGGTGTCATGATTGATGACCAGCTGACCTTTAAGGTACATGTGCCCTTGATTGCTCGGTTTTGTCAATGTGTCCTCTATAACATCAGAAGGATCAGGCCCTTGTGATTTCGCGTATTGACAACTGCAACTCTCTCCTAGCAGGCAGCCCTGTGTTAACATTTAAACCCCTGCAGATGATCCAGAATGCAGCGCATTGCACGTCTTGGTCTTTAACTTGCCCAAAACTGCACACCACCCCGCTGTTAGTGTCTCTTTACTGGCTTCCAGTGGCAGCTCAAATCAAATTCAAAGCTCTTCTTCTGGCTTACAAAACAGTGACAAGAATGGCTCCTGCCTACCTGGAATCCCTGGTTCAGGTCTACACACCCTCTCACCCACTATGCTCTGCCTGTAAAAGGATGGCTGGTGCTCACAGCCCAGCATGGCTCTAAATCTCTAGCTGGACTCTTCTCATCTGTTGTTCCCAAATAATGGAATGAACTACCCACCGCGATATGATCCACAGTCTCTTTCTACTTTCAAGAGACATTTGAAGACTCAACTGTTCAGGGAACACCTAGCACTTAAATCTGAGCCTTCTCCTCTTTGTCCTCAGGGGAAGAATGTGTCAGACAGTTTAAGACCCAGCTCGTAGTGAATACTTAACACTGACAATGATGAATATTGAATGTGTTGAATGTTGAAAGATATTGTTGATGTTGAATCATTGGTTGTTGTCAGTTGTGGTTAAGTTATATGAAAAATAAAGCCACTTCTTCAGCCACTAGATGGCTTCATCTTCAGCCAATCAAAGTTGAAGCACTTTCTCGTATTTAAAAAGGCTTTCCTTCCAGTCTAAATTCTTGCTTGTGTTGTACGTTGCTTCGGACAAAAGTGTCTGCCAGATAAAACGGTAGAATTGTAGAGTGATAATACCAGGTCTGAGCTGAGCCCTAATGGTCACTGGTTCTTTTTACTCGCCACTGGCAGTTTAATTTGTGATGACACAGCGGCAGTCCAAGTGAGCAGCCATTAAGACCAGCCCTCTTATGGAAGAAACCCATTGCAGCCACATGGACCTCATTCTTTCTGTCACTAACTAAAGTTCGTGATCATAGGAGATGGTTGTAAAATAAATCAACCGATACACAGAGCTTTCCCCTAAGATTATGCTAACAAAGGAAGCATTTGCTTTATTTCTTATAATAGGGGTGGACATCCTAACTTTCTGTTCACATGCTGCACCATATTGATTTGAAATATGTAACATGATCAGATTGGGTTAGAGAGGTCCAGGAAATCACAAACTTTAAAAAAAAAAAAATCCTGGGGAAGCATGGTAAAATTCTACAAATATACAAAATTGCAGCCAATCTAACTGAAATGGGGTCAAACAGCTCCCATGCTATCAGCTATCCAAACCCTTCCTATACTCACCTGCCCCCACCCTCGATCCCTCTGACCTCCATCCCCAACTCTTCTGGCTGATTACTCCTAATGTAGTTTTAATTAAAAACTGTGGTGTCAAAGGGTTTAGCCTGCCTGAGAAGCGGGTGCAGATTGTGGCACAGTGGCAGCCTCCTTCACTTGCTTGAGAGGAAATGCATCCTGACATTGCTCAGGTGGTGCCAACACAACCAGGCCCTGGATGAGCAAAATGCATGCTATTCCATTTGAATGTTACAGTAGAGATTTATTCGGGTAAGTGGGTGAGTCTCCAGTGAAAAGACTTCTAATATTTGGGTTATTATTTCACTGGTGTTTGGTGATTTTGTTAGCTAAATTATACTAAATCTTACACACACCAGTATCACTATTGCTCCAAACCTATATTAACTGTGCTGGGTGGAGAGTTCATTATTAAGCAAATTAGAAGAAGATTAAAAAATACATATATCTCCATCCATATCTTCAGTGTCAAACAGCTGAGCTTGTAAACTGTAAGAAGTGGATACCTGCTTCAACAGTCAAGAAATCCTATTAAAGATCACAGCAATATTTCATCAGAAATATTTACAAGCTCAGTTAACAAGAGTCAGGTCTTTCTAATCTTAGAATAAATACACTTGAGTTGATTCTGAGGATGATTGCCTGTGCTTTACCAGGGGTGACCTGCGGAAGGTGCCCCTCAGCAGGACTCAACAGTAGAGGTCTGCCTGTAGGTTTGTAATCCCCTCACCCGAGCCGTTGGATTATCTGCTCTCCATCGACCCTGAAGAGGCTCCCTATGGTTTGGGCTTAAACACTGTCTAAAATCTCACATACACACCCCATCTGCCAACTGAATGATGTCTTTGAAGACAAATATGAAGGAGTGGGGACTGAGGTAGAGGTCTAGACAAGGAAACCATACCACACATCCTGCTTCTCATTTTGGCTCTGTATAGCAAAAAAGAGGAAATTCTTGGAAAATGTTTAAGCTGAATCAGTTTAAAATACTGAATTTAATCAATTGTATTAAAATTAAAAGTTAAAATCCTTCCATATACTTCTAATAAAGTCTTCAGATTTTCCTCCATTGTAATCTGTGCTTTCATTGGAACTATTTTTACCTAAATGGCATAAAGCACATGCATCATTAATAAAGAATTGCTAAAATTCAAGGGGTCATTGTCAGTTACCCTGTAACATTCTCTGACAAGGGTCTTTTTTGTGCCTGTCAATGGACAGTTGGAGGAGCTAGTGGTTGGCCTGGGGCACTGAAGCATGGAGTAAGAGGGTTTAACTTTGCTAACCTCCTTCTGCCAGGTTCGTGGGGCCCTGCTGCTTGGATAATATTGGAACAGTGTTACTGTCATACTAGCCAGCAAGCTCTCTGGGATAGTGAGCACTTTCCACTGTTGAGCCAACTGGGCTTAGTCAGGGCTTACTTACAACCCTCAGAATTATGTCATTCTATTTCCATCTTGTAGGATTCTTTTAAAGTCTATTACATCATTTTAAAGGCACAATAAGTTTACCCTTAATGATAGAAAATTAACCTTTGTGGCAGTAAAGTAGGGTTTCGGACAAGGCAGAGCTACAGATAAATGGCCTTCTAAACAGAAGATGCAAGCTTAAGGCCCAATGCATACATATGCATGATGGGGTACTGTTGATTAATAATGTACAGTCCTATCTGTGTATTATATGTTCAATGCAACAATACTGTTTGTGTGCAATTTGAGTTGAAACCAGATCACTTTAAGTATGCCATGAAATAAAAAGGAAAACTGTGAAGGGTTTAACTTGTTGGATTTATTTAAGTTTTTCCCTTTGTCCCCCAGCAGCGGCTGGACCTTCATAGTCCAGGTAGAGCTAGATATAAATTAATGTTTAGTAGTGAAAATGTAATGTGAATGACACAATTTCATGGTCTCAGTCATAACAGGTTTTAACAGCAATGGTTTTAAATTGTGTTCATATTAAACAGGAAGGGAATTTTACCTCACTTTACTTGTGGATGTTTGGTCTCTGGATTATTTATTTTTATCTGTGTGTGTTTGGATGTTAAATTTTTTTGTGTGGTCTTGTGAAAAGATGAGGGGAATCTTGGAACATTTGTTACACCACTACTGTTTGTGGACATTCTAAGCATCATTTAGGCGAGAATGATGCAGACATTTAGACATTTAATGGGTGGTCGTTTCATCTAAATTAAGTTTACTTTGCCAGCCTTATGTTGAGTGGAGATAGCGCTGCCACCAGCCTCTGGTGACCAGGTGTAGTTCTCTCAATCCCTGTCAACAATAGCCCCAGGAAGGGCCAACAAGCTTGCCTCCATGTTGTCATATCGTCATAAAATCTAGCACTATCTTGGATCTATATGGTGGTCAAACATATCGGCTCAGATGAACAAACACTGGAGTGTGCATTTCAAGCAATAATCAGCATGTCCTCCACTGACTCAAAAGGACATCAGTGACATCAGTGTTCAGCTTGCTAGTGCCACCCTCAGCTCAGGTATGGAAAACACTCTGCTACCTCGCTTCAGCATGTGTGTTATTAGCTCACTCAGCAAGCTCCCTTTGGGTCCAGCCAAAAATGTTAATGTGTTAGCTGGCGCTTCTGGCTTAATAAATCCATGACACAAATAATAAAAGAACCTAGATATTTTACAGCTGCTTGCTTAATTTTCAGTTTTATAATTTGTTCTTTTATAGCCATTTGAACATACTCAGCATTTGACATCTTTTTATGTTTAGCCTCGATTCAGCCATTCTTGTGTTGTTGTCTGTGACAAAAATACAATATACAGAAATACATATAAAGAAAGAGGGTAATAGAAAGAGAGTCTATAAGTAAGCACTAATTCATGGCTTCCATGCCTGTTGAGGTCCAAATAAATCAATTTGACTTAAAAGTAGAGTCCATTGCATGATTCATTATGGTTTGTAAACACAACATCCATTCAAATTGGGCTCCTCTTCCCAGATTTAACGACATCAGAAGCATACGCTACCCTGCCTCTGACAACATGAGAACCTCAACCCAACCTTGCAATTACTTGCAAGATAGCCACCAGCAAGCACGCGGTAAGCACTGGCCCGGGACAAGATAAGATAAGATAAGTTTTCACTAACAAAGATAAGATAAACTTTATTGTCTGCCCCAAATGGTGGCAGAAATTCTTCTTTGACAGGGCTCAACAGCCACAATCATAGTCATTCAAAGAAACAGTTAAGACAAATCAGTGTTAAAAAGGAAAACAAACAGCAACAGAAACAGCAACAGACTGCATTGCCTATTTCATATTCTAGTTCAAAGTAGTTAGAGTGGAGGGAATGAAAGATTTCTTGTCAGTGTTGTTGCAGGCCAGGGGTACGCTATAGTGTCTGCCTGATGGCAGTAACGTGAAGGAGTTGTGGAGTGGGTGTGAAGGGTCCTCAATGATTACAGTGACTTTCCTTATCATAGAGTGACTGTACAGTTCTGATAGGGTTTTTTGGGGGGTGAACCAGTTTTTATGGCCCTGACTGATGATGCAGGATAGATTTTTTTTATGTGTGATGGTGAAAAAGTTGGGCTGCACGGTGGTGCAGTGGTTAGCACTGTGGCCTCACAGCAAAAAGGTTCTGTGTTCGAGTTCGCGCGGGATCTTTCTGTGTGGAGTTTGCATGTTCTCCCCGTGCCTGCGTGGGTTCTCTCCGGGTACTCCGGCTTCCTCCCACCGTCCAAAGACATGCAATTTGGGGACTAGGCTGATTGGATTCTCTAAACTGACCGTAGGTATGAATGTGAGTGTGAATGGTTGTTCGTCTCTGTATGTTGGCCCTGCGATGGACTGGCGACCTGTCCAGGGTGAACCCCGCCTCTCGCCCATAGATGCTGGGATAGGCTCCACCCCCCACGACCCTTACTAGTAAGGAATAAGTGGAAGACGACGATGGTGAAAAAGTTGTACCAGGACGAAATATTGAAGGTGAGAATGGATTCAATGATTGACCAGTACATCAGCGTTCAAATGCTTTGTCTTATATTGAAAGTCCTAAGTTTCCTCAGCAGGTGGAGGCACTATTGTGCTTTGTTGTACACTGAGTCATTGCTCTGTGTGAAGAAGAGGAAGGTGTTCACCTCTGTACCCAGATGGAGCAACCTCGACCTGCTCCATCAGCTGACCCTGGATACTGAGGGGCTGGGGTAGGGGTGATGGAGTTTTCCCTCTGGCCTCCAGCATGGCCCCAAAGTCTTGGAGATGTTAAGCTCCAGACAGTTCTCCTTGAATGTTTGAACCAGGCTGTTGATTGTCTGCTGCTATTGGGCAGAGCATGGGTGTCCATCTGGTGAGCCACCATGTCGCCATGTCATCTGCATACTTCAGGTGTGTCATTCCTTCTCTGCTAAAGGGGATACTGCTGGTGTAGACAGAGAAGAAGATGGGAGACAGAACACAGTCCTGGGGGGCCCTGTGTTTAAAATCAATGTACTGGATTTAAAACCATTTAAAAACACCTGCTGTTGTCTGTCCTTTAAGAAATTCCTTATCCATAAAATCAGTGTGTGATGAACCTGAAGGTCGGAGAGGTATTGTAGCAGGGTGCCAGTGTGTACAGTATTAAAGGCAGAAGAAACATCCATGAATAGAATCCTGATGTGTGGTTGTGCAGAGTCCAGATGTTTAGTGATAGTATCTAAAAGTGTGAGACTTGCATCCTCTACACACCAGTTTACCTTGTAAGCAAATTGAAGTGGATTGAGTTTGTCTGACTGCGTGTTTAATAACAACAATCTCTCTCCATACATTTGCACAGGACAGATGTCAGGGTCATGGGCTTGTAGTCCTACAGGGTCTAAGCCCGTGCCTTTTTGGAGATTGGAATTATGGTTTGCTGTTGCTATTGAAATGGGTGAAAAAAACTGTTTAATTGCTTTGTGAAGGAAGCGGCATCTGGGCAGTCTATAACTGCAGCTTTGAGGGCTCTGCCCATCATGATGTGAAGGTCCTGCCATGCCCCCCTCGCACTTCCAGATTTTAATTTCTGCTCCACACTGTTCTTGTAGTTGATTTTAGCCAACTTGGCTATCCTCCTACAAATTCTTCCTCCAATTCCCTCACTCTGAGCCTGTCGCCCTGCAGAAAAGCTTTCCTCTTCTGGACCAGGCATATTTTCATATTCTTAGTGATCCACCTTTTATTGTTTGGGTAAATAGATGTTTGTTTGCAGGGAGTGACAAAGTCTTCAAAAATAAAATATATGACATCAATACATCCGTCAGTCTGTTAAAATCTGCACCACAGTCATTAAAAAATAAACCCAGTCTGTTAGCTCAAAACAACCCCTTAATGTTTTAGCTGTGTCTTTATTCCAGACCCTGATCAATCTTTTGATGGGTTTACCTGTTTTCAGTTGGGACCTGTGTCTTGGCAGTAGAAGGATGACATTGTGGTCACAGCGGCTGAGGGGCGGGCGTGATTTTGATGTGTATGCACTGGGAATGTTGCCATCGCACAAGTCCAGTGTGTTCTGTAATCTAGTGGGAGTTGTGAAACATTGCTCCAGGTTGGGCAGGTATGTGGTGATGTCCCATTTGTTAAAATCCCCCAGTAGAAGCACTGTTTGCTCACAAGACAGACTCAGCAATATGCTCAGCAGCGAGGTTGAACTCAGGCCCTGGTACATACACTAAAATCACTGTAATCTGGGTGAACTCTCTTGGAAGATAATGTAGTCTAAAATATATAGTAATTAATTTGTAGTGTTTACAGCTCTCAGACTCTCTCACTGTGATGTCTGTTGCCCACTTTCTGTTTACAGACATGCAGAGCCCGCCACCCTCGGTGTTCTCACTGCATCTTTATCAAAACGAATGATGTGAAATCCGTCTAGCTGTAAGTCTGCATCCTCAGAGAGACACTTTTTTGTGAAACAGAAAAGGCTGGTTTGTCGGTAATCCTTATCAGATTTGATGAGTGTGTGAAGTTCATCTGTAGCGATCGTATGTTCCACAATGTTATTGCAGGTAAAGGTAGCCGGTTACCTCTCTGTTGGAAGATATGCTTAAAAATATGACAAGTATTGTTGCTTCAAACTTGGTTTAACGACAACATGCAAAGGATGCACTGAAGACAGAGCAGAAGCATACAGCTGTGTAAAGAACACTGTGCCAACCTAGTGCCCATGCACAGCATACCAGATTAGAAACTACGGCCCCAGTAACAGGTCAATACATGCCGCTGTGACCATAACATCTGATCTATAGCCCCTTACAATAGATTACACTGTACAAAATAAAAAAAAATGTCTAGTGACATAATAAATCCATCTAGCCATATCAAATGTCCAAAATAACCAATCTTCAGTACACTTATTCAGTAAAAGATATGGCATTCAGATAGGAAAGATGGAAAAAACAACTTTCCACTCAAAATGTAAATAATAGTATTGGTCAGTCACAAAACCAGGACAAATGTAAACCTAATGAGAAAAAGTTTAATGTTTCAGCATATAGACATACTTGAATCACTGACCAATATCCTTAGTTGTCAGCTCTTTGCACAATCTGAACAAATTGTGCACATTTATATTCAACCGAAAAGTATTTTACAGATACTCATGCCTGTGTGGTTGTAACCATGTGGGGTTTGCAACCTGACAACCTGTCCTTCCATCAAAGGCTGCAGTGGCATGCTTGATTTGTCGTAGCACAACTTGTGTCAGTCTCTTTTTGAGAAGCTGTGCCTTTACCTGTTGTGACTCATGCGTATGTGGTTCAAGTAGCTCGCTGGAGACTGAGAGAGTGGTGCATGTTTGCCTCAATGTCAGTCTATGTCCAGGTGATCCTAGCTTTACATCACAAGGCATGTTTCTGAGGTTCAAGAGGTTTAGAAATCATCAGTCCTGTGTCTGTGAGACTTCTCCATGACCTTAGTACTGCGGACAGCTCTTTCATCTTTCCACTTAGATTGGAGATACTCTGGGCTGCTGGTAACATGAGTCTGAGCACAAATGAGCAAAGTCTTTGAAGCACTGGCTTGTGAGCTGTCTGGCATTGACTGATATGAGTGTGGGAAGGGCTCAATGCACTGGAAAGTGTCTCTTGAGTTTTGAAACAACTGTTGCTGAGGTGAGGTCACGAATTAGGTCAATATCATACCACCCTGAATATGAGTCCAGATACTGTTTATTGCGCCAATCAAAGATGTCTGTTGCCACAGTTGACCAAGGCAGGTCTGGTACTGGGTGCAGCTTGTGTGGTTCTTTGTGCTGGTGTGATTTTGTGCTGTTATAGATAGCACATGACTGTATCTCTGTCTCAGTGTCGTCTGTCACTGCGGACCAGAACAATATACCTCTTGCTCTCTGTTTTGTATCTTGTAAGCCAGGATCTCTTCTGAGCACAATGCTTATGTACTCCTTTTGCAGAAAGCTGGGGATGACCACCTTGTGACCCTTCATAATGACACTGTCTTCAATAGTTAGTTCATCTCTGAAAGAAAAGTAGGGATGGAGTGCATGTGGAAGACTGCCCTGTTTACCTGCCTACTTGTGTCTGATGATAGAACTGAGTGTCTGCAGAGTTGTGTCCTCAGCTGTGTGTTTCTTAGATTCCTTGAGGTGAGAAGATGATATGTAGCAAACTGTCATCATCACATCAAAATTCTCGTTCTCAGCAGCATGTTAAAGCTGTTGCAAACAGCAAGCCCATACTGTGAAGCATTACAGGGGAGTGTTACTGCTTTGTTGACATCATAATATGACAAAACTGAAGGGTTAGTCATGTGCTTCTTCAGTGATTCAAAAGCATTTTGCTGCTGTTCATACCGAGCCCATTCAGCGTCTTGCGTGTGAGTTGTCGCAGCCGAGTTGTCACCTGACTGTATTTTGGAATAAATTTTCCAAGGTAGTTCCTAGAAATCTTTGCAGAGCTGGGACGTCTGCTGGCACTGGCATTTCACTAATCACCTTTGTCTTGGAAGGGTCTGCTCTGAGGCTGTCACTTGTAAAGATATGGCCAACATCACTGACCTTGTTCAGTCGGAACCTGCACTTGAGAGGATTAAGCCTCAGGTTCACCACTCTTGTATGGTTGAGCACTTTGTTCAACTTGACATCATGTTCCTCAACAGTTCTGCCTTTAATCAGGATGTCATCAACAATTCATTATTCACTGTACAGTGACCTTGAGCACCTACAGGGCGCCTATAAATAAAATGTGATGTTATAATAATAATGATAATAATAATAATAATAATAACAATAATAATAATAATAATAATAATAATAATAATAATAATAATAATAATAATAATAATAATAATAATAATAAACTATGGGCTGCATGGTGGTGCAGTGGTTAGCACTGTGGCCTCACAGCAAGAAGGTTCTGTGTTCGAGTCCTGGCTCGGGCGCGGGAACTTTCTGTTTGCATGGAGTTTGCATGTTCTCCCCGTGTCTGCGTGGGTTCTCTCCGGGTACTCCGGCTTCCTCCCACAGTCCAAAAACATGCAATTGGGGACTAGGCTGATTGAATACTCTAAATTGACCACAGGCAGATATGAATGTGAGTGTGAATGGTTGTTAGTCTCTCTATGTTGGCCCTGCGATGGACTGGCGACCTGTCCAGGGTGTACCCCGCCTCTCGCCCGTTGACGCTGGGATAGGCTCCAGCCCCCCCGCGACCCTTAATATGTAGGAATAAGCGGAAGATGACAATGGATGGATGTCTGAGTGTGTGTTCATGGGTCAGCTGTGCGCTCCATGCGTGTATGTGTGTATACGCGTGTGTACGTGTATGTGTATGTGCTACGGTTTATCTTGGATGCTGTGCGTAGCTGGCTGTAGCTGATGTGGGGGGCCAGGACATCGCACCCCCAGTCCAGGATGGCAGGTAGGACCAGGTCACCAGAGCACCCCGAAATCCCCAGGACACGGGGAGCCCCAGGCCACCCCTCCCCCAGGAAACAGCCACAGGCCCAACCCATGCCAGGACCCATAGGAAAGCATAGGAGCAGCAACCCCCACCCGGAAGCAACCCACAGAGAGACGGGGCAGAGATGACCCCGGTCCCGCCGGGCACTCCCCCCCCCCCCACAGCAGAACCCAGGGGCACAGGGCCCCCCAGCCCGAGACCAGACCAGAGCCCCCCAAGGGGTCTGCCAGCGGCGAGGCCGACACCCACCCACACCCCACACCCAGGCGGGGCAGCCACAGCCCACCACAACGACCAGGCCCACCGCCCCCGAACAGAGCTATCCCCCCCCCCAATCCTCGATCCCCATCCCCTCTACTCATCCCCTGTTCTCCCCCTCCCCCCAGAGCAGGAGGGTTTCAGGCTATAGGGCACCACCAGCCAGCCAGCCGGGACCCCCCACTCCCCGGAAAGGTCCAGCCCACCCGCCGGGGTGAGCCAAAGGCACGCACGACCAGGACCACCACCCCCGGACAAAACAATCATACTCTCATCTTCCTCCATACAGGGGCTGAGAACACCATAGATGCTGATACGGTCCAGGGCACCTCAGACTTAGTGAAACCGCCAGCGAGCGATCCACCGTACAGCAGCAGGGCCCGTGACCAACCCCAGCCCAACCACCATGCCGGGAAGAGGACCACCCCCCCCCCCCCCCCCCGAAGAGCCCCGGCCAGGCCCCCAGGCCCGCAATGGTGCAGTTAGCAAAGGAGGCAGCACTGGACCCACTCCCTGCCCCAGCTGCCCCCCCATCCCAACATGGTGCAGGGTGCGTGTTGTGCATGGGAATGTAGATGTGCTGATGTGGATGACTAGAATGTGGTTAAAATTGGCGGACGCACCCAGGGCATGGGAGCCCCGCCGGTTGCAGACGGCAGAGTCTCCCAGTACATCCTCATGCACTCCCCCAAGCCCTAAACGTCTACGATGTGATTAAAATTGGGGGGTCCAGCCCCTCAAGGCCTAGTGATACATAAGATGTGATGTGATGGGACAGAGAGGCAATGAGAGGGGCTGAGGAATGGGCCAGACCTGCAGGGGGTCAGCTTCCAGACTGGCCCCGCTGACCACCCCGTCACCACTGCAACCGTCCGACAGGGAGTCTAGCCTCCCTGGTCCAGAGGTCAGATTGGAGCACCAAGGGGCACTGTCCGGAGATCCGGGCAGAGGGCCCACCACCGTGCAGTCAGAGGGCAGGGAGGGCCCAGGCCCCCAGTGCACAGCGGAACCCCCAGCCAGCAGCCCGTGGTCAGGGCCCCCAGTTCGATCAGTATCAAGGAGGTCAGCCCCCATCCTCAGACGTCCCCTAGCATCCTCCCTTTGTCCAGAGTGGTGGCAGTCCAGGACACCGCGCCAGGGCCCAGCCCGCCCGAGGGTGGGCCGAGGCTAGCAAACCCCTCCCAAATGTGGGTGCGACCCCCCGGGGGAGCGGCAGGGCCCCAGGTCAGCAAGTCCCAGGCGCCAAGCAGTCCACCTCTACCTCACTCTCCAGCCCCTACCTCCCTCCCTCCCTCCCTCCCGACCCCCCTCCCCCTGACCCCCCTCCCTCTCTAACCCCACCTAACCTTCCTTCCCCACCCTCCTCCCATCGTCCGGGGGCAAATATGCCCCAGCCGCCACGGCAGGCCCCAGCACGCCCCGCCGGGGCCCGGGGACCGGGCGACCACAGCCCCCCACCGCAGGACCCCACTGGGGGACCGGCGCGAATCCCCGGCAGCAGAGCACAGGGCCCCCGACCCCCCCATGCCGGGTGGAGGCCCCGACCCAGCCCAAGGACCCCCAACCCCCAATCCCATCGGGTGCCGCCATGATAGGGGAAGCCGCCCCCACGCCCCCCACGTCGTCCCTCAACAGGCGAGACCCAAAGCCGCCCCAGAAGGCAGTAACCCCAGGCCCACCAGCCCAGCGAGCCACCGGACACCCAAGGCAGCCAGCGTCCATAGCCACACGCCCCGGGGCCAGAGCCACGAAGCCCAGCCCCCCCAATCAAAACTATGTGATGGATTTAATTATCGGGGACCAGATTTGTTCGAACAAACAATCGGGGATTTTGGTTTGAGGGTTGCACATTTCTCAAAACTTTCTCAAGGCACTCAGTGGCCTCTTTAGATTCAGTGGGAACAAGGATGTTACCATCCTTGCAGGGCTCTCTCACTTCTTCCATGCACACATAAGACTGCTCACATTCAATGGCCTCCGGTCCTGCCAGTTTGAGGAGGATGTACGCTTGTGTGCAGGCTGGCTTGTCAGAGTGTGCTGTGGTGATGAATATATCATATTCTTGTTCAAGATACAAAGACGTTGAAATGTAGCGAGCAGAGTGGGTCTGCAGACAGACACCACCCCACATGTCTACAGGTCCACAATTGACAATAGAGCCAGATTAATTTTGTTAAAGTCTATATTTAGATTTTTAAGGAAAAGAATTGCAGTCTCTACCTCTAAATTTAGTCATCCTTCCAGAATTTGTGACTATTGGGTCTGTAGACAATAACAGTGTGCCAAACATGCAACAGCAGAAGCTCTGGATACCACTCAACCATCCAATTGGTGGTACACATAAAGTTGACTTTGATGAAAAATAAGGCTATTGTTGATGCTTGACTTCAGTGGTTGCACAGTTCTTTTTTGTCCTTTTTTTGTTCCACTAGAAACGACAAATACAGGTGCTCCTCATGCTGTTAAGAGGTTGCCAGCTTCTGGCATGCTCCTCCTTCTTGATTTGTATAGTAGGGCGACAAATAACATGTGGTACACTACAACTCCAAGACAGAATGAGGTTTTTATTGTGTTACACGTGTAGACCATGGTAGATCCAAGGATAACCTCAGTTGTAGTATGAATGGAACTGCTGGTCCTGTCAGGGAAAATCAAGGAGAAACAAAAACGTGACACTTAAAACACAACTTAAATACACATAAAAAGGATACAGGTCACATTGTACATTTCTTATAATAACGCAAGTGATTTATTCTCTAATTTCTAAATATTCAAAATACAGATCCTGTGGATCGAACATAATCAACCATTACAACCATTTGTTTGTAACCTCTTGTCCATTGAAAAGGCAAATGATGCACTGTTGTTGTCACTATAGCACATTTGAACTATGTGCAACCTCTGGTCTTACAATGTATGTATCTGTCTGAAGTTATGACATACATATTTGCTATTTTTCTTTACATTTTGTGTGCCACTTGGGGATATTTGAAATGTCTGTGGAGATGAAGAAATGTATAGGTTTTCGTATTAAAATGTAGGAAATAAAGCTTATATTTGATCCTGTATTCAAATAATATATAAGTATAGTTTTCTATGGCATTCTATGGCATATGGTATTAGCTTTGCCTTGCTGTTTGTGGAAAATTGGTTCATATTGCAGTTTTAAAATTTCAGATGATATTAAAATCTGCAATGCCCACCTGGTGCCTTGAGCGATGGAAACAGAAACATTTGCTGTCTGAGTTGTGTTTGGCTGGGCTGGGATCTATGTCCATCTGTTTGTTTGTGTTTAGAGGGTACACAAACCTTGTACTGCATACAGGTGATGGCTTGAATCAGAATGCTTTATTGTCATCATACTCAAAATACAATGGAATTGTGGTTGCTGACTCCATTTTTCTACTTGTAGGTATAATTGTTTTTTGTCTTAATGACCTTTAATGTGAACAGAATGTGCTGAAAGATGTTAGCTTTTGTGTTGTCAGGTCAAACAACAGTGAGGCTGTTGGACAGACAAAAGATTCACTTAATCCCCTCTGGTGGTGTGTGTGGGTGGGTAGTGTGTGGGTGTGTAAATTGTGAAGGCGCTGAATATGTGTATGGTTTGGATGAGGTTGGATTGTTTTTGCTTGTTTCTTTCTGTAGAATAGTTTAAATGGTTGAATGAATCTTGCCTTTTGCTTCAATGAATGTGCGTATGTGCATCTGTGACTAAATACCTGCTGCACTGACTTAACAGGTGGGATCGCTTTGCAGGGGATCTAGACAGCAAGTCCACCACAGCTGTCTGTAGTCAGGCTTACCATGCTCTACATGAAATCTGTGGTGCACTCAGGTGTCAGTGCACCTATAAGTGCACTGTCATGATGTCGCAATTTTGATAGTTTTAAAACCAGTGGACCAGTTTGTCCGAGAGACTGACTAAAATGGTGGATTATATTATAAATAAAGTTAATTTGTCTATGATTTTATTAAATTACAGAATAATTTTAAAATATGGACATAAATAAAAAAAATTAAACCAAGAATATTTGAACTCAATTACAGTAATTCAGGTATTTAATAAAGGTATGGTCTGTTGAACAATTGAAAAACCCATGAGACTTTGCAAGAAGAATAAATATCTATATAAAGTTATTAATATTGATGGATGAACACACAGATTATTACATTCACTCTGACAACACATGACATAAAAATAACCCCTTGTGACTATGACAGACATGTGGCACGGTGGTTAGCACCGTCGCCTCACAACAAGAAGGTCCTGGGTTTGAGCCCTGGTTTGGGCTTGGGATCTTTCTGTGCGGATTTTGCATGTTCTCCCTGTGCCTGCATGGGTTCTCTCCGTGTACCCGGATTCCTCCCACAGTCTAAAGACATGCAAATGGGGAATAGGCTAATTGGATATTCTAAATTGACTGTAGGTGCGGCTGTGAGTGTGAATGGTTGTCTGTCTGTATGTGTTGGCCCTGCGATGGACTGGCAATGTGTCCAGGGTAAACTCCGCCCCCTGCCCAAAGGCTGCTGGGATAGACTCCAGCCTCCCTGCAACCCTTAGTAGGATAAGTGGTAGAAAATGGATGGATGAATGGATGGAAATGACAGAAAAAGGACATTTTAATTCTCTCTTTATCATGAACATCTCTTTTTCCTCTTTAGAGATCAATGAAAAATGATTGGTTATTAATGGAAAATCCTAAAAATAAACAAACAAATAAATAATAAATCTATTTTTCCACTTAAGCGTTTCAGCTTTACTAGTTTCATTTTTAGAATTTACATATTTCCTTTTAAATTATGTCTATATGCATTTTAATTTTTGAATTTGTTTCAGTGTGGCATTAAAATATCAAATTATATTATTCTATTTTATTCTATTTTAATATCCTATTTGGTCTTTCAATCGTATTTACGGGCGATGAGAATGACAAAATAATCCTCCTTGGACTGAAAGCCATAAACCGGTAGTTTTCTAGTTGAGTGCGTGTCAGCCTCTGGGAATTGTGGTTTTCTCACAACGACGACCTACGTCAGCGGAAGTTATGCAAACGTTGGTAAGCTAGGTCACATTGGAACTGTTTTGTAATATTCTGAGACTCGAGACTACAATGGAAACAGCAAACGAAGGTACGAAACATTTCTGCTCGTCAAATGCTTGTCTTTTCTTGCACGGCACCTATTTCATTTGCTTCACTGCCATATTTGATAACATTTCAATGATGTGCTCCTCCGAGCTCCGTCAGACGATTGGATTGGTTAGTGCACTCATGTAGCTCACGACGTTGCTATATCAGAAGATAGGGAGGTAAATCTCCCTAAGTTATCCATCGGCTTGACGTTAGTCTTGTTGCATCGTTATGAACGGATCAGCATAAACCGGTGCGCTATTTGAAAGCTACATATCACGTCTGCAATGCTTTCCGTGTGCGACGCCATCCGTGTGTGATGCTAACTGGTTTATCTCATTTCTGTTGTACCTCAGGGGAGGTTCGACTGAGACATGTGGAGAAAGACGTCCTCATCCCCCAAATGATGAGGGAGAAAGCAAGGGAGCGCTGCGCTGAGAGGGTTGAAGGTGTGTGTATGTGTGTGTATGTGTGTTTGTTCTGCTTTGAATATTTACATTTGCTCTTAAAAATAATAAGCAATTCCCTTACACTTCTGGCAGCTGTGCTGAATAAGTTGCAAGGTAAATGTTTTGAATATTTGATAGCACTTTTAGTATTTTGCATTATAAACATACCGGTGATTAATTATGAATTTAAATAAGTTTGCAGATAACAGGGCCACATGTTCCCATACTGAAAAGATGGGGTCACTGAATAACAAATGCCAGCTTGGAGAAGAGAATTCTTACGTTCTCCTCATGTATGTGGTAGCTTAGTGACACCTGAAAGATGAGCTGATTTGATTTTGGTGGTCAAAGGTCAAGTCAGGGTGACTGGAAAAACAATAAATAACTTCTTTTTTTTTTCTTTTTTTTTGGCCCTGACATTAGTGGAGAGGAATTTTGTGTGATGAATGAATTTATCAAACACAAGAAATAGGCTGGAGACTCAGAGATGGCTTCCACCAGACACTTTAATGGATGCACACGGTTCACTGTGAGAGGAGGTTGAGTCATCTCCCCCCGAACACCTGAGTTCCACCCCTCGTAAACAGTCCTACTAGCTCAGCTTTCTTGGTCTTATCCTCACAGAAGAATTCTGAGGATAAGACCAAGAAAGTTAAAACAAAGGATACCAAGATGAAGTTCCTTATGAGTTAGAATTCACATGATAAGTATGACAAGATCACATTTATCTTTCACATGTTTCCCTGCATGAAATGATTGAGTGACCTTGAGTGTGACATAATAATATTACATATAAAACTGTCAGGCCATTATTCAATGCCGTCAAAGTACACAACGTATTTTTTGAGTCATGACAGAGATAGATGTAAACTACAACAGCGCTGGTCAGTGGATGCACAATGCTGTGACTGTTGTCATGATGAAGATTAGTCTTTTCTTGGGGTCAAACCATTGACATCTCAACCTAATTATCCCCAACCCTACCAGTAAAAGTGCCATTTGAGAAATTCAGTTTTTCAAGTTTAACTATAGGGGGTTTTCTTTTAAGTGGTCGATCACAATGACGTTCTTGCCATTACCCTTCATCATGCTCTCAAAATGTATCAATACTAGAATTTGCAGACTGTACTAGCAAAACAGTTTTAGGCTTTGGAGGCAGAGTGTCTGTCTAGTAACTGAAAGGGTGCTGGTTCGATCCTTATGCCTCCCAGGGACGATGTTAAAGTTGTGCTTTGTGTGAGGACAATGTGCACATAACATACGCACATGAAAATGTAAGGTTACATCATTGACCTGGAATTTGAGGGTAACCACAGCTTCCACTATGATTCACCTTAAGTTTCTTAAGTTTTTAAATTGATCTTTGGCACAAAGGGGAAAACCATCGGTATTGGCAATAAAAATAGTACACAGGCAACTGCTACTGTGCAAATTACACGTGACTTCTCATTGGCCCAAAATTTCAGTCATTGATTCCTTACTTTTAATCTTGCTGTTCATCTGCGTGCACCTTTTGACTAAACTGTTCCATCACTACTTTTAGAGTCTACTTACTTTTGGTAAATTGAGGAGCACAACAGCAGCTTCCACTTGATCTGAATGGCAGTGGCTGCGGCTTTGCTCATATATTCCCTGTCTCCTGCAGCAATGCACATGCCAGATAGTGACAAGGTTTTGTGGTTTTTATGAATCTGATGACAGCCTTGCAAGGCCAGTTTGCACTACTGTCAGTGCACATGTATTTACATCCTGAGGTTATCAAAAAGACAGTGGCTGCATGGGTAGCGGAAACCCCCTCAACACATGACTAGCTTCTCGTACCACTCATTTTCACACCTCTGTCTTCTGTCACTTCAGTCTGTATTTTTGTATCTGCTGTGACTGGGCTCCAGCATGTCTATAATTGTGTGGTTCCAAGAAAAGGGAGAAAAACAATTTTGCTGTTTTCCTGTGTTTTCTGTCTGCTTGTGTGCCTCTGAAGATGTCCCTTTTGTGTGCATGTTTCATGTTCAAACCCACATCTTTCAAAACCAAATCATTTAAACAACTTACACCTTTGATTGGCGATGACTTTCACATTGACCACTATGTTTTTGCAGAGCTTGACAGAGACACTTACAATGTTATAGACATTTAACCCAATGTGAAAGATAAATAAAATTCATCCTCGTTTGAAAAGACTGACTGAATGATTTCAGTCAGACAATTTTTCTGGACAGTATCTCAGTTAAGTTTTAGTCCAGTATTGTTTTTACGGACACAATACATCAAATTGAATTGTGGCTGAATTGACATTTGTAACATCCTGTAATTGTACTCAGTCACTGTAACACTAACCGTAAGCAAAAACATTTTAAGAAATCAACCCTTTTACCGGATGTTAATAAGTAGTTCCTCTCTGAGTCGGCCTTGGAGTTAAACTCATTTGTCTCATAGCAAGTGATGTGTCAATAGTGCAACACTCTGCTAATTCATAGTAACATATTTGACCGTGCTGGCATCCTGTATTTTGCCGCTGGTATGAGCTGAGGATGGTGCTGCAAACACTATGCAAGCTTGCACCTGTGTAGCACATGAAAAGCACGCTTGACCTCTCATGTGCAGTTTAGCCAAATTTAATGTAAAACATTTAGTTTCCTCAAATGTCCAAATCTCTCTCAATGTTACAGCCACTTGCTTCTGCTTTCTTGTAACTGTTAAACCACAATTCAGCATCTGAAACCAAACGGCTTAAAGTGAAGGTGGCATCACACCTTTATTTAAAAGGGCCTCCACTTGTCAAAAAAAAAAGCGCCTGCCTCGGAGATTTGCCTTTAGTGTAGTTGCGGATGTGCGATTAGACGGCAATCCTTTGTAGCCTCTTTGTACCCTGGGACGGGGGGAGGCGTTTGTTGATTAAATTAGTCGCACTGTTCTGCTCCTCTAAATTGGTTTTGCAGATTTTTCACATCTGCATCTTGATGAAAGTGTCTGTGTGATAACCATACTGATGCAAGCAATAAAGGTAATTATGATGTTGGGAGGGGAGCTGGAAGGCCAGCATTTTTCATTGAAGCTGTGAGAGAGTTTACTAACAAGGTGAAGACTTGAGTCCTCAACAATCTGGAATACTCCGCCAATGAAGCAGAATGTTGTAGAATCTGCCTTGTGGACAGGTGTTTACATGTCTCATCATTTATTTTTTTATTTTTTTTTAACATCCAAAAGATTAATATTCTCCCTCTTCTTTGGGAGCGCTGTTGTTGTAGATCGCACATTGTATGGACAAAAAAGACTGAGATGAATCGATGGCAAGAATAACCTAAAAGTTGAACACCCCAGAGTACTAATAATGTTGAGCCTGCATGTGGAAACAGTCCTTTTTATGGCCTATTGTTATTAAATGTGGCCGGCCGACCCCAGGCTTTGCTGGCAGTGAAGCAAGATCAGTGAAGCCTAACCTATTTTTAATCCTCGAGGGGCCACATACATGTCTGTATTTGCAGGTGATGGGTTGACTGTTACGAAGCCAATATGGAAAGAGGGAAACTACAGATACAAGTACACTGTGGCCAGTAGAGTTGTAAATAAAATCCTTGTGCAAACAAGGAAACAAGGGCCTCTGTGTGATAAGAGGCCCGGCAAGGTTCCCCTTTTGTGACTTCTAATGACGCCCTCCTTGACTTTGCTTATGCTTGAGGATCAGTTTTGTAAAATTGGAGATAGCTTGGCACATGAAACCATTGTATGGTTAGGCTTTTGTACATGTGTAACTAATTTCAACCCCTCTTCTTCACTATCTCACCAAAGCCTTCAGCCATTGTTGTAAAGATTCTGGGTTCTCCATGGCGTGGAAGTGTCGAGAGGAGAATAATGCCCTAAAGGAGTGCCTAACACAACAGTGAGTACTTCTCAGCATTCACTCCCCTCAATCATGGATGGCAACGGTCCCAAAAACCATGCATTTATCATTAAATTATTTTTTGTAAAAAGTGAATGTGAACGTGTATATGTATATAGGTATGTATATGTGTGTGTGTGTGTGTATATATATATATATATATATATAATATATATATGTGTGTGTGTGTATATATGTGTATGTATATATATAATATATATATGTGTGTGTGTGTATATATGTGTATGTATATATGTGTGTGTGTGTGTGTGTATATATGTGTATGTATATATGTGTGTGTATGTATACGTAGAGAGAGAGAGATTCAATAACATGGGATTAGATGTTAGCCTCCTTGTGCGTGCACATACAGAAAACTAATGTATATATGTATACATATACACTCACTGGCCACTTTATTAGGTACACCTTGCTAGTACCGGGTTGGACCCCCTTTTGCCTTCAGAACTGCCTTAATCCTTCGTGGCATAGATTCAACAAGCGACTTGAAACATTCCTCAGAGAGTTTGGTCCATATTGACATGATAGCATCACGCAGTTGCTGCAGATTTGTTGGCTGCACATCCATCATGCGAATCTCCCGTTCCACCACATCCCAAAAGTGCTCTATTGGATTGAGATCTGGTGACTGTGGAGGCCATTTGAGTACAGTGAACTCATTGTCATGTTCAAGAAACCAGCCTGAGATGATTCAAGCTTTATGACATGGCGTGTTATCCTGCTGGAAGTAGCCATCAGAAAATGGGTCCACTGTGGTCATAAAGGGATGAACATGGTCAGCAACAACACTCAGGTAGGCTGTGGCGCTGCAGTGATGCTCAGTTGGTACTAAGGGGCCCAAAGTGTGCCAAGAAAATATCCCCACACCATTACACCACCACCACCAGCCTGAACCGTTGATACAAGACAGGATGGATCCATGCTTCCATGTTGTTGACGCCAAATTCTGACCCTACCATCCGAATGTCGCAGCAGAAATCGAGACTTGTCCAACCAGGCAATGTTTTTCCAATCTTCTGTTGTCCAACTTTGGTGAGCCTGTGCGAATTGTAGCCTCAGTTTTCTGTTCTTAGCTGACAGGAGTGGCACCCGGCGTGGTCTTCTGCTGCTGTAGCCCATCTGCCTCAAGGTTCGACATATTGTGCGTTCAGAGATGCTCTTCTGCATACCTTGGTTGTAACGAGTGGTTATTTGAGTTACTGTTGCCTTTCTATCAGCACCACCACCACAGAACTGACGCTCACTGGATATTTTCTCTTTTTCGGACCATTCTCTGTAAACCCTAGAGATGGTTGTGCATGAAAATCCCAGTAGATCAGCAGTTTCTGAAACACTCAGACCAGCCCATCTGGCACTAACTACCATGCCACGTTCAAAGTCACTTAAATCACCTTTCTTCCCCATTCTGATGCTCTGTTCGAACTGCAGTAGATCGTCTTGACCATGTCTACATGCCTAAATGAACTGAGTTGCTGCCATGTGATTGGCTGATTAGTAATTTGCGTTAACGAGCAGTTGGACAAGTGTGCCTAATAAAGTGGCCAGTGAGTGTGTGTGTGTATAAAATATTTTGTTTTTTCAAAACAAACAGCATTTTATTTTGTGCTGACGCAGCAATAACTTGTATGTCACATATTAAGGAAGAAAATAAAGAATATTCGATTTTTGCATTTCTGATTTTTGATTTTCTTTCATCTTTATTTTGTATCATGAGCAATTTGTACCATGAGCCCTGTTTCGTATTTATTGTTTCGTGAGTTGACTATTTAATTGCACCCCTAAAATATATATTTGTATATATAGTATTATATATGTATATATAGTATTATATATATATTTATATATATTATATATAATATATATATTATATATATAATATATATTTTATATATTATATATATATATATAATATGCATGGTTTTTTAGACTGTTTTGTGTATGTATATGTTTATATACATGTATGAATATTGTACCTTTTGTGTTTTACCAGTTACCAGGACCCTGCCTTCTATGAGCTGTGTAAGCAGGAATACATCAAGCAGAAACTGGACTATGAGAGGACAGGGATCCCAGCCTTGAACAGAAAACAAAAACTCCCAACTAGCATGTAACAACCAGATGATACCTAACTAAACACTTGTGTAGGTTTTCTGTCTCGTGAGCAGTACAACCTGCAGGAACATGTGCTCTGTCAGTTATGCCACACATATACTTCAACATCCAGCTTGTTTGTGAATTAACCTGTGGGAATTGTTTGAAACCCATGTGTGCGGGCAAAAATGGTATCAAATGATGATGTCATAAAAATAAATAAAATTTCTATAACTGTAAAACAATCTTCACTAGTCAATCTCCATAAATTTAAAAATTTTCCCTCAACATAACACGAATATGCGGCCCATCTTAATGCTTATTAATGATAAAATATAGAGAGGACATCTACAAAGAAATGATATCCATCCTGAGGGGATTTTCAGAAATGTAATTAAGCTTGGATGGTGTGCATGCTCAAATAGAGGTGGTTATGTAGTTAGACTGAGGCAATGACAACACATGCAGCAATGAAGATTCGGCATTGTTGTATTTCAGCATCACACTGGAAAAATATGCCCATTATTATAAAAAGAATCTGAAAAGAAATGAAATGTATTACATGTAAATAAAGTTGCCTTTGTAAATTTTCTGGGCAGTAAATGTGTATACGTTGCGAATTGGACAACAGAATATGAATGAATTTTGTTGCTGTCATCCTCTGTAAATTGTCATTTGTGAACGATATGCACTTTTTGTTCTTTTTGCTTTCTCCAAATATCATGTTAGCACTCATATCCGTGAGTCTTTAATTTGCCTGATCTGTGCATTGACAATTTGAAAGTCAGTTGACATTGCTATAGTCCTGATTATTTTGACACTGAAAAACTATAACTTTACATTTCATATATGTATTGACCCACAGAACCTAAATGCCGATAGCAAAAGCTCACACGTTAGCTTGATTTCAGTTGTTTAATTGATCATATTTACAAACAGTCTCAAGTGCAGTAAATCTAAAATATAATCCATATCTTACTGTACATTGCATTTTGGTTTGCAAATCATTTACAGACTTATGAAATTACTGCTGTAAAACAAAATTTCCTCAAAAAAAATGAAGAAAAAAAAAACAGTTAACACAAAAGAAGAATTTAAAACTATACTCTCCACCAACCATGGGCCTTTGTGCTTTGTGCACCTTTTATTCAAGTCACAGCTCACATTTGTCAGGTTAATATACTTCTTTCCTTGTCTTCATCGCAGCTTACAACACACCAGATATCTTGGGATGGGAGAGAAAAAAATCAAAACCAATGTATCAGAGTGCAAAACTGCATTTGGCAGAATATATAAGAATATTCATAAGACGCCGGTAAAAAGACAAACTTCCTTCATACTGCAAAACAAATGGATTCCATTAACACCAGCACATTACAGTTTTAGATACATTGCCTGTTTTTTTAGTATTGTTTACAACTTGATCAATTACCCAATTATAGTGTACGGAATCTATGCTAATTGTCCTCCAAAATATAGTCCACAGAAAAAAGGCTCAAAATATCTTAAATCTACTGTATATCCCTTTGTAACAGAGAAAAGTAAAACATACTGTCAGCTATGTGTACCAACAGAAATGAATATTTGATAAACTGAGGGTGTGGAGGCTTGTTTGAGTTGTGCAACTGTTGACAGTAAATCCTTTTTTTAAATTCTGTGATCACATTATTATGCGAGAAGGTAAAGTTTTCAGTGCTGTTCATCTGTTAGCAGATGACATTAAAACAATGTGGCCAATTTTCACCGAACCCAGTAGAATGGTGTAGCATGACACCAATTTTTCTGTTTATCATGGCAAATGTTTCTTTTACGTTGGATTCTGTCAAGTTTCCCACGCCGTAGGTGTGCATTCTTATTTGTGGAGTGTTTTTTTTTTTTTTAAGAGTCCATTGCATTTTTAGAAACATTATGCACTCAGCTTTAAAATCCAAGCACTAATTGCATTCTCTAAATTGATTCAATCGGTATGAGTGGATGGGCTTGCGCGTGTATTTTGGTGCCAAGTTGAAGTATGGAACAAAGTCGGCTATTATCTTACATTTAAAATATATTTGTCTCCGTCACAGAAAAAAACAAACATCAAGTTCCCACTCCTAAATATCTCTTCCATACAATCATGAGAAATGACGGCACTACATAGCTGTATACTTTACAGTGATTAAATGTAAAAAGGTTTGCATTGTTGGGAGTACAGTGTCTCAAATGCTAGTACTGGGTGTCCAGCTGTGGCCCACACACTGGCCACAGTGAATGGAGAAAGAGCCCCTTCAAGCCCATTTGATGAATTATCACAAGATACAGATACAGAGGGGCGAAAGATGCCCACTAGCTGATCTGCACATACAGGCGCACTCTAATGTGCAAAAATAAAATTGCTGTGCACGAAAGAACACATAGACACACACAAATGATTGATTCCTTTAAGGGTCCCTCGTTAACTTTTTCTCTGCAGAGTCTGATGTGTTCACCAGTGTGATTTGCAGAGATGCCAAATTAATGAATGAACTGAGTCTTTAACTCTAAAGGCCTCATCTGGCCTCATTTATTTCCCACAACAAGTAGGTCCAGTCTCGTCCAGCCCAGAGGAGTGGTCTTATCAACTTAAGGCAGGTTAGGTGGTAGCTATGTGGCAGGGTTGAAAAGTCAGTCATTCCTCAATCTATGCTCATCCAAACTCTGTAGTTCCTCTCAATAGGGCTTGGCCCATTCAGTATTGGGAGGGCTCCTGGGACTGCAGTTTCCCATTGAGGAAGATGAGTTGGATGCAGCAGAGTGTCCCTCCCAGAACATGGCATCACTGGGCTTGGGGGGGCTGGGGAAGGACCTTGAGCTGTCATCTAGGGAGGCTTGGTTGAGGGGAGGCGGGGGCAGGACAACAGAACAGGTGTTACTTCCAACCAGACCATCTCCAGAGCAGTGCTGGGTGGGCCACGGCCCATTGTACCAACAGTCCTCCCTCAAACTATCAGGCAGTAGGGTGCCAGTCGGGCCAGCAGCTGGGGGAAAGGGACGGCCAGCACTAGAGGGGAGGGGGGGGGCACTAGGGGGACGAGATACTGATGCCTGGGGAATTGGGTGGTGGTTGCTCTTTTCCATGTCATCCAGACACTGGACTGGAACTGTTGAGGCAGCTAAAACTAGACAGAGATTGAAAGATAGAGGGGGAGAAGCAGCATGAAAGATAGAAGTTGGAATGAGTTGTTCACAAGTTGAATATTTGAAGGCTGACCAGACATTTAGCGTGCACTTATAACACCAACTGCATTTGCACCTTCCAAAATTATTTAAAGCACCATTTTGATTATTCTCATGGATGAAGATCATATTTTAACAGCAAAACATAACATTCTGAAAATCTGACTGGAGTAATATAATGCATCCATTGCAAAAATGTGTCACTCAAAAATGTTGATGTGGGAAGTTGTAATTGTGTTGCAACACTGGGGTTATGAATTGCACAGGGAAAATGACCACAAAAATTGTAGCATTTTTCAGCCAAGATTTTACGGTCCTCCTAAGTTCCTACATAATGAGTAGATGAGAGTAATTGAACAAAGGACTTATGTTACAGCTGTTTTCCTTCTGGAATGATTTCTGAGTAATGAGAGGACATCTGTGATTTGAATCAATTCTTACTGCATGGTTATTACGAACAAAGTTTTTCTTTTAAAAATATTGCATTACTTTCAAAAAATCTTAAAAAATACTACTCCTTTGGCAGATCAATTGCATATAAACATGTTTCTTTTTAAGAGTCATGCTATTGTTAATACCAGGATACTGTGACACCCCAATTTTAGCCTGATGTTTAGTGTTGCTAGATGAACACAAGAGAACCAGGCAACAAATGCAATTTCATGTATATATATATATACACACACATATATATATATATATATATATATATATATATATATACACATATATATGTGTATATATATATATAAATATAAATATATTTGTGTGTGTGTATATATGTATGTGTATCTATACGAAATATACATATATACACACACGTGTATATATACACACACACACACATATACATATACATATATATATGTATATATAAACATAATGTTGTGTTTATAAAACTTCTATGTAAACATTACTGGATTTGAGTCAGTAAATATAGAAAACTCTTTAAGTTCAACACAACAAAATCTAATCAAGTAAATCTCCCTGCATCAACTTAGCCACACTGATTTCATATTAGACATATCCATACACAAATGCTCCAGTCTCACACATCATTGCTTTGCTATTAAATCATCATGATGAGCAAATAATGAAGTTTAAATAAGAGCATCTCCACTCCCTTTTTTATATCACCTATCCCTCTGTCCCACCCTTCTACTCCTCCATTAGTGTCTCCTGAGTCCACAATTTGAATAGAAGTGATTCCAAAGGAGTAACGTTACAAGAATACAGATGCAGGATTAGACTCTCCTCCCCTTCCGTCTTAACCCCCCCCCCCAACTCTTGCTTTTCCTGGTTTTTCTTCATCCTTCTCATCGAAATTGTGGGATTACAGGATATTCTGTGGGATTCATAGACCAAAATTAATTTTCCTGCCAAATTTTGCTGTTATTTTCACCTCCTGGTCTCCTTTTCTGACACTACAAGGAAATGATGACAAAGTAATCTCTGCTATCGTAGAAGACATTGTTGTAGACATGGGGAAACTGAACTAAAATACATTTTTCATTTGAAGGAGAACATGCTCACCACACTGAATATAGTGATGTGGAGATTCGGAAAATATAGAATCAGAATTCAACTGAAGGAACAAGAATATACCAGAGACATAATTTAAGCATGGCAAAATGTTTGCATGTATTTGTGTGTGCGCCTCACCTTTTCTTGTGTCAGTCATCACTGGCTTGAGTTTCCTAATCAGGCCTTTTTGGTGCTTCAGCTCTGAATGGAGACAGGCAATCTCAGAGCACAAAGCCTCATATGTCTGCTGCATGCTCTTCTCCCTGCAGATGCACCGAAACACAACGTCTTGCAACCAGTTATACTCTTATGGCCTCTAGTCTAGGATCAGGAGTGGTAAAAACTGTGTCAAACAGCAGCATAGTAAAAATATCCTCAATATGATATATTATATTATCTTTTTGTAAGAAACAAAAGCTTTGATTTATTTTGACCTGCTTGTAATATGTAAAACTGACATGTCAGAATGACAAATGAGTTGATATGAGCACAATGGAATTATTTTCGTAGAGTCTACAAGTGCATGTTAGATTCTTAGATTAAATTTTGTTTGCAAAACATGTGGAGACCTTCTCGAGACATGTAGAATCTGTTAACCTGATTACTAACATTCCTGTTGAGATTTCTTTTTTCGCTTGACAAGTCAGTCAACAGGTGTTGTGGAGACAGCTCATTAAAGTACATATGGTTAGCGTTATTTAGATTATATTCTCACCGAATACATTATTTCTACAGTTTTATTGATGCCTTTAAGGATAGGAAAGCCTTTCAATGGGTGGCATGCTTAACCTTGCACTACATTTATATTTGAAGCCAGCAGTAACTAAAATGTGTTTGACAACGACTAACTCCCCTACCCACACCTTACACAAAGATGCAAAATCTCATCGACAAATCGAAAGACCAGCTTGAAGCACATATTAAAGAGAAAATTCTGTTTTTCTTTGTGGGATACTACAAACTAACACCGTAAAAAACTACTAATGCATCACGCAACACAGTTCCAATGTTATCAATTAAATATAAGGTGACACGTAGTTGGTAGTTAGTCCAAAAACACACAGGAGTGCAGTGGTAGATACAAGTTCAATGGCCTCAGCTAATACTGAGCTTACAAAAGCGTGTCCGAGAAAACCATCACTGGCTGCTTTGCTAAGAGTAACAATGCAACATCCTCCTCTAGTGGACAAAGAGGGCAACTATAGTCCCTGTTGCACACAATCAGAGGCCATTACATCCAGCTATAGAAGGTCCCATCCCAAAACTGGGGCTGTTCTTTCATCCCAGGGCTGAAAGACAAACTGCTGGATTTTTTTCAGAGAAAATGCAAACACTAAAGCTCTCTGTCACAAAGTAACCCCATGCACATTTTTGCAGTGCTCGTGCTGTGTCACCCTGCCTGAGCCAGACCCACTGCGTCTTGTGTAGGAGTGTGTAGTGAGTCTGTACTGCTAATTGAAGGCCCTTACAAAAAATGTTGTCCAATCCTGCTTTAGCTGAATAGAGTAGGCCACCCTTCTGTATTTTCAACTTTGCTGTAATGGTGGTCCTTGGTATTTATTTTTTTTCTGAGGTGGTTTTAGGTTTAAAAGTTTGAGAACCACTGGTCTATTGGATTAAAAATGTTTGCTCATGATTACCAACAAAGGTAGCCAATTGACTTATCACAGCAGTGGTGTCCCTTATATTGTCACATTAACCCACTGAAATGAAGGTTGGATAATGATCCATTAATTGACTTCATAATATTTATAAAAGACTGTACCTGGCTTTATAGTTTGCATCACAGGTCTGGTCCAAGCTTGGTCCATTAAGGCCATCTGTTAAGGGTTCCTCCTAAAACAGAGTCAAGTTTTGCTGAATACTGTCTGATATTGTATTTAATTATAAACACGATTATGAATTATCATATATTACAGGACTCCTTTACTCTTTTTCAATTCACACCCCCTTTGTTCAGCAACTCATTTATCTACCATTGTAGCATATCCAATCCTTCCCTTCTTCCCCGGTCCCACTTCCCTACATTTGAATGCTTCCAAGTGTCACCCTGCCCTGCTCCTTACGCAACAGCCCTCCATGAAGGAGCTCTTTTCCACCACTGCACTCTATAGACCCTGATAGCTCAGCCCACCTTTTTTATTTCCTCCTTTTTCTATCATACTCTCCTTCAAACTGTCTTCCCACCCCCACTTACCCCACTTCCCGCCAGCTGTTTGCTGTTCTCCAGTGTCACCTTCTCCAGCTCCTCCTGAAGTTTGCTTATCTTTAGCTGGGTGCTGGCCCTGTCCACCTGCCAGTATTCCTGAGAGCTGGTCAGACTCTTCATTACTGCATACACAAAAAACATATCTACCTGTTATGATGAATGGGTATATTAAGTAAAATACTTTCATGTGTAAATGTGCTAGCAGTACATTAACACTAGAACTGGGTATCTAATTTAGATACTGCTACAATACAGTGGAGTACTGAAAGATGCCTTGTCAACACCAATTTTTTTTTTTTTACTTCCAAGTATTTAATTTTGTACGTGTAAAACTTGATGGGTTGAAAAACATACCAACATACTGAAACACTGAACTGGATAAAACTGACAAATTCAGATAAACCACATATTGGTTAATTATTTTATATTTTTATGTTCTGAAACTGTTTTGAATGTGTAAAAAAGCCATGGAGCTGATAACAAAACTAGAGATTAAAAAAAAAAAAGTCAGTATCAAATAAAGTATTGCTCAGGAACCGAAGAGGTATTGTAGTCAAGGTATAGGTATCTGTTTTTTCATGATACCCAGATCTATTTAATTATGTAACAGACTGGGGTAGCTTTGAATTAATACCCATCATCAGGGTAGTTTCATCTCTAGCAGTCATCATAATTTCTAGGATTAAGCTAGATTTTTCCTGTGTTATGAACTGAAGCATACTCCTAAATAGACAATATTTCTTAAAGTATGAAGCAGCAAAACATGGTTACATGGTAAGTATAGAGGATGAACCTCAAGTGTTGTGAATGACAAAATAATTGTTGTAAAAGAATTTCAAGCCTCACAGACCTTGGCTGGTGTCCATCTCTGTCTTCAGCTGAAGCAACTCCATCTCTTTGGCTTGGAGCTGTTCTGTCAACAACCTCTCGCACTCACTCTTCTCCCTTTTCTGGTAGACAAAGGGAAGAGACCATGAGGTACAAGAAGAGGCTTTTCCCGTGGTCAAAAATGTGAATATGCCACTGTTATAAAGGACATTAGCTGATGACATGGTCCTTCAATGTGCCCCAGGACACATTTGCATCAAGATTAGAAAAGGAATGTAGCCACATGTGGCCTAGACCATATCTGAATGTGGTCGGACCTCAATACAGTGTGTTCACTCGTGTAGTTGAAGGCTGTCCATGTGCAATCAGATGCATCTTAATACCAGGTCTGAATAGGGTCTTAGTGTCAGTTGAAGGTGGGTTCTATGAAGCAGTAAACGCACCAGTTTGTTAAGCTCCATCTGCAGGTCCTCCTTCTCTATATAGATACCTCGGTAAGCACTGAAGGCCTTATTCACATACTGGGGACCCTCTGATGAAGGCGCCTCTGGCCTGAAGAGCTAAAGTAGTGACAGAATGAATTATACATCAAACTTTACACACAGCCAGAGATATGAGTGATTTCATTGAGTTTGTTCACATGGGCCAAATGCTACAGCAATAAAAAACAAAACATAACTTACATCTCAAGAAGGTAAACTGCCCAAGGGCTGTGCAGCATTTTCAGCTTAATATACCATCTTACTGAGATGCTTTTTGTCTAATGAGCTCTCCTAGAAATGCACTGGACCCTTTGTATCTTAAAAGCCAAATCACAAGATTTCCTCCCAAATGTTTGGTAATGCCGTACATTTCCAAACCTTCTCTGTTCTTTGGCAGTATAACATTTATTTTTCATTTTTTTATGACTTTGACTGTAAGCCAAAAATATTTATAATGCTGACATGCTCTCTCTCCTGCAGGCAAACATTTTGCAGCGTCATGTTAAATTTGTTGACATTTTACAAACTGTATCTTTGTATTTTGTAATCCTGCAAAATGAATAAAAATACTCTGTCATCTCCAAGCTTGCTCTCTGGATGTTAATCCACTGGGTAAAGCAAATACTATTTTGATTCATTCATCATAAGTTTCTTCTCTCTCTCTTTTATCTTTCCCTTACCCATCTCCCATCATCAACCCTTTCCATCTATTTATACCTTCTCCTCCAGCTGCTTGACCCTCTTCCTGAGCAGGGTATTCTCTCGCTCAGTGTCTCTCAGCCTCTTCTTGATGTCCTCATAGGCAGTGACAAGAGCGAAGTGGGAAGCAACAGATTCATCGCCGGCGCACACTGACACAGGGCTCTCACCACTGGCGGTGTAGGCTGTCTCATGTTTCAGGATGCAGATGTCATCGTCCACTGCTAGGGGCTCCATGCCTGCACAGGCCTACTCTATAGTAGACAGAAGACCTGGGGGCAGTACATTTTCAATGCATAAATGACTTGACACTGTCACAGGAAACGTAAGATTCATCACTTCCTACATCCAAGAAATATTTCCAAAAAATAAGCAAGAGCTCAAGCACACATTTTCATCAACAGGTCTGAAGAATTCAATTAGACTGAATTGTTTTCAGTGTGAACCTGGTATGTTGTAGAGACATGTTGACTAATACCTGCATGACTGAAAGAAATCAAATTGGAAGTAAAGGTGTGGAGACTTGCTTCATCATACTCTGTCATTTCATTACTAAATGACAGCATGAACACAAAATGGAATACAGCACAAAAATCATTTTAAAAGCAAAAATTTTAATTGAAAATATAATTCCATATAAAGCCCATCCCCAATAACATATATTTCACTAAGTTAAAAAGTTCCTATTTGACTATAATACATTAAGGTAAGCAACCATGTAAACTATTTAATGTAAGAGCATAAAAGTATTTGCAATTAGCTTGCAAATAAAAGTAAAATTTATTTCAAATTTCGTATTTATTCTTAACTTCTTGTCTGCCCATTGTTATGTTTTAGATGTTATATTTTTTCTCTACCTGCTTATTATTGTTGACTGATTTTACTGAGACACTTTTAAATACAGGTTTGACAGGGCTTCATAGAAAAAAAAAGATTTTTATTTTTATAATCTATAGCACAATAGTCTATAGCTAAGGCTATGAAGATTAGTGGGCATTTTTGCTGATCAAAATATTTGTATTTTACTATGTACCATGAGGCGGCAAAGTGGTGCAGAGGTTAGCACTGTCACCTCACGGGATCTTTCTGTGTGGAGTCTGCATGTTCTCCCTGTGCCTGAGTGGGTTCTCTCTGGTACTCCAGCTTCCTCCCACAGTCCAAAGACATCAAGAGGGGACTAGGCTGATTGATACTCTAAATTGACTGTAGGTGTGTCTGTGAGTGTGAATGGTTGTCTGTCGACATGTGTTGGCCCTGCGATGGACTGGCGACCTGTCCAGGGTGTCCTGAAAGCCACTGGGATAGGCTCCAGCCCCCCCCCCCCCCGACCCTTAAAAGGATAAGCGGAAGAAAACGGATGGATGGATGGATGGATGGATGGACTATGTACCATATTTTTTCAAAGGTTTTATTGCACATAGCCTTGGATCATGATGTATCTGCCCTACAGCCACCACAGCAAATACTGTAAATATAAAAGCTAAATACTAACTCTGGTAAAACACAGCCAGAGATGGGTCTAATATCGACCTGAGAGACCTGGAGACTTGTAATAAGCATGTGCCTTAGCAGAAATACAGCAGCCCATAAGTCAAAACATCACAGCTTCTCCTACGCTCCCCTCTCCAGGGTGACTAGCTCGGCTCGGCAGCAGAGACTGTGTAGCTAACGCGGCTAGTTGATGATGTCAGCGTGAAATGATGCAGCAAACACCGAGGAGCCAAGTTTTGAAGAGCTGGGGCCGAAGTTTTTCCAGCAATAACTTTTAATAACAGATGAAGATGAATTTTACACCCCCGCTGTGGATGTAAACCAGAAGACAAACATGGACGTGTAGCCGCTTTTTTAAAAGAGCGTCTTAGAAAAACAGCAAGAAATCGAAAGAAACAAGAACAAGTAACTTACCTTTCATGAAAGACAGCGGACATCCAAAACACGATTTGGAGAATAACACTAAACCAGATCATGCTCAAATAAAATAGGTAACTTAACAACTAACATATTTACGATACAGATATACATTTCCCTTGGATCAAGGAAGCAAAGAAACCCTGCCACATCAAGATGTAAACAATCAATAAGTCTCGATTGCATGCTAACGCTATAGTTTAGCTTCAAACGGCTCTATTAAGAACAGATAAACATTGGATAATAGTCCTTACATATAATTCGTAAATAATACAACAGGTAGAAGGTAATGGTACACAGAAACGAAATGCATAGATCCAGTGATAAGAACAGTACGATGTGTTATGATGATAGCAGTTAGCTAATGTATAGCTAACGTTTTCTGGCTATTTGTCACTAGGCTACGCGAAGCAAAAGCAGACATTTGTATTTCACGCTTAACTGTTACTAACCGTGTTAGATGCTGCCCTCAAATAGGTCTGTTAACCAAAAAGGATTATCATTAATTACTGAAGACAGAAACCCGTTTCTATGAAGAAAAACAAAGAGACCAGGTTTGACGTTCGCACCGTGACAGAAGTGACAGGCGAGGAAATAAAAACTTCCGGAGTCACTCCGTTTCTGAAGTAATTTCAAAATAAAAGCCTGGAATGAAACGGAATGGGCTGTAATATCAATTTAAGAAAAACATTGGTCTTTGAGGCTGCACGGTGGTGTAGTGGTTAGCACTGTGGCAAGAAGGTTCCGGGTTCAAGTCCCGGCTCAGGTGTGGGATCTTTCTGTGTGGAGTTTGCATGTTCTCCCTGTGCTTGCATGGGTTCTCTCTGGGTACTCTGGCTTCCTCCCACCTTCCAAAGACATGCAATTGGGGACTAGGCTGATTGATACTCTAAACTGACCATAGGTATGACTGTGAGTGTGAATGGTTGTTCGTCTCTGTATGTTGGCCCTGTGATGGACTGGCGACCTGTCCAGGGTGTACCCTGCCTCTCGCCTGTAGATGCTGGGATAGGCTCCAGCCCCCCCGCGACCCCTACTAGTAAGGAATAAGCGGAAGATGACGATGGACGATTGGTCTTTGAGGCAGTTTATAATTGTTTTATCAAACAGGTGTGATTTATACCTGTGAAAAGGAAGAAAATGCTGTTATGAAAGAGCCATGAGCTGACAGTGAGCTTCAAATTGTGTATAACAAGCTTGTGCAATTTTGTCCCACAGCACCTGTCAAGCACGAGCAACGATAAACACCATGGTCTCATGTTATGTCTGATCATATATCAGGACGTCCCATGCCCAGAGGGGCTTGACCTGCTCTACTAAATATTCTATGTCAGGTTCCCCTGTAAGTTCTTTTTTTCTTCACTTATTCTTCGCAGAGCTGGAGAAAAGGTGAAGTTATCCTGTGTAACATTACTCTATCACAATAGGATTCACAGGAAGAGTGTTACTCTTCCATGTTCTCTTATTTTTGTAATTTTACTTGCACTGACAACATTTACATTATGTGGAGTGACTATACTTTGCCAAAGTATAGTCATCACCTTGTAAACTGACATCAGCTTATGGTACCCGCCACTCACAAAGTATAATGGTAATTCATTCCATCATGTCATAAAACTATATGGATAGTGCTACCATTCTGAATGTTAATGCCACAACAAATGCAAATGTTGTGTTTTCTGTTGTTTATTGTAGTTGTGATAAGGTTAGATACCTTGATTTGTGCTAGCGAGCTAGCTAACGAATGCTACCATTAATTTTACCTTTAAACTTTAACAGCATACCATTATCATTAAAGACAATAAGTTATAAGATTCAACAACTAAATACTAAAAACGTAATTTGACTCAGGTTATTACAGCAGTATTTGATTAGCTATAATCTACGACATATTTTTGTCATCATTGTTTTACTTAAGAACTTACACAAAGAACACATTTTCCCCAGTTTAGTAAAATGAGCCAGACTCTCTTAAAGAAGAGAAATTGTCTTTGCACCATCTCCTTTTGTTTTTACATAAATTATAATTCTGATTGCCAGGTCATAATGTCAGGTGAGTTCTGGAAAATGTATTTGTTTATGTTGGACTTCAGTCTGTAAATAAATAGTTTTAATGCCACATTTGATCTTACCTGTGGCATTCTTAATTAATAACCAAGACAGAGCTTATCTATCGTGTTTGACTTTAAATATCAATTTTAATCTGGGTAGGGACAACAATTTTGTGCAGTTCTTATTTAAGGTATTTGCTTTTGCTGGACAAAACTTGAAGGTGAGAACATGCATGCGAAATTCTCACACTTGGCTTGCACGACCAATTATATTGGAGGCCAGAGCAATTCTTGATATTTGAGGGAAAAAAACTCTAGGTACATGTAGTCGTAACTGACAACCTGATTTCACAGTTGCTGTGTTCAGAGCAAGTACTTTTGAAGTGTGACACTTAAACATTTTCACTGCTATAAAATGTATGTTTTACTGCTGTATCTCTAATTTCCTTCTGTGATAAATAATTCACTTTACAGGGCACACAATCCGATATGTTGAATAAGAATGCTGTGGTAATGAAGAAGGCTGCAAAGGTCAGTGACACGTGGCTTCAAGAGGGACATGAGATCATGATCCAGACTCATGAGTGTAAGCTTAAAACTTTTGCATACATCTGCACAACAAGCTATGCAGATAGTTGAACTGAAGAAGGTATTTCAGCAAAAGAGACATGACAAGAGAGTCTGTGCACTGTAGGTAGCAGTCAGCTTGGGTCAGCCATTGTAGAAAGCAAGGACTGATTACAATTTGACCAAGACCCAAGTTTACTGTTACCTGCAGTGCAAAGACTCTCCTGTTGTGTCTCTTGTGCCAAAATACACACATCAACAGATGTCATTCAACAAGACACAGGCAAATTAAGAAAACATCAAATTGACAAGGCATGGACAACCCATTAGTGTAATGGCCTGTGTGAGTTTGCAGCATGTATTCTAACTACTGCCCATGTGCTGTCAATTTGATGTCATTTTGATGTTTTCTTTGCTTGTATATTGTCACATGCTTTCTGAACTTGTCATGGGTTGATCTCTCAGGGCCAGTGTTGCCTTCCGTGATTTTGGCACACATTGAGATACTTGTCAGTTAAATTAACTATATATTTTTTTATTAAATTCCCTTAAATGTGTAGCTACCCTAATATCTAACACTGTAAATTTTGACTTAATTATGGAAAAGGGAGATAAAGAGGGAAGGTACATAATTACTAAAGGGAAAATAGAGAATATTTTGATCACATTTGTTAATGTTTATGCTCCCCCTGAGTGTAATAGCAAATTCCTTAAATCTCTTTTTAACGTAATAGCCTCAGAAGGAGAAGGGATCTTAGTATGTGCTGGAGATTGGAATACAATTCTGAATAACTACTTAGATACAACAAGTGCTAAGAAACAGAAATCACCGAGATCAAAAGATCTGAATATGTTAATTAAAGAGACAGGCCTGTTCGATGTGTGGAGGAGTCTCCACTCTCAACAAAAAGACTTTACACACTATTCGACCACCCATCAGGTACACTCGAGGTTGGATTTCTTCTTAATAAACGCAACAGATAGACACAGGGTGAGGCAGTGCTCTATAGGAACAGCGGATATATCTGATCATAATATAATCTATTTGACCATATATTTAAATAATAGACCTAAGAATATGCTATGGAGACTGAATACTGGGATCTTGAATAATAAGAAAGTTGTAGAGGAGATAAGGAAAGAAATTAGTGAATGTATAAAAGATAATGAGCAGAGCCAGGTGGACCCAACCATTATGTGGGATACAATTAAAGCAATAATGAGGGGGAGACTCATTTCTAAAATGTCATATTTAAAGAAGTTAAAGAGGTTAAAATATGATGACTTAGAGAAGGAACTACGAGATTTAGAGAAACAACAACTAAGGGGGGAAGACAAGGGACTAAGAAATCGTATACAGGAAATTAAAAAACAAGTGGAAGACATTTTGAATGACGAACTAGAAAAAAAATTGAGATTTACAAAGCAATCCTTCTATGAATCTGGTCCAAAGGCTTCAAGAATGTTAGCACGGCGCCTCAGAGATCAACAAGTTTTAAATGCGATACATAAGATTAGAGATCCTTCAACAAATAAAACAGTCTACGAACCAGAAGCAATTCAAAATATTTTTTAGAGATTATTATGAGACCTTATATTCACAACCAGAGGCACCTGATGAGTATAATATTAAAAAATTCTTATCAACATTAGACCTACCCTCTATAGGAAAAATACAAAATGACAAATTGACCTCTCCCATAACAAAAGAAGAGTTGGACAAAGCGATTAGTAAATTAAAAACCAATAAAAGCCCAGGGAGCGATGGCTATCCTAACAAATGGTACAAAAAGTTTAAAGATGTACTCGCCCCAATATTATTGAAATCATTTAATTGGACACTTGAAAATGCTCAGGCGCCACATTCATGGAAAGAAGCCGTGATATCAGTAATTCCTAAAGAAGGTAAGAACAAAGATTATTGCGAATCGTATCGACCAATTTCTATTTTGAATGTTGATTATAAATTGTTTACATTCATTATCTCTAAAAAAATTGAGCACTTTATGTCTGACTTAACACATGAGGACCAAACTGGGTTTATAAAAGGCCGACAAACACAGGATAATATTAGGCGAACTTTGCATATTATAGAACAGGTAAAAAAGAATTCCACAAGTGCAGCCCTAATTAGTTTTGATGCGGAAAAAGCATTTGACCGGGTTAGCTGGCCTTTTTCATATGCGGTACTAGAGAGGATGGGCTTTGGCGTTAAATTTATAAGATGTATACAGTCTCTCTATAGTAGCCCATCTGCCAGAATTAAGATAAATGGCTATTTGACAAACAGCTTGAAATTATCTCGAGGGACTCGCCAGGGATGTTGTTTGAGTCCTACCTTGTTCGCAATTTATATAGAACCCCTTGCCCAAGCCATTAGACAAAATAAAATGATAACAGGGATTACTATTGCAAATGAGGAGCACAAAATAGGGCTATTTGCAGATGACATTATTACCTACCTCCAGAATCCAGATGCAACATTTCCTAAACTTCTAAAAACAATGAAGGAATTTGGCCATATGTCCGGCTATAAATTGAACATCGCAAAGACACAGGTAATCACCTTCAACTATGTACCAAGCAAAACGATCAGACAGACTTATAAATTAAACTGGGAAGCTAAATCCATAAAATATTTGGGAGTGATGGTCACTTGGGACTCTAACACACTCTATGAAACAAATTATTGTGACATAAATGATAAGATAAGAAAAGACATAGCAAGGTGGACAATAAAAGTACTAGATTTTACTTCCAGAACTGAAGCAGTTAAAATGAACGTGATACCTAGACTGTTGTACCTTTTCCTATCACTTCCAAGCAGAATTCCAGAATCCCAATTTGCGGCATGGGATAAACAGATATCGAGGTTTATTTGGGCAGGAGCTAGGCCAAGGATAAAACTTAAAACACTACAGTTACATAAGGAAACTGGGGGCCTAACACTACCAGATCTTAGAGAATATTATTATGCATCTCAGATGAGATACATTGTATATTGGTGCTCTCCAAGATATCAAGCAAGATGGAAGGATATTGAGATGAACCTGGGCCGGGATCCCCCCCAGACTAGACTTGGTGGTAAGGAAAACTCAGGTCAAAAGGGCGATAATTTCATTATTGAAGAAACAATTGATATTTGGAACGAGGTTGTCAGAAAGTATAAATTGGCTGGAGACAGTAAATGTCTGATCTGGCCCTCTCGAACCCCCAGGTTTAGACCTGGAGAGACAGATAATACATTTATCAAGTGGGCGGAAAGGGGGATGACGGCTATATACACACTGATGGAGGGCCAATCTTTTAAAACATTTGAAAGGCTTAAAAGAGAGTTTAATTTAGAAAATACAGATCTATTCAGATATTTACAATTGAGGCACTTTTTTGATACAGAAATTAAAAAAGGAATTACAGTAGAAGGTAACGAAGTAATTGCAGTGTTGACTGGCTCTTATAAGCAAACACCCTCAAAAATTGTCTCGAAACTGTACAGGGGATTACAGAACAGAAACGGAAGAAATACACTACATGTAAAATCAAAATGGGAGAAAGAACTGAATATTGAGCTGTCAGAAAGTGACTGGCATTCTATGTTTAAAACACAACATACCTCGACCAGCTCCAAAAGACTGAGGGAATTTGGATGGAAGAACCTGATTCGTTTTTTTTTATCACGCCGCAAATCAAAAGTAAACAACTCTCAAAACAACAGTTCTGCTGGAGAAAGTGTGGACAGTTAAACCCAAATCACTCGCATATTTTCTGGCTATGTACAAAGATAAAAACATTCTGGTTAAAGCTTATCGCAATTCTAGAGGAGATACTCCACTATAAGATCCCTAGTGACCCCCAAATTATGTACCTGGGTTTGATTTCAGAGGGAATAATCAAGAAGGAGGACATCTATATTTTCAAAACTCTGACACTTGCAGCAAAAAAGACAATCACAAAGAACTGGTTGAAATGTGACCCTCCTGATGTGGGTCAGTGGCTGGACATCACAGAAGGAATATACTCAATGGAAAAATTGACCTACAGATTAAGGACAAAAACAGAGATTTGTGAACAACGCTGGGAAAAATGGACTGCATACAGAAAAAAGAATAGGCTGAATTTACAATAGAACTCAGGGAGAAAATAAAAAATTTAAGTTTGTAATGGCAGATTAGTGCTACCCCCTGTTTATGTTATGTTTGTTTAATTTCATGTTTGTATCAAGAACTTTTATTCATTTTATTTATTTTTTTCTTTTTTCACTCTGTTTGTAATGTTTTTGTGAGAAAAATAAAGTTAAAAAAAAGTCCAAAAAAAATTCCCTTAAATGTACAATACTTATATACTAAATAGGTTTTTGCCTTTTTCTTCAGTCAGTCCAAAGTAAGACAAACATGGTCTCATCATCTGAATTACCTTGCTGATGTCCATGCTGAAGTTAAAGGTGAAATGGGCAACATTTATGCCTCCCATAGAGTAGGTGTCACTAATCTACTCTGCTGGTTGCCAGGTTGACAAAAATCGAACAATATATGGTCAGAGCTGGAATAGCAGTAATGACAGACAATTCATTCATTCTTTTTCAGCATGGCTTTTTAGGCCCTTTGGGCCCTTCAAACATTCACCACTGTAGAAATGCTGAACCAATATTGGCCTTTGTCATGGCAACTTCTGAGCACCTGTGGTCAATGGTGACACATCGATAACACTTAACATCAGCATGTTTATGCTGTTGGTTCAGAGATCCTTCATGGTTTGTCAGGCAACTCGCTCAAATTTAAATATTATGTACATTTTGTACCCAATAATATTTTTAAAATAATTGTTTCACAATTAACATTTTTTTCAGGAAAATTTAGACTTTCATTCATGCCCCTTTCTAAAAGATTCTGTGGATATATTATTATTTTTTAATTATTTGGTTTTCCTTTAAATTGTTTTTGCTTGCACCTTTAAGTTGATGGGTGAAGCATTCCCCCACTAACACATGTTCTGAAGTGACAATATATGTTTGAATAGAACAGCGAACCCAAAGTAAATCGACTCAGAAAGTTATGCAAGATTTAACTTCCTCTCCCAATCCCATTTTAGATGTTGGCAATAGGCTATTACAAGAGATTTGTATCATTCCAGTGTTTATGAAGGCCCAGATACTGATGAGGGCCATAGAGAAGCTACTGGATCAAAGTACATCAGCAGGCCCATCTAACCAGAGAAGCTCCAGAACAGTAAGCATACATGAATGATGATACATGGATCAGTAACGTCTCTCTGTGTGTATACTTTATAATCTTTGTGACGTCATGTTGTTGTGATAGATTCAGCAAGCATGTCAGACCAGCACTGAAATATATGGAGAGACCTTGGTCATTGAGGGCTTTGGATTTGAGAGCGCAACTAGCAGAGAGGACCTGAGGAGGCTGAGTTCACAGACTAATGCTGGCAATTGTCAGGGTGGCTCATGACTGATGGCTACCCTGAAGGTTTCATGATGGGTGGTCAGCGAGGTCAAATGACTGGTGGAGGTAACGGGTGCAAACTGAGATCTGACAAAATGACATTGTTTTTAAATGATAGGAGTAAAGCTAATGATGAGCTTTTGTTGCTCTTCAAAACAGAGGGATAAACATTTTGACACTGTTTTACAGCCTATATGACGAAGACAATTTCGAAGATGATTTTAGTGTATTGTGTTTGTGTGTTTTGATTCATAGTTTAAATGTTATATGAGGTATATTGAGTTACATGTTCATTGCTGGCTGCATTTTAACGATAGTGAACATAGATGGATGATTTGAATTGACATGCTAGGTATCAGCATTCCAGAATATAAATACAGTTTACGTTGTTATTTTTTTCTCATCATTCTCTTTATATCATAAATAAATCTCTCTCTCATAAAATAATTAATCTGTATGTGTGTCTGTGTGTGTATGTCTGTACCCTGTATATCCAGTCAATTTCAAACTTGCATATTGGGGATCTCAGGAAGTTTTGAACAGTGCTGAATTCTAATTAATTTGGATGAGCGATTTTTATATTCAAAAGGTATCACACATCAAATCTTACTGGACAAACATAATGTATCATCATCACATTCCATGATATATACACACTGGACACGATCAGGCAGTCAAAATAGTTAATTTTTGTTTTAATTTTAACATTTTGTTGGCTATACACAATCAGTGTTGAGTGTGAAGTAGTTTAGCAGAGTGGTTCCCCTGAAAGCTACATGCAGCAGTTGTGGAGGCCAAGCAATCATCCTGTTGAAAATGGGCCAAGCTGGAGATACTTGTATATTTAATGACTGGCAGTTTTACTTCAAGCCAAAAGCCCGTCAAATTAAAAAAAAAAACTTTTAAGCAAATGCCCTTCTCTGTGGAACTCTGCCTCCTGTGGAAAGCAGAGGGTGGACAAGGAGGAAGAGGCACTGATTAAGTGGCTGGCACATATGTTGAAACCTGGCAAATTAACCACACCCTGCATCTCTGAAAAGAGAATCTGCAAATACTGAATGGGAATCAGTCTCAAATGTATTCACAAAATATTAAAACAACCAAACCAGGAACCACAATGTGAGGATCCATTTAATAATTAAACAAAGATGCTCATCTGTACTCAAAGGCATAGACTTTTAATATACAATTAATTAATTGATGTAGAATGTGAACAGGAAATTGAGCTGGAATATTAATAGATTGATTGATCAGTTTATTTCAAACATAAAAAATAAAGAAACAATTTGAAAATAGGGGGGCACAGTGGTGCAATGGTTAGCACTGTCGCCTCACAGCAAGAAGATTCCGGGTTCAAGCCCCAGCTTGGTCTTTCTGTGTGGAGTCTCCATGTTCTCCCTGTGCCTGTGTGGGTTCTTTCCAGGTACTCCGGCTTCCTCCCACAGTCCAAAGACATGCAAGTGGGGACTAAGTTATTTGGATAATCTAAATTGGCCGTTGGTATGGCTGTGAGTGTGAATGGTTGTCTGTCTCTATGTGTTGGCCCTGCGATGGACTGGCAACCTGTCCAGTGTGGACCCCGCCTCACACCCAAAGGCTGCTGGGATAGGCTCCAGCCCCCCATGACTCTTAACAGGATAAGCGGTTGGAAATGGATGGATGGAATTTGAAAATAAAAGACAAAATCTTTATCTTGATTAAGATGAGCAAAAAGGAGTAGGAAAAATGCACATTTATATAATTCTACACCCTTTAATCCTTTTCATTTATCAATTTTATCAATAATCACCTATAGTAACGAATTCCTACAAATTGATAATATAATGACTATTGACTATCAATATGATAGATATATATCTTCATTTAACCATGTAACATTATCCCATTTTTACTTTAAAAATTCATTACATTGTTTTATGTGTGTATATATATATATAGATAGATAGATAGACAGACAGACAGACAGACAGAGAGAGAGAGAGAGAAAATATATACATTGGGTCGGGTCAGTTAGGCCCCATTTCCACTGGCCCGCTTACGTCATCTACTTCATATCATCTCTCGGCTCCCCTGCAGTGTGAAAAAGGCAACCTGTGTCTTCTCAGGTTTCACACGACCTTCCTGTCACATCCTGATTTTGTTACTGTGCTGCCTGTCAGACTTTGCCTGTAGCTTCTTCGGCTCCCTTCCAGACGAGCCAAAAACTCCATCCTCCTTCGTTGCATTAGTCCTAGGACATTTTCCAATCTGCGGCGAGTTTGTATGCTTTGCAAAAGAGACAACATTGCAATGCATGTAACGATAATGCTAACGTTTGACTCGGCGACATCCATGTTGTTGTTTGTTTACCGCTCAGTGTTCTGGCACACGTTTATGTGAAATCATGATGTCAGCGCAATGACGTGGGAGAAAGAAAAACACAGGCACGCAGCCCTCACAGCGGGAGTTCAGACCCGGGTCTTCTGGAAGCTTGAATGCGCTCGAATGCTGAGCAAACACTGGTAAAAACCCACGTTGACGCATGTTTTTCATTGTGAAAAGGGTGTTTGAGTACAATCAGACACCAAGCCCATGTTTAAGGCCCGATCTGTGCCTTATGCACTTACAGTCAGTGGAAAAGGAACTAGAAAGACTTGAAGGCAGAGGCATTATATATAAGACAGACAGTAGTGAGTAGGCGTAACCACTAGGGAGGTAGGTCAATCAGAAAATGTGGAGACTACAAAGTGACAATAAATCAGAGTATGGGGAGGAAACCTACCCACTGCCAAACATGGAAGATTTGTTTGCAACATTGGCGGGAGGCAAGTTGTAAAAAAAAAAGACTTATCACATGCTTACCGGCAGCTAGAACTGGATAAGGACTCAAATACCTCTCAGTCGAAACACACACCATGGGTTGTATGTGTGCCATCGCCTCTTCTATGGAGTGTCCAGCAGGCCATCCATCGTTCAAGGGAAAGATGCAGGGAATGGACCACGTGACCTGCTTCTTGGAAGACATCTTGATCACAGCAGAGTCAAGAGAGGACCGACTGAAAAAGCTGGATGAAGTCCTTGGTTGTTTGGAGAAGTATGGTGTGTGAATGAAATGGACCAAGTGTAAATTCATGGAAAGGAAAGTAGACTACTTAGAACACATATGGACAGTGAATAGCTCCACGCCACAAGGAGAAAGTATAAGCTCTCCTGAATGCTCTAATTCCCACCAATGTGTGAACTCTATTCATTTCTCTGGCTCCTGAAGTACTATAACAGGTTCATGCAGAACCTATTTGCCGTACTCTAACCCCTGCATGCACTTTTGAAGAAGGAGAGTCCTTGCACTGGAACAGTGGAATGCAAGGCAGCATTCAAAAAGATGTACACAGTTGCCACAGAGCAAAGTGGTTGTGCACCACAACACAAAAAAGAAGGTAAGGCTTGCATGTGATGCACTCTAAGCTGTAATATCGCACAATAATATGCACCAGGAGCTGTTCGTGTACATCACAGACAATGGTGATGAAATGCCAATTGCATTTACATCATGAACTCCAACTGAAGCAGAAAACAAATATGTTCCAATAGATAAAGAATCTCTGTCCATCATCTTTGGAGTAAAGCAATTCCACAAATATCTCATGGAAGAAAGTTCATATTTACCACAGACCACAGACCTCTCTTGGCAATTGGAATGCAATGGTGGGCACTGATCCTCATGGCTTACAGCTATGACATGGGGTATCACACATCTGCTGACCATGTGAATGCTGATGCATTTTTCAGACTGCCCAGGCAAGACAAAGACAAAACAGCGGAAGAACAAAGCATCTTCTTCATCTCCTACCTCGATAATGCATGCATGCCAAGGACATAGCACAAAGTACACACAAGGATCCAGTGCTGAACAAGGTGAGAGAGCTCATTCTAAATAGATGGCCAAACCAGCTCAAAGATGAAGCTCTCAGACCATTTTTGATTCGGAGGACAGAGCTATCTGAAGAGCAAGGGTCTGTCATGAGGGTTGTGGTTCCAGCAACACACAGAGCCAGACTACTCAGTGACCACAGTGGACACCCGAGGATCTGCCGCATAAAAGCTCTGGCCAGATCATATGTGTGGTGGCCACACTTGGACAATGACATCAAGAAAACAGTCAAAAATCTGTGGTGCCTGTCAATCACAGAGAAAAATGCAAGCAGTAGCCCCGCTGCACTGGTGGAAATGGTATGTATGGCAGAGAATGCACATTGACTTCTGTGAAAAAAGCAGCACTTCCAAGTGTTCATCGACAGCCATTCACAGTGGTTAGAAGTCATTCCCATGACAACCAACATCAGTAAAGACCATTGATGGCCTCCGCAACATCTTTGCTTCTCATGGCCTGGCTGTGTAGGGGCGTGAGTTTATGTAAGATATACTTGTCGCCAAGTAAACAGGGTATTGTTAGTACAAGGTCTTAAGTTCAGGTCATATGAGGACGGGAGGACTGGATGTTCCAGTAAACCTGTACCCCAGTATCTTGCCAAACAGGATGCACCTTGCTGAAGAGAAGCATGTACACACACACGAGTAATGACGTCAACAAAAGGTATAAAATGTGAATGCAAGTTGTAAGGAGGGTTCTGTCTGTATGTAAGATGTGAGGTGATTGATCTGTGCATTAAACCCGCAAGAGATTTGCCCATTCATGTGGGTAACACAACAGTTAATTGTAAAGTAACATGGGTATTGTCTTGGTTTCCAAAGGCTAACATGAGTGATCCATTTGTAACTAGACCAGTGTGGTTTGAAAATCCCCAACCAATAAACCAAACGTGTGAGAACATAACTATGACTTTGCCTACTGTGTACCTTCTAAGTAATCAAAATTTTCCTGTAGCTGATAGCTATTGGATGTGTGGAGATAACATTGTACGTAACACAATCCACCACGGTGGATAGGACTCTGTACATTAATGCCACTAAAATTACCAGCAGTTGTGATGGTATAAATGATATCCTCGAAATTGAAGAGAAAATTGCTAAACTAAACAGACACAAAAGGCAGATCGACAATACTAACATATACACTGACGCTCTGGGTCTACCGGCCGGGATCCCAGATGAGTTTAAAGCCCAGGATGAGGTTAGAGCTGGATTGGAGTCTATACTTCCCTGGATCACCATCAATAAGGATGTTAAGTGGATAAATTACATTTACTACAATCAACAGAGGTTTGCTAACATAACGTCTGAAATACTCCATGCTTTTGGTAGTCAACTGCATGCAACTAGCATAATGACTCAGCAAAATAGACAGGTTCTAGATTGGTTGACAGCTGATAAAGGAGGAGTTTGTCAAATGTTTGGAAAATATTGTTGTACTTTTATCCCAAATCACACAGCTCCTGATGGAGTATTTTCTGTTGCTATGGACAAATTGACTAAACTTAAACTGGAGCTTAGCGAGAGTGCTGGTAAGGGGGGAAAGATATCATGGGATTGGTTAGACCAAATTTTAGGTAAATGGGGATCCGTTTGGGCTAAGGCAGGACTCAGTGCCTTAATAGTCTCAATACTAGTTCTCTTTTTGACATGTTGCATCATCCCCATCGTGAAAAGACGCTGCACACGGGCTATGGACGAGCATATGATGATGACGGCTGGACTCCAACGGGCTCAAATGTTGAACGTGATGACTCCCGTGCAAATGGCACAAATCTGCAAGAGGGAGGCTGAGGATGGGAGAATTCCGGACTTGTTTCCCAATCCTAACTTCTTACAGGACTCTGATGATGATGGACAGAGCACGGAGTGAGGTAAAATTAACTGTCTGATTAAAGGAGTGAATCGCATAGGATGATGGACTGTGGGTTCGAAGTCCATTGAAGAAGGAATCCCATGGAGCAACGGATTGTGGACTCTTAATTTGGTATAGTCACATACAGTGAGACATTATTTTGGTTGAATTATGCTTTTACACATTTTTTCTGCATTCCTTTTATTTGCATTATCAGTACCACTCTCATAACTCATTAGTATTCAAGTTGGTCAATCATGAATGTCATATGTTTTGGTTTATGAATGTACACTGTGTTGATAAATAGCTTCTCGTAGAATTGTGAAGGTTCATGATGAAGGTCGCTAGCGGGGGGGCCGTAGAGGAATATCCTGCTTAAAAACAGCCGGGCAGGTTTTCGCCTCTGCAAAATGTGAACCTAATAGGTGAATGGTAAAATCTTGTGTGTGTCTATTGTGAAGCCAACAATTTAATGTAAATATCAAATACGATATTTAAGGGGGTATTATGTAGGGGCGTGAGTTTATGTAAGATATACTTGTCGCCAAGTAAACAGGGTATTGTTAGTACAAGGTCTTAAGTTCAGGTCATATGAGGACGGGAGGACTGGATGTTCCAGTAAACCTGTACCCCAGTATCTTGCCAAACAGGATGCACCTTGCTGAAGAGAAGCACGTACACACACGAGTAATGACGTCAACAAAAGGTATAAAATGTGAATGCAAGTTGTAAGGAGGGTTCTGTCTGTATGTAAGATGTGAGGTGATTGATCTGTGCATTAAACCCGCAAGAGGCTGTAAGATGATCCGTCGTTGAGTCTCGTTTGTCATCTCAACTTGAATGAGAGATCCGAGGTCAACTCCAACACCTGAGGAGGGTGTGTCTGATAATGACCACAATTCACTTCCAGTAATTTCAAGCAGTTTCTGAGGAGCAACAGTATCAAACAAACTCTTGTGCCAGCATACCACTCTAGATCAAACGCCGCAGCCCAGAGGTCAGTACAAACTGTCAAAGCTGTACTGATGAAGCAAGTCATCGCAGAAGAGGCTCAGCAGGTGAAGATGCCACAGGACCACAGCAACTATACAACATGCAACAACTCTGGCAATTGGAAGTTCCATCCTGAGAAATCTGAAATTAGCGACACCGACGACCATAATCAAGTGCATTCCAGGGGCCAGAGCAGGCGATGTCGAGTCAAATTTAAAACTGCTGGCTAAAAGTAAACATCAATACGATAAAATCTTATGGTAATGGCATCCGACTACGCCAGTCGGTGTGTACATTTGCGAAGATGATGTCGGACTCCGCAGTGTTCTCTGGACCCCTGCCTAATCGGACCAGCGACGACATGTTTAGCCGCATGTCATTGTTCAACCTCTGGCTGTCGAGGTGGTGTACAGCAAACTAAGAGGGCTTCAAAGATAATTGGAAACTTTCTGGGGGAGACCTGGTCTGATTAGGAGAGACGGCATTCATCCCACGTTGGATGGCTGAGGTTGAGTTGCTCTCATTTCTAGAAATATGGCCCAGTTTATTATAGAACCAAAACCCTGACAACCCAGAGTTCAGACCAGGAAGCAGAGCTGCCATCTTACATGCTTCTCTGCGCGTCCACTCGGGCAGTTACCCACCCAAAACTCCATAGAGACTGTGTCTGTCCCCCTACCATGTCAGTTTATTCACTCCAATTTTCCTTGTAGAGGAGTCAATCAGAAAAACCTAATCAAAATAAACACAACCACTAAATTATTTCAAAAGAATATCAAAATTAGATGTGGACTATTAAATATCAGATCTCTGATGCCAAAAACTGAATTAGTGAATGAATTGATGTCTGACAATTGTATTGACCTGCTCTGTCTCACTGAAATCTGGCTGCGTGTTGATGAGTATGTTATTCTAAATGACTCCACCCCACCCAGTCACATTAACACTCATATTTCTCGAGGCTCTGGCTGAGGAGGTGCAGTTGCTGCCATTTTTGACAAAAATTTAGTTATAAATCCCAAACCCAAAATAAGTTTCAATTCATTTGAGAGCCTGATTCTCAGTTTGTCTCATCCAGCCTGGAAAACTCCACAGACACTTTTATTTATTATTGTGTACTGCCCTCCAGGTCCTTACTCTGAATTCTTATCTGAATTCTCAGAGTTTATATCCAGTTTAGTTCTCAAAACAGATAAAGTCATTATTGTAGCTGACTTCAACATTCATGTGGATGTTGATAACCACAGTCTGGGTACTGCATTTATGTTTCTTCTAGACTCAATTGGTTTCCATCAGTCTGGACATGAACCCACTCACTGTCACAACCACCTTGACCTTGTCCTAACATATGGAAGCTGAACATCTAGTATACTTGTATTTCCACAGAACTCTCTTTTATCTGACCATCAATTAATCACTTTTGAATTTGCACTAATCAACTACACTCCTCTCAGGAAAACAGTAGTTTCCAGATGTTTGTCTGATCAAGCCATAGCTAGATTTAAGGAAGCGATTCCATTGGCACTAAATTCAGTGTCATGTCCCATTATAACAGAGGACGCTGCTGTCAACCTTAGTCCCTACCAAATCAATCATTTTATGGATAGTGCAGCAGGCACCTTATGAACAACTCTGGACTCGATTGCCTCACTAAAAAGGAAAACTATAAATCCAAGGAAACAAGCACCTTGGTACCATTCTGCAATCAGACAGCTTAAACACAAAACTCAGAAATGAGAGAGAATATGGCGCTCCTCCAAACTGGAGGAGTCACATATAGTCTGGCAAGATAGCCTTAAAAGCTATAAGAAAGCCCTTCATAGAACTAGAGCAGCCTACAACTCCGCACTAATAGAGGAACACAAGTACAACCTCAGGTTCCTCTTCAGTACTGTAGCCAGACTGACAGAGAGCCACAGCTCTGCTGAACAAGTAATCCTGTCTCCCTGTGTAGCAAAGATTTCATGGACTTCTTCAATGACAAAATTCTACTTATAGAGAGAAGATTCTTCTCCTCCACCATCAGCTGACAATATGGCTCCTATAACCCCAGAAACCTCAGAGGCAGCTGTTGGACCAGACATACACTTTGATAGTTTTGCTCCCATTAGCCTTCATGAACTTAGTACAATAATTTCCTCCTCTAAACCATCCACCTGTCATGGACCCCATCCCAACTAAGCTGCTTAAAGGGTCTCTACCCCTAGTTAGGTCCTCTCTTAGATATGATCAATGTGTCGCTGTTATCTGGTTATGTCCCACAGTCCTTTAAAGTAGCAGTAATTAGACCCCTTCTCAAAAAAAGCAACCCTGGATCCAGAAGTTTTGGCCAACTACAGACCAATATCAAATCTTCCTTTTCTCTCCAAAATTCTGGAAAGAGTAGTTGCTAAACAGCTTTGTGACTTTCTCTACCGCAACAGCCTATTAGAGGATTTCCAGTCAGGTTTCAGGGTTCATCCTAGTACTGAAACAGCACTAGTCTAAGTTACCAATGACCTCTTACTAGCATCAGATGAGGGACTCATCTCTGAACTGGTTTTGTTAGATATCAGTGCAGCTTTTGATACAATTGACCACCATATCCTTCTACAGGGACTGGAACATTTCATTGGCATTGAAGAAACCGCACTAAAGTGGTTTAGGTCATATTTAGTAGGTCAATCTCGTTAGTTATACTGATCCACAAGTGTCTGTGCTTGGACCAATCCTCTTCACCCTATACCTGCTTCCTCTAGGTTACATTGTAAGGAAACACTGAATTAATATTCACTGATATGCAGACGATACGCAGCTTTACTTATCAATGTAAACTGGAGGCCTGTCTAAAGGAAATAAAAATATGGATGACTCATAATTTCCTCTTGTTAAACTCTGACAAAACTGAAGTTATTGTGCTGGGCCCAAAACACCTTAGAAACACACTATCTAATGAGTCCTGGATGGCATCACCCTGGCCCCCAGCACAACCGTAAGGAGTTATCTTTGATCAGGATCTGTCCTTTAACTCCCACATTAAGCAACTCTCTAGGTCTTATTGTCTTTCATTTACCTAACATTGCTAAGATGAGACATATCGGTCTCAAAAAGATGCAAAAAAACGTGTCCCTGCTTTTATCACTTCCAGGCTGGATTACTGCAATTTTGGCGCTATATAAATATAATTGACTTGACTTGACTTGACTAGAAAACATTAATGGTTTTCATTGTAAAGAGGAGGATTGTAATAGATTGAGACCATTACATATATCATAGGCCTTTTATAATGCTTATGTTGACAAGCGCTAGTTGTAACTTTCAGTGTGACCAATGAACAACTCCAATTAAAATATTTGAAGACAATCAAACCCAGGAGTTTACCAGGTATTAATGTATCAAACGGACTGACAAAATATATGCAAATAAGATCATGACTATGCGTGTGTTAGTATCATGCCCACATTAAGTGCTTGCCTGGAGCCCCCAGGGTTTGTTTGCAAGTGTGAGCTCTGTGATAACATATTACAGAAATAATGGTCATTTGAACAATCTAATTAGTTTAACGTTTAGTTTTAAGCTGTCATCATTGGAAGGCAAAGACAGCTTATAAGAATAAATATCACTTTAGATAATAGTCCAATGCACTATGCAATTCATAATATACTAGTACACACAAATATGTTTACACTGTTATCAGGCTGAAAGAGGGAAAAAGTGGTAAACGAGCATTCCCATGTTGAATTAATATTAACAGAAGTAGCGGATTGACTTTGTTGATTGTTGTGTTTTTGTCCTAAAGTGCTTCATGAATTATTAATGATATAGTTCATGGAATAGCTGTTAATGGGAAAGGACTATGCCAGGGAAATTCATGTGCATGCTGTTCTTTGGAAATGATTAATCAGTCACCCATTCCTTAATCATTTTTGACAATTTGAGGACTTTGAACCTCTCTTAACTGCAGCCTTTGCCCCACCACAGCTACTCACAACAAACTGGCACAATTGTAGTGAGTGCTATTGTCTGTGTTTGTTTGGGTGACCATCTCTCTACAATATAAATATCTTCAGCCTATGAATCTAGATAAAAGTAGCTGAAAGATGGATGTAATAATCATTTTACACCAGAAGGGAGTGCTGTTTTTTTGTTTATTTTCCTACCTTGTGTCTGTGCATGAGACACTCATGTCACTGTAATCAGAATCAGAATCTGAATCAGAATCAGAAATCCTTTATTAGTCCCTTGCAGGAAATTGTTGAATTACACACCCAATTGCGTCATACAGCTATCACAAATAATCACAATTATTACTGGTGGAATATAATAATGGCTCACATCAGAATTATACAAAGCACATATACATTTGATTGTCTATGTACGCTAAACTTGAGCAATTCGTTGGAAGCAGGGTGAGTGTGAGGCATCGCAGCGTGCGCTGCGCCACCAAGCCTGAGGGAGGGTAGGCTGCAGCCAAGGTCTTGGGGGTCATTTTAGTTTTGCCCATTCTCATACTGTCAATGGAGGTTGCGGTGAACAGTAAATCCATCATAAAATGGGGGGGGGGGGGTCGGGAATGTGTGTTTGTGTGTGTGTGTGTGGGGGGGGGTTAGTACGTGCAATTTTGTGTCACTAACGCAGGTGGAATTCTCCTGGAGGATAAACAATGGGGCAGATGTCCTTCAGTAGCTGATAAGATTGCAGTGTTTGGGTTTGGGGCAGAGCACACATTCCAATCCGTCTTTTCTTACAGTCCAATCCAAATTCGTATTATAATATATATTTCTGGTCCTCAACAGAAGAGCAGACAACTCCTTTGCAGAGTAGACAACTCCCAAATGAGTTCTGTTGTGACCTGGCTCGGGGAGGGGAAAAGGGATGAAACATAAAACCAGTTGTAATCAATATCAGTAAAGCTATTTATTGGTAAAGTTTGACAAAGAAAGCTCAAAGTTACAAGCTGAGGCCATAACTAAGGAAAAGAGCTGGTGGGTGCTGCTCAAAAAAAAAACAAAAAAAAAAAAACACAAAGGGAGTCCTCAAAGAGTCACCTTTCTTAATAGAGATAACTCCTTCCACACACTGTGATCAATTTTATTATGGATTTATTGCATACTGCCACCTTCATTGACAGTATGAGAATAGGTAGAACTAAAATGAAGAAATAACACGAAATACACAACTAATGTGACACACATTCTTCATATGTTTCCAAAATGCACGATCTGAAGGCACATTATGAACTTCCATCCATCCAAGGAGAGAATTAAAATGTCCTTTTTCTGTCATTTCCATCCATCCATCCATCCATTTTCTTCCGCTTGTCCTGTTAAGAGTCACAGGGGGGCTGGAGCCTATCCCAGCGGCTACGGGCAAGAGGTGGGGTTCATCCTGGACGGGTCACCAGTCCATCGCAGGACCAACACATAGAGACAGACAACCATTCACACTCACAGTCACACCTACAGTCAATTTAGAGTATCAATCAGCCTCGTCCCCTCTTGATGTCTTTGGACTGTGGGAGGAAGCTGGAGTACCCGGAGAGAACCCATGCAGGTACAGGGAGAACATGCAAACTCCACACAGAAAGATCCCGAGCCGGGACTTGAATCCAGAACCTTCTTGCTGTGAGGCGACAGTGCTAACTACTGCACCGCCATACCACCTTGATTGCCCACTACATAACCTATTTTGTTCAGCCAGGCTGTTAGGCTCAGATAGCTATGTTTGTAAGCCATATGTTTCAAGAAAGCTTTATGAGTCATATAGTACATTTTGGAAAGATAATGTTTATCACACTAATTGTGTATTTCATGTTATTTCTTCATTTTAGTTTTACCCATTCTCATACTGTCAATGGAGGTTGCGGTGAACAGTAAATCCATCATAAAATTGATCACAGTGTGTGGAAGGAGTTATCTGTCTGTCTTGTTAAGGAAGGGGACTCTTTGGCGAGGGCAGAACAGTAAAAAGACAGACTCAGCAGTGATTCTACAACAGTGAGTGAGAGTCAGGGGTTAATTTGAACACGATCCTGCTGGAAAAAGATCCAGCAGCTCTGAATTTTGGCATCCTTGTGTTCTGATACTTATTTGGGCAGACCTGGTACCTCTCGTATTACCCCCCCCCCCCCCCCAAAAAAACCCTCAAAAAAACCAAACATATATAAAAAGGTTTTAAAAATGTTTAAAATAAAATAATAATTATTTAAGGATTTATTTAAGAATTTCATGTTGTTTATTAAGATTTAATGTCATTAGTCTTTGAAAGAGTCAGAGATCTGTTGATGCACTGATGCCAACAAACCATGCCCCTGACACAGAAAAAACAAACAAAAAAAATCTTTTGAAATTTGCTGCACCACAGTTACTATTTCAACGCCAACATGCCAAAAAGGAAGAGTTGCATGACGCTTCAGCTGCCACAGCTAGCCAGGTTCAGCTACAGCTAGTCAAGCCAGGGCAGGAGGCCAGTGCCACCACAGCTAGCCAGGTCCAGCTACAACTAGCCAAGCCGGGGCTGGAGGCTGGGACCATGGCAGCAGCTGGTCAGGTTCACTGCCAGTCGGAGCAGGAGCCAGCTCCTGCACTAGCAGTCACCCTGGTGGACCACCAACACCGAAGCAACAGGCGGGTACCCTGCATCAGCTAGCCCACTACAACAGCTGGGGCAAAAGGCGGGAACAGCGACATCAGCTCGTTTACAGCAGGATTCACAGGAGAGCCCATTGAGTGGAGAAGAGTGTGGGACGTGCAGCGACAGGTCAGGGATGGGATGCACAACTATTGTGAACTCTTTTTTTGTTTGTTTTACAAGGTAGACCTGTTGAGAAATGAATTGCTGACTGTATGCTTTAAGTCCCACCTGTGGTGATGTGGGCATTTGCCTGTGTTGTGATGAGGAAATAATAAAATAATTTCAGATGATCATCATAACATTTATACCATGGATATTGAAAAAATATGGAAATTGAGGCTTGTAAGTCCCACAGCATAGCAAGTATGAAAATGTTGTTTTCAGCAAGTTTTCTGTGTACATTCCAGGACCTGTGCCCCTCTCTCATCCCTGAGCCATCATATGTACTTTGCGTTCCGGCACCTTATGATTTACAAATTAAGCACTGGTGAGAGATCAAGCCTGCTCAACTCCGTTTACGACAACCAAGATGTCAGCTGCAGAGGAAAAGAGCTACGAAAGTAGGTGACGGTGCTCACGCTCATCAAAGATATCCAAATCGTCAATGCACTCCTAAAGATCAGCAGCTAGCTTAGCTGCAGTCGAAGCACGTGCCAAAGCTGAAGCCACATGTGCCAGAGCATCTTATGCAGAAAGGGAGATAGATGTGAAAGTAAAGAAGGCCTCGGCTGAAAGTAGAGGAGACACATCTTGAAGCCACATTGAAGGCCATACAGCAGGAGAAAGAGGCTGCGGCTGCTTGTGCTGAAGCTACTGTATTGGAGGCAGCGATGGATTCGGCAGGCATGGAGGAGCTAGCTTGAGTTCATAATACTGACCAAGGCTCATCGAGTCATTCAACTGAGAGAACTGAAAAGTATGTTCAAGAACAGTATTTCTATGTAATAAAAAGAATCAGCCACCAGACAATTCAGAGCTGGATACAAAGGTTGATTTGACTCCCTCAGCAGCCGTTAATCTCAAGCCACCTGGGGCCTCATGTATCAATGCGGTTTACGCAAGAAAAACTTGCCTACGCCGGGATCGACGCTCACGTTCAGATGTATCAATGCGAAAAGTTCGTCAATTCTTGGGCTGTTTCATGCCAACTCTGGAGGTGCCGTAGAAGTTGGCGAAAAGCCGATTCTTGCGTTAACTGCACTGTGGTCCGTTGGTGACACCCTGTGGCGGTGTTTGGTAACTGACATTATTTGACAACCGTACATACATTGTGCACAAAAAAGCCATCAACACAAACCCAAACACCTGTTGGCATTACTTAAGCGGCTATAAAAGAGCCTTCACGATTGTGCTGAATGTGCAACTTTCAACAATGGCAGCACTTGCGCTGTTGGAGGATGTGGCAAGCGGTGCAACCAGATGGGAGCTACATTTCAGGGAGCGGGAGGATCTCCTGCACAATTCTAACAAGTGGCTGATGAGCCGGTTCCAGCTACTGCGGGCGATCCTCCTGCAAATTTGTGAGGAGCTGCGACCGGCGCTCCAGTGCAGAACCGCACACCACAACCAGAGCCGAGTTGTGCCAGTGCCGACACTGGTGCTGAGCACGCTCGGCTTCTTGGCCACTGGTTCCTTCCAGCCAGAGATGGCGGACCGTTCCAGGGTGAGCCAGTCGACCCTCAGCCAGGCCATGCCCTTGGTGGTGGACCTGATCCAGGTACATCAAATTCCCTTACGGTGCGGTTGAACAGGCCAATATTACAGCTCAATTTGCAGCAATAGATGGATTCCCTAATGTAATCGAAGCCATTGACTGCACTTATGTTGCCATAAAAGCGCCATCTCATGAGGAATATGCTTACGTTCATCGTAAGGGTTTCCACTCCCATCAATGTGCAGATCATCTGCGATGCGCAGAGGCTGGAGGGATGGACGCCAATCCCGGCCAGGCAGCCGTCCTCACACACCAGAATTTCATTTCCACAATGTGAATGGGTAAGAAGATACGACATGATTCATGAAGCCAGATTAACTTATTTTGTCCACTAAACGTTCCAGAACATTTTTCAGCCGGTCGAGCCGCTCATTGATTCCCGTTATTCCCCTGATGTCCTCCTGCGCTGCTGGAGGACCGTCTGCGGCTTGTCGGCCTGGTGCTGGTGCTGGTGCTGGGGTCAGGGGACGGGCTTGCCCGAATGCCGCTGGCCCTGGCGGATGACTGAGCCGGCGGATGGTCTGGCACAGGAGCCGGCAGGGGTGCTGCTCGTCGGCGGCATGGCTGACGGATCAATTTCTGTTAAACATTAAACATATTGGTTTATTTAAAAGGCTGATTCTGTGTATTTGTTGCCTTTACATCTGTGGCAAAGCATGTGGAAATGTTGCGTAAGAAATGGAGTTGCCACCTACCCTCCAGGCTCTCAGCGTCAGCGTGGGTGGTGGCGACAATCCCCCCCCACAGAGGTGCTGCCCATGACTGCTGCCACCCGCTGCCCAAATTCTGTCAGGTGCCCCTCTCCCTGACTCCCACCTTTCTGGCCTGCACTCCTCATGAGGGCAGCTGTACGCCACTTGACCTCCACCTTGAGGTCCTGTTAGTTCCATTTTCCATATTGTTATTTAAATTTAAGCCAACTGATTATATTAGTTGTTGCATTTAGTCATTGCGCAGTGTTGAATTCAGTCCTACGTTCAGCTTGCATTGTTTAGGAAGTTAGAATTGCAGACATGCATTAGAAATAGAGGAAATCTTTCAGAGCGGCAGCAGTGGTGCAAGCTTATGACGTAGTGATGCTCGCGAAGGTTAAGTGAGGAAAATTGTGCTTTGTATCACTTTGATTGTTCAGTAAAGGATGGAGCGAACACTTTTCTACTGTCGTCATAAAACCTCAAACACGCGTAGCGACTCGTTCTTTCCTTCATTAGAAGTGGTTAAGATGTATGAACATGATGATAAACAATACTGGTGATTAGAAGGGAACTTCAGCCAATAATAGATCCAACCACTTTTTTTCATCCCGCAGGGGTGTGTTGCTCCGACCTCACCGCATTCACCCTCTCGCACTTCTTATCCCACTCACAACGTTTATTGTTTACACTGACACCACTGAACAGGCTGCCAAACAAAATCTGCTGTCGCGCCTCCACCTTCCCGACCAGCACCTCCAGCTCACAGGGCATGAACCTCTTTTTCTTTGACATTGTTTTGGGAGTGCGGACAGCAGAGACCATATTTAAAGGAATTTGCCTATTTATAGGTGGGTGTAACGGGGGCGGGACCAGTCCTCCGACATCTGCGCTCAATTCCACGCTGATTGGGATGTATCAAGGAAACGTGCATGGATTCAGGCGCTCGCACATATTGATACATCCAGATTTTTTTGTGTGTACCCAACTTTCGCGATTCTTGCAACCGCAGTTTTTTAGTATGAGATCCACGCAAGTATTGATACATGAGGCCCCTGATGATTTTTGACTACATCACGGGCCACAGAGCCGATGTGAGAGGCGGTGTTCGTCTCGGCAAGCCACAACTCCTATTGTAACAGAGGCTTTCTCAAAATGCCCACTGGTTCAATTCACACCCAAAAGAGAAGGTGAATGGAATGCACCACCGTCAGCCTCTGAAGTAAAGAGAATAGCAACTCTCCACACAGAGGAGAATCCAGTTCCAATGTATCAGACTTTGCAAGGTTCCAAGTTCGCCGTGAACTGGACTCAAAAATTTGATGACAAACCTGAAAATTACTGGCACTGGCGGGATGAAAGCGCAAAGGAGAGATACAGCCCAGGAAATCTTACCATGTGTTTTTCCTTCCTCAAACATCTGCACTATTATTTCTGATTTGTCCTCCAGCCCTATCATTTCTTTCCTCATAGACTATTCCTCTCCTTCGCGCCTTCATCCCGCCAGTGATGTCAAAGTCTGGTCCCTTTCCGGTTCATGCAACTTGCGGGCAAACAAAAACATTCAAATGGGATGAAACGCTGTTAAACATTTTTTTTCCTTTTTTTTTGTGCACAAAATCAGAAAAAACAGTCATTTTTTTGTTATTTATTTTGATTTTGGGAACGAATATAGAAAAAACAAATTCATTATATCGTTCTTTTTTGTGTTTGTTTTATTTTGAAGAACAACTGAATGAATGATAACGGATTCACAACCCTACATGAAATGATAGCAGTTGTTAGTTATTGGAGCCAATCCTAGTCCAAATCCTATGAAACACATAGATTGCTCGGTCTCTGCAACCACACAGTTCTGCCCAGACATGCGGCACATAACCACCCTGTTAAATGGCTCTGCCAGGCTTCAAACGAATGGGCGAATGGGAGCTGGTGGAGGTTGTCGACACCGCACCAATCACAGCAGCACCAGCAGGAACCACACCTCCATCATAGGCATCCCATCAGGGGCCGGGAACCACAGAGACCATTTGTATAACATGGGTGAAGCTCACAGAAAGTGTATGTGTGGGGGGCAGGCGCTGGCCATAACACCCGTTCCCTTAAGATATAAACCATAAGGAGTTATATCAGAAAATCCTTAGACAATAAGCACACTGACACCAATATCGTGACTGTACACACCCCAACGCAGTACAGTCATATCACACAGCTGCCAGAGTTGTTTCAGAGTGCTGAACAAAAATGTAGCAACACAAATTATACCTGCAGTCAACATTATTAGATTTGGCAGTGCTTGTTCATCCTACCTAATGTGATATATTTTGTGTTGCAGGTTTATATTAGTTCAACAAAATGTAACTTTAATATATGTTTATTGCAGTTCTCCTATAAATTCTTATGGAGGGGTGTGCAGTAGAAACAGCCTTACCACTGATTCTGATTCTTGTGGTAAAGCCAGAGACTGCCATTCCCACTTATATATTTCAAGCCACACATGTTCAGTGATGTTTTGTTTTTTCCCCAGAACACATTTATTATTTTCTGATCACCTTGTTGATTTTTCATCACTCATTACCATAGTTTAGGTTGCAGTATGTACACCTTAGTTATTCTTGGGTTTCAGAAATCATACAGCATAGAAAAAAAAACAGGTTGAAACATATTTAAAGGACACATACACACACACACTTACCTCCTGTACTGATCTGATCTTCTTAAAAGAGTCACACCTGACTGCAGGGCTCCTTTTATAGTAAGGGAAGGTAGTTGGAACCCACCATTTGGACAGGGGAGTTTGTTGAGGTGTTGAGTGCTTATGTTGCATACACAAAGAGATCTATTGCTTAAAACATGTAGAATACTTACGTTGTCAGTGTTAATGAGATACCTGAGATTTTGAAATATTTTTACACGGAGTAAGGTCACTTGAATGGTAGGTGAGTTTGTGTGACAGTCCTAATATAGGGGGAGTTGGTTTGGTCCAGCGCAGAAAAGGCTCTGGCTGGAGAGCTTCTGGTTGGATTTTTCTTGAGGAAAGTGAGGTTGGGCACCAGGCTGCCAAGAGCTCTGCCCATATATGGCATGAGAGCCATATATGGCAGAGCGCCCAGGAAGCTATACAGAAAGTCCTAAAGAAGCCATGGTAGTAACCAGATCCCAGAGCTCAGCCTTAGATCTGGGATGGCCAAGCAGTTTAGGGGTTGGAAAACTAGTTGTCAGAAACATCAGGAAAAGGTTTGGGGAACTAAACTAAAAGAGACAGAACCTGAATTGCCAGATCTAGCATTTGATTTATTGCCCAGTAACATCAGTGCATTACAGAGACAGGATGAAACCCTCTCAATGCTTTTTGAGAAGAGCGTAGATGAAGCAACAGCAGTTTCTATCCCTAAAAAAATTATTTTTGTACTGAAGGGACAGATTTTGTACAGACGCACCAATGCAGGGGACCAGCTGGTGGTGCCAAAGAGTTTGAGGGCAACTGTGATGCACCTAGGACACTCAATACCCTGGGCGGGACATTTAGGCCAGAACAGAACGTATGATTGCATATCTACACGTTTTTATTGGCCGTTGATGTGTCCGGAGATAATACAGTATTGCCAGACATGTGCAGAGTGTCAGCAAACTGCACCAGGAAAGAAAGGTGATCGGGCCCCTTTAACATGCCGGTGATAGATAAGCCATTCTCGCGTATTGCTATGGATGTTGTTGGCTCCTTGGAACATAGTTCATCAGGCAACCGTTATATTTTAGTGGTTGGTGATTATGCTACCAAATACATGGAAGCTTTCCCCCTTAGAAAGGTTAAGAGCCGGCAGGTTGTTAACTGTCTAATACAGCTATTCTCAAGGGTGGGAATTCCCCGGGAGGTGGTTACAGACATGGGGACCAACTTCACCCCAAAGTTTTTGAAAGAGGTTTATCGCCTTTTAGGCATTAAGGGCATACGAACCACTCCCTATCATCCCCAGACTGATGGCATGGTAGAGAGGTTCAATAAAACTCTTAAAGCTATGCTCCACAAGTTTGTGTCCGACATGGGTGCTGACGGGGACCAGTGGCTTCCGTTCCTGCTCGTCGCCTACAGAGAAGTGTCACAGGCCACAACTGGATTCTCCCCCTTTGCTCTCCTATATGGACGTCATGTCAGAGGGCCAATGGACATTCTGAAAGAGGCCTGGGAAGGAGAGCAGCCAGCCAAATAGGTTGGTGTTATAGCCTATGAACGAAAGATGAGAGACAAGTTGGAGCAGCTAAGTGAATTAGCACATGCTAATGTTGAAAGTGCATAGGAGCGTCAGAAGAGAGGCTATGAGCAAGAGCAGCAAGCAGCGCACCTTCAAACCCAGGCAGAAGGTGGTGTTGTTGTTGCCCAGCTCTGGAAGCAGTCTCCTTGCCAAATGGCAGGGTCCATTCGAAATAATTAGCCAGAGGGGACCTGTGACCTATGAACTTTTCATGCCAGAGCGTCAAAAGAAACAACAAACCTTCCATGTCAATCTTCTGAGGGAATGGAAGGAACAAAACACTCCGTCAAAGCAGCTCCTGGCCAGAGTTGTTTCTGATGAGGAAGAAGTGGAGGAGCAATACTTTCCAGCATCTTCTGAGTCCTTAACACTCCCTGACATGAGTCACCTCACCCCTGCAGTGCAAAATGAACTGAAAAAATGTTTCCCTGCAGCACTGTTCAGTGATTTTCTTAAAAGAGTCACATCTGACTGCAGGGCTCCTTTATAGTAAGGGAAGGTAGTTGGAACCCACCATTTGGACAGGGGAGTTTGTTGAGGTGTTGAGTGCTTATGTTGCATACACAAAGAGATCTATTGCTTAAAACATGTAGAATACTTACCTTGTATGTGTTAATGAGATACCTGAGATTTTGAAATATTTTTACACGGAGTAAGGTCACTTGAATGGTAGGTGAGTTTGTGTGACAGTCCTAATATAGGGAGAGTTGGTTTGGTCCAGCGCAGAAAAGGCTCTGGCTGGAGAGCTTCTGGTTGGATTTTTCTTGAGGAAAGTGAGGTTGGGCACCAGGCTGCCAAGAGCTCTGCCCATATATGGCATGAGAGCCTGAGTATGCTCTGACTTGTTTGCTTGAGTTGAAGCAAATATGTTTGTTATTTTCATTTTTGAATATCCATTTTGTTTATAAAATTTTTTATTTTTTGTTTTCCACCTTGCAAGACGACAAATAAATTTGCTTAACTGCAGCTTTGGTTTGCCTGTTCTGTCCACCCAGCCCTCATTCAAGGGAACTCTTTCACAATTCTGACCACAACATCAATGCCAGAGTATAAATTTAGGACACATAGTGGGTCTTTATGTCTGGTCACGTAGTAGTAATGACATTATCTTATGATTGGATGGCTTTGATATTTTGTGATGTCACACAATTCTTAGCCCTACCCCAAACACAAAAAGTACTGCATTTGTTCGGAAAAAAAGGTTTTTACTAATTGAATGAGGTTTCTGCATATTTCAAGAGAAGATGCGGAATGAATGCCAAATGTTTTTATCATTTCATCTCGAGAAATATGGTTCTTAGCATTTCATCTTGATGTTTTATTTAATGCTTAATGCATTTTAAGCTTCAAAAACTGTTCTTAACTCAATTCCATTTTCATACTGCTTCATTACAGAGAAAGCAATAAGTGGCCTTTTTTTAGAGAGAGAGAGAGAGAGAGAGAGAGAATAAAATTTGGCTCTATAGAAGACGACTGTATGAATGTTGATGCATCAGAGGGTATTCCTGTAGAGATGAGCTCAGCTGCAGGGGGGCATCCAAGGCTTTCTTTTGATTTTGCTGACCCAATTAGAGAGAGATTGTCTGGTGTCAGCAATGGGTCAGTGCTATGAGAGTCTATGGGTGTCAGGGTGTAAGTACCTCTATGCCTGTGTAAATATGCATTAATTTGTCTGTGTGTTCTTGTGGGATCTAAAATCTGTGAGCCCATAATTCTTGTGGTATAACAATGGTGAAAAATCGGTGAGATGACAATTGTTTGTCCGAGTGTGCATGTGTGTCTGTGTATTTCTGTCTGTAGCCACATAAGAGCATGTGTGGTGAAAACTGAGAAGACAGATGAATACTGTACAGCAGTGGCACAGGGAGAAGACAAAGTATGACAGACAGCATACGTTTTTATCTACTGTGATTAAGTTAACCCTCACACATACAGACAGACACACACTGTGAATAATTAGACAAAGCAAATGTAACTTTGGAAGTTCTGTACATTTTTACACTGAGGCACACACAACGCTTATAATTACATAGTCACTGCTGCTGTCTGGCACATGCAGAGTTTCCTCACTAAAACTCCTCTGAAACTTTTTGACAGGAAGTGCGGTGATGATTTCACAGCAGGCCATAACACTCCATCTCGCCAAAGGACTTAAAGGTCATTTACCCCTACCTGCTGCTGTTTAGAGCTGTGTAGAGTTTGATGACTTCTGTTTTCTAGCTAAGATATGAAAAGAGAGAGCTATGAGAGTGTGTATGTAAGCGTGCATGCCTTCTGCAGTGCTAGCGAGCATCCCTGGGTTGGACAGCCGGCCCCACCATATGGCCACATTTATCACGTATCTCACTATTCATTAAGACTGTCCTTGCTGGTTGCAGACGCACTACAGGGGGTCTCAAACTTATCTCAGAAAAAACAGTGGACAACTGACTGCAGTCCTCTGTAATTTTGGATGTGAAGACTGTAAATTAAAAATGTATAGTACGTGGTTTCACATCATGGACCAAAATACATTTTCATCTCTAGCATCACAGAAAGGACTGGTTTAAATTACAGTTTCAATTAAAAAAACCAAATGCATTACACAAATACAACAAGAAGATAGCAAAAGTGAACAGAAACCAATTTGGGGATTTGATGAGCTACTTATTGAATTATACTCAGACTCTGAGTGGTGGCATTTACAGGCATAAAAACATAGAATCTCTATAAACAATTTGATGGGTAACAATCAATGATTGAATGTCCCCTCTGCTTAACAGAGCTGTAGAGTGGCCAACATGAGGAGGTGGAATGGATCAGTCAGAGGAAGTAATGACGGAGAAAGCAGTAGAGACAAGAAAACAATTTTTTCATGTTATAAGTTATGCATTTATGTGTAGGGCAAGTTAGGTCATTAATTTTTCATTACCTTTCGTGCAGTCACTAGGTTTTTGATTGCTCCTTCAGTAGAAGACACCCCCCCCCCCCCCCATCACCACTTTTGCCATTTTCTGAGACTGAGGCCAGTGGTTGTTTCAGTGTGTCCCTGGAAGGATCAAAACATAAAACAGCAAGCCTGACTCAGCTGCCCTGTGAAGGTCATAGACTTGTGCCTGCTGTTTTAATCTCAGAATGAAGTCTTTTCATTTTTCTCCAACTTGATGTAACTCTGATTCTGCTTGTCCAATTTCCTCTGTCTCTTCTAGACAGTTTGACAGAGTGACAGCGGTGGAGATCCTTTTCTAGTTTTGCAAGGGGATGTCAGCAGATGTAAGAAGGGGGACTCTCTTTTCTTGGTCTTCCTGACAATAAAATACCTGCTGCTGTCTACAAAGGTGTTATCAATGATAATGACATCATGAACGAAGCAATAAATCTCTTTCTGTATGTATACACATGCCTGACTTGATTAACTCAGCAACTTTGGTTGGTTGTTGACAGAACTGGTGTGTGCATTGGTGGTGCCTGAAGGACATGCAATGTTGAGTTGGGAGTCTCGGGGTCTGAGATGACAGTCATGATTCTGGGTGGATTTTAGGCTTTGATGTTGTCCGTCTGTCTGTCTGTCTGTCTGTCTGTCTGTATGGTAATAAAAACAACATCAGAAGCCAGAAATTGTTCAGGGAAGTATTTGACCTCATAATACTCATGGCACCTTAAACAATTGAGGATAATTTGAAACACAACCCTCATTTTTTTTTTAAAGATGCACGCACACAGATATATTTCAACCAGTCCTTGAGCATGAGGGGTCAGTGAATGGTTTGCTGAGTAGAGAAATGGTGTGAGTTATGTGTACTGGCCACCTGATTTAAACCCATGAGATTTTAGGCTATGGATGTGTTAGGCAGTGCTCTCCACCTCCATCACCAAACCAGTGCATACTAAATGAGAAAGTAGAGAAGTGCAGAAATGTGTTCTGAAACCTGAAAATAAGTTAGCATTTTCACCTTTTGGTTTTGTTGCACAGATATCCAAGGAATTTTTGGTTATATGTAAGGATGGGAATTGACAGGATTATGATTCCGATTCCATTTTTGATTGTGCTTAACGTTTCAATTCTTTTTTGATTCTCTTATCGATTCTCATTGGTTGGTTAGGGCACGTTACCACTGGCTCACGAGAGCTCAGGTCCAATGGGATTGGGTCAGTATGGCTGGTACAAGTGCGTTTCCAATAGCACTGGGTACCACATCAGCCTCGGTGGACACAACGGCCAAGACTTAATTTGTGTGCGACACAGAGGCAGCAATGTTAAGTCAAGTCAATTTTATTTGTATAGCGCCAAATCACAACAAAAGTTATCTCACGACACTTTACAAGTAGAACAGGTCTAGTATCACACTCCTTCTATGAATTTACACCCAACAATTCTCCATGAGCATATTAGAAAGATCTCGTTTACATCTGACTGGAGTGAAGCCCAACTTAGAGGAGAAATTACTGCCATTTTCAGAAGAACGTTTGCATTGCCCATGGGCCAGCCACTCCCTTTCAAGTATTTGAGTACAATCAAGGGATGCAAAAGACTAATGAAACCAAATGTGTCAAGCAGTTTTCTTTGAGGTAGAAAAGAAGTTGGCTCAATCAGTTCAACTACTTGTCTCTATATAATGACATTAATATACAATCCTGTACAGGTAAGCAGTTCACATTACAATACACAGTTTAAGAGCAACATGCAGTATATTAAAAGCAAAAAAAAAAAGCTCTTCTGCTCTTTCTACTTGTTTATATAGATTAATGCATTGTTTTTCAGCCACTGTGCAGCAGCACACTAGTGTGCCATGAGACATTGTCTGGTGTGCCAAGAGAAAAAAAGCCAGTCTCACATAATTAGTCTAAACGAGTCAAGTGTCTTTGCTGTCTAGTGACTGGTGACTTATTTATTCTTCCATATCAGTAAGTACCGGAGCAGGTAGCCTTGTACTTGTGCCTTGTAGTTGTACTTCTATTGGTAACAGGCTACAGAGTTTCTTTAGTGATTTCTGCTTCTGATGGGCCTCATGATTTTAAAAAAAGTGTACCTTAGCCAAAAAAAAAAAAAAAGTTGAAAAGCACTGGATTAATGTACAGTAGTCTTTTTTTAACAAGTGAAATACACTCACTGGCCACTTTATTAGGCACACTTGTCCAACTGCTCGTTAACGCAAATTACTAATCAGCCAATCACATGGCAGCAACTCAGTTCATTTAGACATGTAGACATGGTCAAGACGATCTACTGCAGTTCGAACAGAGCATCAGAATGGGGAGGAAAGGTGAGTGAAGTGACTTTGAACGTGGCATGGTAGTTAGTGCCAGATGGGCTGGTCTGAGTGTTTCAGAAACTGCTGATCTACTGGGATTTTCATGCACAACCATCTCTAGGGTTTACAGAGAATGGTCCGAAAAAGAGAAAATATCCAGTGAGCGTCAGTTCTGTGGTGGTGGTGCTGATAGAAAGGCAACAGTAACTCAAATAACCACTCGTTACAACCAAGGTATGCAGAAGAGCATCTCTGAACGCACAACATGTCGAACCTTGAGGCAGATGGGCTACAGCAGCAGAAGACCACGCCGGATGCCACTCCTGTCAGCTAAGAACAGAAAACTGAGGCTATTCGCACAGGCTCACCAAAGTTGGACAACAGAAGATTGGAAAAACATTGCCTGGTTGGACAAGTCTCGATTTCTGCTGCGACATTCGGATGGTAGGGTCAGAATTTGGTGACAACAACATGGAAGCATGGATCCATCCTGCCTTGTATCAACGGTTCAGGCTGGTGGTGGTGGTGTAATGGTGTGGGGGATATTTTCTTGGCACACTTTGGGCCCCTTAGTACTAATTGAGCATCGCTGCAGTGCCACAGCCTACCTGAGTGTTGTTGCTGACCATGTTCATCCCTTTATGACCACAGTGGACCCATTTTCTGCTGGCTACTTCCAGCAGGATAACACACCATGTCATAAAGCTTGAATCATCTCAGACTGGTTTCTTGAACATGACAATGAGTTCACTGTACTCAAATGGCCTCCACAGTAACCAGATCTCAATCCAATAGAGCACTTTTGGGATGTGGTGGAACGGGAGATTCGCATGATGGATGTGCAGCCAACAAATCTGCAGCAACTGCGTGATGCTATCATGTCAATATGGACCAAACTCTCTGAGGAATGTTTCAAGTAGCTTGTTGAATCTATGCCACGAAGGATTAAGGCAGTTCTGAAGGCAAAAGGGGGTCTAGCAAGGTGTACCTTATAAAGTAGCCAGTGTGTGTGTATATATATATATATATATATATATATATATATGTGTGTGTGTGTGTGTGTGTGTGTATGTATATATATGTATATATATGTATATATGTGTGTGTGTGTGTGTATATATATATATATATATATATATATATATATATATATATATATATATATATATATATATATATATGTGCACATGTGTGTATGCTCATGTGAAACAGCTTTGAACACTTGAAATTCAGAAAAAAATACAAGCCCCTACTGTGTTCATGTGTTCAGCTGTCCTACTAGTAAAACACACACAGGGAGGGACTGTAGTCTGGAGTTTGATGTTTGATGCTCCAAACTGAGTTGTAGGTCTCTGGGGTTCAGTTGTCTCTGGTTGCAGTCAGAGTGTGTGCTGTTGATTCAGCCATGGGTTCTTGGAAAGAATCTAATCATCAGTTATGAGAAGCTAGATGCCTCTAAGTTGTGCAGACGGTAGCAGAAGGAAAATGCAGAGATGGAAAATAGGAGTGGCACAATGAAGGGTGAGGAGAAATGCATGAGAGGAAGATGATGTATGTGCTGAAGCAGATTGATATATGGTTTTGACAAGAGAATGTTGGAAGTTGCTACAAACAAAATCTTTGTTACATCAGCACATCGTTCAGTTGGTACAACCGTCTTAGAACCCAGTAAACATGCTTTCCATGTAGTGTACTTTGCCCAGTAAGAAGAAAATAATTTTAGGTTGTGGTAGAAATTCTTTCTGAAATCTCAACTTTAATATCTCTGGGAGCAAAATAAATTGGCCTCCGCATAATCTCTTAATACTATGTTATGGGATGTTGGCACAACATCTTTTAAACATACTGGCTAATACCACTTCATACGGACTTTACTGGAAGTACCCTACTGCAGTGAGCTTTATCCGCAGCCTCTGTGTTCTGTGTGCTGCCATTTCAAGGTCTTCCTCGGCATGAGAATCAATGAAAGCTTACTGGATAGCTAGCTCGTCGCAACACTTGTGAAATTTAAATTTCTTTCTGTGTGCACATGAAGACAATTTCAATGACCTTACATGAATTTGCTGAAATTTACAGTTGTACTCTGATGAACAACACGGAAGGTTGTGCTGATCATGAAGTTGAAGCTGATCAAGCTGTTGAAAGCATACATGATAACACATTTCCCCCATTCAGCCTGATAAGTTGTTGAAGAAGCAAGATGACAAATAGGGCTAGGCTTCAAAAATCTGAACTTAAACCTTAAAATCCTTTGTAAACCAAACAAGAGGATCATGTAAAGAGGCAGCACAGGTTAGGTGGAAGTATGAAAGCAGTACTTTGATAAGACAACATTTGTCTTTGGGTTAATTATTTCTCTAACTCACATTCAGGAGGTTTTATCTAAATCTGTCCCTCTTCTCTCTGTTGGATAGATATCCCCTTGCATCCCACATTTTCTTCCCTACTTTTTTCACATTCAAATCATCAAAGTCTCATCTCAGTGGTTGGTTTCAGTTCTAGTTGAGAAAGCCTGTAAATGAGTATGTAATTATGGATTGTCAGTACACAAAGCAGCCTGCTTTCTTTTGATGAACCATAGTTATGATCCAAACTGAGGAGACAATATCATGGCAAATGAATGCAGCCTTAATAAAACTGTTTTTCATGGAAAGCATTCCATCCATCCATCCATCCATCCATCCAACCATTCATTTTCTATACCGCTTATTCGTTAAGGGTCACAGGGGGCTGGAGCCTATCCCATCTGACATTGGGTGAGAGGCAGTGTACACCCTGGGCGGGTTGCCAGTCCATCACATCAGGAGCAATTAGGGGTTCAGTATCTTACTCAAGGATACTTCGACATGGTCACTCTGAGCCATGCCGCCTTCAAAAGCGTTTCAGCCATTGTCAAAAATGTTCAATAATACATATGACAGAGCAGTTTGTTTTAACATGGAGTTAACCAGGTCATGCCTTCGGAGAGTAGAGGAGGCTCTTTGTGACCTTTTTTTATCCTTTCTTTATCTTCCTCTCCTTTCTTTCTGCCTTCACTCAAATTTAAATGTCAGCTAACCTGCAAGAGGGAGGCAGAGAAGCAAGAGGGAGATCAGGGTCCATTGGGAGAAAGCTGTTGAAAGCTTGCATGATGACACAGTTCCCCCATTCAGTCTGATGAGCTGTTGAAAAGCAAGATGACATTTTGAAATAATACAGCTGTAAAGCTCCAAAGTTAAGTAAGATGAAACATTATACATAAATATGTGATGGCTGACATTTTGTAATGTTTGTGAGTAGATTTGCTTTTGAATTGTTCTCTATTTCAGGTTTTGGAGGATATGTGACACTGACAAATCTATGAACATTGACAGTGAGCAGTTGTAATAAAAAATGTTTTTCCAAAGAATTTAAAGATAAATGTATGCGTGTTTGTGAGTCTGAAGTGACAAACATTCTGTGACATCAGTCTACCAGAAAAGTTTCAGCTGATGAGGAAGAAGGATTTTGTTGATGTGGTTCCCCTGGATAGATGTTGCATTCTGTGTGTGTATTGCTGTCAGGTGGAAATCCAAACAATATAGTGTTTGGGGAAATCAGACTGTTTTGTTGGGAATGGCAGGAGAGATCACGCTATTATGCGTGTCCTTTTTCCTTGCCTGCCTCCCTTGATGCTTACCCTTTTCACCCCCCTCTCTGTGCCATCCTCTTCCACCCTTCCTCCTTCCATCAGATGAAGAAGGCATGTTATTTCCTTTTATGTCCCCAATCTGTTGTGCAATGCCCATGAAGGTTTGTAGATTAGCAGCATTCTCATCCCGGTAATTTCAGCAGCTGCGGTGATGTGGGTTCAGTCGACATCTGAAGCCTCTTGTCTCCTGAGAGACACCGGCTGTTGGTTGAATTTCTGTCATTTCAGATCAGCCCAGCTGGAGAAACACTAAACAGGCAAAATCTATTCACTATGGGCCCCACAATATTCTGGCTACACAGTGCCTCAGCTACAGTATCACCAAAGTATTGATTTCTGCATTCAGAGCCACAGAGAGGCTACCAGGAGGGCCTGAATTGAAAATGAAATTCGACTGAAAAAAAGAGAGAGCAGGAGGACAAAGAAACTGTCAGCTTGTCAAAGTTGGTTGGGGTTAATACCCAGGTTGTCTGCAGGTTTAAATGCAAAAAAGCAATACCAATCAAAGTGATCATGTTAGGGATCCACCATCCCATGCTCTCCATGGCCCTCCTCAGGCTGATTCCAGCACAGGTGCTGCCTATCAGCAATCAGCCATGCCTGCATGCAATCACCGGGACAGCTATAAAAGAAATCCAGGACCTTCAACCCGGGCTTGGGGCAGGGAAGGGTGGTCACACTTGAGTATGGTGGTGATCCTTCAATGGAACACGAGGAGCTTGTTAGCAAATGGTCAGGAGTTCAAGGTTTACTTAGAGGGAATAGGGGTGCAACCAGATGTGGTGTGTGTTCAGGAAACATGGCTTAAGCCTGGGTTAGATTTTGTGGTGCAGGGATATGTAATGGTGAGGCGAGATAGGATAGGAGGTGGGGGAGGAGGGTATGCCATGCTGGTTAGGAGGGGTGTGTCATTTAGGGAGCTAGATAGAGGGGTAGAACAGGAGTACATAGTGGTGGAGGTTTGGGAGGGGGGGAAAGGGGTTGTCATAGTTAATTACTATAACCCCTGTGTCAGGTTAGAGGTAGAAAAATTAGTTAGTATCCAGAGGGAGGGGTGGCAGAGGGTTGTGTGGTGCGCAGATTTTAATGCTCATAGTGTAGTGGGGGGGGGGGGGGCATACAGATGGTAATGGGAGGACGGTAGAGGAATTAATGGAGGTTAGGGCACTAGTATGTATGAATGATGGTAGGGGGACAAGGATAGATGTCAGGACAGGGAATGAGTCAGCTTTAGATCTAACACTGGTGTCAAGCGGCTTGGCAGGGGTAAGCAGATGGGAGGTGCTGAATGGGTCAACTGTAGGGAGTGATCATTATCCCGTGGTGTGTGCAGTGGGTGAGAAGGTGCAAGTAGTGTCAGGTGAGGGGGTGGAGAGGTGGGTGTTTGGAAAAGCTGATTGAGGGGTGTTTCAGGAAGTGGTGGAGGAGAAGGTGGCTGAGTTAGATATGGAGGGGAGTGTAGATGAGGTAAATGATAGGCTGACATCAGCAATAATTGTAGGCGCAACTGAAAGTATACCGAGGAGTAGAGGGAGGGGAGGCAGGAAGATGGTACCGTGGTGGACAGAGGAGTGTAGTCAGGCAGTGAGGGCAAGGAATAGGGCATTTAGGCAGTTGAAGAGGAGTCATAACATGAATAGTCTAGTGAGTTATAAGAGGGCACAAGCAGTGGTGAGGAGGGTGGTTAGGCAGGCTAAGAGGGATAGTTGGAGACAGTTAAGTAGTAGCATAGGGAGGACAACCCCAGTGGGAGAGGTATGGGGAATGATTAGGAAAATGGGAGGGGATAGGAGGGAGTGGGACTACCCAGTGATGACAGCAGGGGGGAGATAGCAGTGACAGATAGGGAAAAGGTGGAGATGATGGTGGGGGCATTTGTGAGGATACATAGTGAGGATAACTTGACAGAAGAGGAGAGGAGGGGGAGGGAGGCGACTTTGGGCAAGCATTTGGGGGTGTTGGACAGGAGGGAGGATACAGGTGGGATTATGGATGATAGGTTCACGATGGCAGAGTTGGTGAGGACTATAGGTAGGGCTAAGCACACGGCTCCAGGGGCGGATCAGGTGGGGTATGTTATGCTGAAGCACTTGGGTGAAGGAGCACTGGAGGCACTTCTGGGGCTGTACAATAGGGTCTGGGAGGAGGGCAGGATACCAAGGGTGTGGAAAGAGGCAGTGGTGATTGCGGTTAGGAAGCCAGGGAAGGATCCCACTCAACCTTCAGGGTACAGGCCCATAGCCCTTACCTCCAACCTGGGTAAGGTTATGGAGCAGTTAGTGTGTGATCGATTAACGTATGTGTTGGAGAGGGGAGGGGTTAGCTGGGTATCAGAGTGGCTTTAGGAAGGGTAGGAGCACTATGGATGCAGTGGTGAGATTGGAGAATGAGGTTAGGAAGGCACAGGTAAATAAGGAGTCAGTTGTGGTGGTGTTTTTTGATATTGAGAAGGCATATGATATGATGTGGAGGGAGGGGGTGTTAATTAAACTGCACATGCTGGGGGTAGGAGGTAGGGTGTTTAACTGGGTGAAAGATTTCCTTTCCAAGAGGGTGATACGGGTTAGGATAGGGTCTGAGGTGTCAGGTGAATACACAGTGAGCAATGGCACACCACAGGGCAGTGTAATTAGTCCACTGTTAGTGTATAGTGTTATGATTAATGATGTGTTTTCACAGGTAGGTGGGGATGTAGGGAGAGCACTGTTTGCTGATGATGGGGCGCTATGGAAGAGGGGTAGGGACTTAGCACATGTAGTGGGTAAAGTACAGGAGGCTATAGATGTGGTGGTTGAGGGTTAGTACACGCACACGCAACATTTCACAACGCACACCCACGCATACACATAGTTAAATTACACATCTCATCTTACACAGCTACGCACCAAATTCCCTCCATTTTTTAGGTCCCTAAGTTAGTGAGTGAGTAATGTGCTGAGTGCTGAGTCATGCCAGCAGATATGATAAATGAAAATATTAGACAAAGAAGGAATAATAAGGATGAAGTGACTCTCAATCTGGTTCAGGTATGCCCAAATTTTCTCCCTCCGAGGCCCAAAACTCAGACCAATTGGTCAGCCACAGGCCAAGTGCAAAACACTATTGTTAAAATGCTTTTTGTCTATTTTAACTGCCAGTGGCCCCTTTTTGGGCTTCTTTTTTTTCTTGCATCACCCATGCCAAGTTGACGACCTGTACAGTGGCAGTCTGCTACCTGATCAAATAATAAAGAAATAATGACTTATCAGGGATCTTTAATGTTAAAGACCACTTCTACCTAAACAAGAGAGTGAATTACTGAACTTTTTATGAGCTGCCAATAGAAAAAAAAGAGCCATTGAGGACAGAAAACAGGTGGATACATCCGATATGAGGCATCAACAGGACAAATGTGGGAGTCTTACATTCGTTGAACTGATAGCGCAAAAGGCATTTTGTCAAGTCAAATGTCACTTAAAAGTCAAGCTTCTACATGCATTTGCTAATATATACCTGTAGTTTCAGTAGATAGATATATAGATAGATAGATACGCTTTATTTCAGACTCAAGGTCCATACAAAAATAAGATCAAAAGACACACAGTAAAAAAAGGATTAAATAACACAGAATTAAAAATAGTTTGTCTCATTTTTAAAAGACACTTATACCAATACCACCAAAACTGGGGCGTGCTGCATGTGTCATTGTACATAATATTCACCAGTGCCACAACAATTTGATTCTCTATCAGTTAACTGGCAGATGAACCTGTGCATTACATTTCTCAGAAATGCTTGCAGTGTGTTCACTCTCACATTCACAAGCAACTCACTCGCGCTAGTCCATCTGGGCCTTTTTAAAAGTATCCCTTAGTGTGTCATTGTATGCCACTTTCAGTCTCTGAAGGCTGGCTTTTCTATAGTTCCATCACAGATGTGCAGTGTACAAAGGTGAACAATACGCTTTGAACAAAGTCAGCTTCACACCACCAGTGCAACGACCAAATTACGTTACAATATATTTGCTTGCACATACAACACCGTTGATAAATGTCATTATCATCTGTCAGTTGGTCTGTGATCACATGACCAAGATATTTCACTTCACTGCAGATATTTAGAACATTACCTGAGGGTTTAAAGTCAAGAAGTCATATGTCTATTTTCCATGGTTCTGCGAATCATATTCACACTTTTTAAATTGTTGTACATCAAATCGTGTTGTTCCCCATACATAAAACATACATTTTCCCAGTTGGGACTCGGCGAGAGCAGTCGCACTCCTCCTCTCTCCTCCTCTTCTTTTCTGTCTGACTATCATTCTTTGTCTCAACTTCTATCCATCGCAGCTGTGAGCTCTCTACCTAAAACTAATCATGGAATTGATCAGCTGGTCTCTCAACGCTATTGACGCCATATTTTCGAAAAGGAAATCAAGATCGGAGGAACCTGCCTGTCCACATGGAACCGACCCTGCGGGCTATGTTCTCGATTCCTGGGGGAGATGGCGTACCGCGTGCTTGACGCCTCTCTCCGTGGAGGACATCGAGGACCTCTACTTATTTGGGTTCATGGTTGTGGGGCTTGTCCTCCTCGGACTTGGAGGTGCCCTCACATACCGCAAAATTGGCAAGACGACGGCTGCCACCAGATCTGGATCTCCACAACTGACCGTCATTTACAACGCAATTATTGAGGCTGGCAAAGCGGGGCAACAGCAGACTCTTGAACTGAAACAACAGACCCTTGAACTGAAACGCAGGATGGAAACCATCTCGGAGCAGTTGGCCGCTTTGCGAAGAGGAGAGTGATGTTGAAGACCAGAAAATTTTAACTTACAATTTGGACTGGACTGAAAGAGAAGACGGATTGTAATGTGTGCTCCTCTGCCCAAACCCAAACACAGCGACCTTATCGGCTACTGAAGGTCATCTGCCCATTGTTTATCCTCCAGGAGAACTCCTTCTGCCTTGGTGACGCAAATGGCACGTACTATCCCCCCCTCCCCCGTGTGTTCCTGACCCCCGCCTCTGCCCTCTCCACCTCCCTTGGAGTGGCAGTGCCTGTTGGCTGCAGCCTGCCCCGCCCGGGCTTGGTGGCGCGGCCCTGCTGCGACGCCTCACTCTCACTTGCCTCCATTGGGTCAACGGACTGCTCAAGTTTAGCGTACATACACAACAAATGTATATGTGCTGTTGTTAAATTTCTGAAGTGTACCATTATTACTTTCAATCTGTAATAATTGTGACCGCTTGTGATAGTTGTATCAGGCTTTGAGTTGTGTAAGTGCATTTCACCTTGGGCTCGATCCCTTGGTGACAAATAAAACTCTCTCTTAAGGAGCTGCTGCAGACCAGCTGAGTTTGGATTAAAAATCACACAATCATCAGCGTACGTAAGATGGTTCATCACTGTGCTGCCAACCATACAGCCAGTTTTACATGAGCTTAGTTTATTTGATAAATTATTCATGTTGACATTAAATAAAATAGGAGTAAAAATGCTCCCTTGTCTGGTGCAGTGGTTAGCACAGTCGCCTCACAGCAAGAAGGTTCCAGGTTCAAGCCCCTGCTCGAGCATGGGGTTGTTCTATGTGGAGTTTGCATGTACTCCCTGTGCCTGCACTCTGGCTCCCTCCCACAGTTCAAAGACATGCAAATGGAGAAGAGGCTAGTTGAATACTCTAAATTAACCTGATATTATATATGTTGGCCCTGAGATGGACTGGTGACCCATCCAGGGTGAACCCAGCCTCTCGCACGATGGCTGCTGGGATAGGCTCCAGCCCTCCACGACCCTTAACAGGATAAGCAGTAGGAAATTGATGGATGGATGGATGCTCCCTTGTCTTACTCTGTTACTGACATGAAAAGGACCAGACATGCAGTTGTCCCATTTAACCTGCATGGTCTGTTGGGCAAACCAGTAGGACAGGATTCTGACTATACAATTAGAGACACCTGCTGCACCCAATCTTTTAAATAATTTCCCATGATTCACCCAATCAATTGTCTTAGAGGCATCTAAAAAGCACATAAAAACAGATGAGTTTTTTCTCTTGTAGATAAACAGCAGTACCTTTAACAAATATATACACATATCTGTACCCTGTCTTGGTTTAAAACCAAATTGATAATCTGGAGTGATAATTAGTTCATTGATCCTCTCCAGAAGAATTTGTTCAACAGCTTTTGACAAAATATTACCTAGAGCGATGGGTCTATAGTTACCTCACTTTTCCTGCTTTATCCTTAGCCACATAGTGTCTAGAAGAAAGCCATGGACTATGAGGGCAGTGAAGCAAAAAGCAAGAAGTGTACATAACCTTGAGCTTGCAAATTTAAGAAGTTCAGCAGAGATAGACTCCATACCTGTAGTTTTATTAACTCACAAATTTTTAATCGCTTGAGAAACCTCAGGTTGGGGCAATGTCTGCAGTAATGCGGGTCAGTTGTGGTGAAAAGGAAGCTAAGCCAAAAGGCCAAGCTCTCAATTTACTGGTCGATCTGTGTTCCAACCCTCACCTATGGTCATGAGCTCTGGGTAATGACCGAAAGAATGAGAAAGAATGTATATATGTACAGTATTGCAAGTACTAATTTGAATACTACCAGTACAAAAACTAATACTGATACTAAGGGTAGCTTGAGCCCCTTCAGGTCTGTAGCCTCCTTTAGCAGTAGCATCAGCCTGAGATCTGGGTAATGGGGAATCACAAAGGCCCTTGAAAAGAGGTAAGGTTTGTAACAAGAATGAGGACAAAGAGGAGGGGAGAGAAGTCCAATGTATCATGAGGGGAGAGAGGTCCAATGTATCATGAGAGATCCCCTGGCAGTCTAAACCCATAGCAGCATATCTGAGGGTTAGCCTAAGCCAGCCCTAACTATAAGCTTTATCGAAAAGGAAGGTATTAAGTTTACTCTTAAATATAGAGAGTGTCTGCGGAAATTGATATCTGAAGGCTCGAGTTCCCATTCTACATTTAGGGACCACAAGTAATCCTGGATCCTCGGAGTGTAGGATTCTATCTAGATAGTGGAGAACTACAGTATGAGCTCTGTCAGATAAAAAGGTGCCTGCTTATTTTAGTCTTTACGTGATATTTTTGAATTTTGAATTCTATTCTTATTTGACAGAGAGCCAATTCAAAGAAGTAAATACAGGAGAGATATGGTCTCTTCTACCAGTCCTTTTCAATATTTGGGCAGCAGCATTTTGTACCAGATAGTCTCGAGGAACTTTTTGGTGCAGCCTGACAGGAGGGAATTGCAGTTGTTTTATTTTCTTTAAATATTTATTGCTCTTCATATATTATTATTGGTAATAGTTATGCATCCCAACACTTTACAGTCTGACACACAATGTTCATCTAGTACTCTACACAGAAAGGAATTATGACAGCAGTGTCATCTGTATAATCCAATTCTGGATTGATGCAACTGAGCAGCAGTGGAATTTTCGTCATGTGGCGTCCATGTGCATGATAAGACTCCCTTCAGTGCTCACACACACACACACACACACACACACACACACACACACACACACACACACACACACACACAGAGAGTCTTCTCTCATTTACTCAAACACAGCCACAGATTGTGGACCAGTGGATTTATAATGAGTGAACAACAGTTTCCTTTTTATTAGGAGCTCAGAGAAAAAGTATTTGGAGCCAATTGATCGTTATGCTATACATTATCGCATTTGCTGGAACATTTCTCTTTGCCAGTAACACTGGCAAGAGACTGAAAAAATGGACTGTGAACCAAACACACAAGATCTACAAAACAAATGAGTTTAACCACAGAAATATGTGTAAGATTTTCATAATTAAAAAAAATCACAGAAGTCAGACTTCTGCCACATTTTATATTAATCAAGCCTAGTCTTCAGTTTCATTTATATTGCACCAAATTACAACAAAATGAAACTTTGCAAGTAGAGTAGGTCTAGCACCACACTCCTTCAATTAATTAAGTCCAAACCAGTCTCCATGAGCATGCACATCTTGCAAAAGCAGCAACGAAAACTTTTTTGACAGGCAGGAACGTCAAGCAGTTCCAGGCTCAATGGCAATGGCCATCTGTTTTGATGGGTTGGGGGAAAAGAGAGTTGGAAAAAGGGGCAGAGACAAAGACAGATAATGGAATAAGACATATAGTGAGGAGCAAATGTTGGACAGACAGGGATTTGAACAGGCTGGAAGGAGAAAGACAGCAAACAATAACAGCAATTACCTACCAGTAATAAAATCTACAGGTTACTCAAGCAAGTAAGTGCTAGCAAACATAATGCTGATGTTAACTCTAGTACAGTATTGAGAAGACTGATATCAATACTACTAGTACTAATACTAAGACTGATACTAAGGGCTCGAGTCTGTTTAGATCTGAAGCTCGAGTCTGTTTAGATCTGAAGCTTCCTCTAGCAGCATCAGCCAGGCGTCTGGGAAGCACAAGGATCCAGAGAAGAGGTTTAGTTAGTAACACATATTAGTGCAGGAGGACAGAGAGGACAGAGAGAAGGAGAGAGAAGGCCAGTGCATTATGGGAGATCCCTTGGCAGTTGAAGCCTATAGCAGCATATTCAATGGCAAGCCTAAGACAGCCCTAACTATTACCTTTATCAGAAAGGAAGGTCTTAAGTCTACTCTTAAACATAGAGGGGGTGTCTGTCGTGGACCAAAACTGGGAGACAGTTCCCCAGGAGAGAAGCCTGATAGCTGAAGGCTCTGGGTCCCACTGTACTTTCAGAGATATAGGGACCACACGTAATCCTGAATTCGGGGAGTGAAGGGTCTTAGCTGGACAGTGGGGGATTATGTGCTCTATCAGATATAAAGGTGCCTGATTGTTGAGAACTTTGTATGTTAGAAGAATTTTGAATTCTATTCTGAAACTGACAGGAAGTTAATTCAGAGAAGTTAACTCAGGAGAAATATGGTGTCTTCTACTAGTTCTTGTCAATATAAGGGCGGCGTTTGGACCAGCTGTAGAGTATTTAGGGACTTATTGGTGCAGCCTGATAGGAGAGAATTGCAGTTATCTAGCCTGGAAGTGATAAAAGCATGGACAAGTTTTTGTGCATCTTTTTGAGACAGGATTTGTCTGATATTCGCAATGTTACATAGATGAAAGAAGACAGTCCTGGTGATTTGCTTTATTTGGGAGTCAAAAGACTGATCCTGATCAAAGATAACCCCAGGTTTCTTATCCGAATGCTGCCAGGGTTTTGCCTCTTTTTTCAATTTTTTTGTCAGGCCACTACAGGTCTACAAAAACCGCCGCTGTGTGCGGATGCCTTCTGTATGAGCCTCATGAACATTTTAATCTGTTTTTAGTTATTGGAGGTGGTGGAAGCTTCCCAGAGAATTTTGATGCTGCTGACTTTGCACAGTTTATCTATCCATTTCAACGAGTAACACACAACGCCCCCAATGGAGCAGACACCTGTACTGATGACTAGCTTGGCTAATTCAACCAGTAACTTAACCTATTTGTAGATGGGAATCATGCAACACCAGCCTGTTTCTTTTAATGTAGTTTAGCGGCTTAACTTTAGCCCATTAGCTGCAAGTCCACAACTCGTTAAGCTAGGTTAACTAATTACATTAAATATAACACCAGCACAACATAAAAGTAACCCTTGCAGCGTATATACCTCTGAGTGTGGCAATTGCAACCTCATCCAGTTTGTCCTAATTTTGATTTTAATATTCACAATCCACAAAGTTTTAGAATAATGAATTTGGAACTGCAGCAGGTGACCTCTGGAGGAGCTGGGCTTTTCAAATTGCAATGGACTCCAATTAAGCGGGTGAGAGAGAAAAAAAAATGGGGCAGGGTGGATTGTACCATCTTCCAAGATGGAGCAGGCTAAATACATTTATTTTGCATTTAGACAACCTTTATATATATTTTTTTAAATTATATTTTTATTTAGAAAGACACATTTCTACTGCATACATAAATCACTACAGTTGAAAGTCGAAATAATTTCATCCTTCCTGCCTTCCTAGAAATTTTAGTATCATTAAAAATTTCAGTATGAAACAATAACAATGCAGAACAAAGCTGGGTAGTGGACCACTTCAGATGTTCTAAATGTCATGAAAAGAAAAAGGTTAACCCATTTGGCCCCACCAGTAACTATAGTTGCTGAAGTTTATCATTGTCATTTTCTACTCATACTAAAAAAAATCATCAAAGGTATTAATGCAGGTTTTTTTTTACACTTATATGCTCGTAAACAACTTAGACAAATTTACCTTAAAAAAAAAAGAGTTTCCTGGTGCTTCTTGTCACGACATCATCATCTTCCTGCCTCTTCTGACTCAACACATGGCTGATGCAAATCCTCCCAGAAAGAGGTCATTTTCATAAATTTTCCCCCCCAAAACATATTCATAATCATTTGATCATTCAAGTCTCTAGAGTAACCCTCCCTCAAAAAATTGTACCTGGAATAAAGATTTTTTGAGTGATGGGCATGTTTCTGTGTGTGGCAACTATAGTTGCCGGTGGGCACATACAGTGTCACTAAAGGAAAGGAAAACACTGCCTGCAGGACTGCTCACAATTTACTTATTTTAAATTTTACAACGGTGTACAATTACTAATTTTAATCCTTTTAGATCACTCTTCACATCTAAATAAATTCACAGGTATTCAAAGCCTATGTCTGTAGGATTTTGTCAGGTTTACATCATTTTCTTGTGACAGTGTCCAATCTGATGATGAGGCCATTGGTGACCATAACCGCCTCCCAGATTCAGACATGCCAGTGGCAAGTCCACCCGATCCTGGTCCTGGGTGCTTATCCACAGTGCTTCACCCACACGCCCCCTCCCCAACCCCTCCCAGACAGATCTTTGGGACCATGCTTCATAAAACCAAGAACAAAGACAGGAAATTCAAAAAAATCAAGATTGCAGCCAAATCACCAGGAAGAACCAACAACCAACAACCAACAACCAACAACTATGTCCCCAAAGCACATGATCGTAGCTTAACATCAAATGATCCAGTGGATGTCTTCCTCACAGTCTTTCCCAAGTCCCTCAGAGATGCCACACTAAAAGAGTCCAATCTCTATGCAGAACAAAAAGGCACAACACTGAACCTGACCGAGGATGAACTTCTAACCTTCTACAGTATTCTCTTGACCTGAGGGTACAACACTGCCAAGGCGGCGTCTTCTCTGGTCAGATGACAATGATGTCGGCAACACTGCTGTGAAAGATGCCATGTGGAAGAACAGAATTGATGTTCATGTCATCTGTTCATGTAGTCGATGACATGAACATCACAGCTGACCCATTCTTCAAGGTGCACCCCCTGTTTGATCATCAGAATGTCATCAACAAAGCAATCCCAATAGTAGAACATGAGGCAGTAGCTGAAAAGAAGATTTAGTATTTTGGAAGACATGGCTAAAAACGGTTTATTTGAGGGAAGCTCATTCGTTTTGGGAATAAAATATGGAGCTTAGCATCCTCCTCTGGATTTGTTCATCAGATGGAACCATACGCAGGAAAACACACAGGCCTGGTGGAAACGGGACTTGGTCAGGGTCCGAGTGTGGTTCTCTGTGGTTTTATACAGAAGGAATCAATCACGATCAGATGACCAATCACAACCTTTCTGGGTTGCTTATATCCTGTCATAATACATCCATTATGACCTATTGACAAGCTATTTGCCCACTGGCAATTATAGTTAGCAGTCCTAAAAATGCTTTTTTCTTAAAGGCAAGGTACAAAATGAAAAAAAAAATCCTGATTCTAGGGGGCACAACTGATAACATTGTATGCATTAACAGTCTGAAAAAAATTTGGGCACAAGTGGGTTAAGCATAAAAGGGTAATTTTTTCTTTTTCAACCTTGAGGGATAGTAGATCTCTTCCCAGAAAGGCTTTATTGCCTGGCAGTCCAAAAAAATATGGAAATGGTCAGCTCAATTAGAACCACAAAGCCTCCAGCAAGCCTCCCTGCTGCCTTGATGCCTTTTCTGAATGGGTGTGATAAAAAAAATCTAGCAGTGTTTTTCCAGCAAAACTCCCGCCATGTGTTTGATCCAGTCGAACACCACTGTAGCTGGCATATCTCCTCCAAGCTCTCCTGTGTGATCGTTACCTTTAATTCCTTTTCCCATTTCTTCTTTATGTATTCTGTATCCCCTTGTTTAGCTAACTGTATGGTATTATATAAATTCGAAATAACTTTGTTGCCAGAGCTGGCCTTAAGCAATGATAGAAAAACCTCCAATAAACCCCAAATCGCATATTCTAACTCCAAGATTTTTATTAAAATAATGTCTCACTTGTAGGAATCTAAAAAAAAAAAAAAATCTCCTCCCAGACCATGCTCCCTTTGCAGGGACTCAAAACTCTGAAAAGTCCCTTTGTGGACAACTGAATAGTAGGTGGTTAACCCTTTCAAAGTCCATGGCTTAAATCTGCCATTGGTTCTATTCAGCACAAATTCTGAATCATAGGCACACCATCTCATCATTTTAGATGCTTCCCTTAATCCACAAATTTTGAACAGGTGATACCAGGACTTGAGAAAGCTGCCAGCTGGAGTCATGTGGGATTCCCTATTCTCTCTGCAATTTGTTATCACTCAGTAGGGCTGTTATTGGTATTCCCTTTATCTCTGTGCCTTCTATGTCCTTCCGCTGCAGTGTATGTCGGTGAGCACAAGCAGACCAACGGTCTCAGTTGGGCTGCATGGTAATGATGCTGTAAGCAGGGAAGGCCAATTCCACCCTTTTCTTTTCTTTTCTTAGTTGCAGGGTCTTGAATTTAATTCTGGCCCTTTTCCCTTGCCGCACATATCTTGCTATTCACCTATCTCATTCCAAAAATTGCTTAGATTGTATTTTGACTGGCAGGCACTGAAAAAGATAAAGCAGCACCCGAAGATTATTCATCCTGATAGACTCTGAAGTGAGAGCTTAAACTCAAGCAGGGACACTCCATCTAAGTATATCCCACTTTATTTTTGAATTTAAAGGACCATAATTAATGTCATAGAGTTTTGAGACGTCCTTAGGTAATGACACTCCCAGGTATTTAATAAATTCAGCATCCCATTTCCAATTGTACATGGTCCTAATTGAGGATGGAGGATCGTAGTTAAATGTTAATACTTGAGCCTTGTTCATAATAATCTTATAATCAGAAATGCATCCAAATTCCTCTATCAATTTCATCAGTTTTGGGAGACTCCCTGTAGGTTGTTATACTTGTCAATAAATCATCAGCAAATAGGGCCAATTTTCCTCCCCTGAAGACATATCTACCCCCCTTTATAGCTTAATCAATTGACTCAGGGGTTCTATAAACAAGGCGAAGAGGAGGGGCGACGCACAACACCCTTGTCTTGTTCCTCTCTCCAGAGTAAGACAGTTGGTTAAATCTGCATTGATTCTAATTCTAGCTGTTGGTTTGTCGTACAGTGCTGCAAACGTGTCAATTATAATTGCATGGAAGCCAAATTTAGAAAAGAACTTTATATAAATATGACCACCGCACTGAGGCAAAAGCTTTTTCAACATCCAGGCTTAATATCAGTGTCTCCATTCTTTGTTGCGTGACTTGTCTCACCACGTGCAGTGTTTTCCTGATGTTATCTTGAGTCTGTCTTTGTCTGACAAAGCCAGTCTGGTCCTTATGTATCAAAAACGGTAGTATCAGTTCTATTCTTTTCCATGGTATGGATGTGAATAACTTGTAATCAATATTTAGAAGACTCACGGATGTCAATTCCCACATTCCATTTGATCTTCCCTTCCTTAGGTAAAACTGAAATTACTGCCTCCCTCCATGGGGGTGGGCTGTTTCCGTTTTTCAAACCCAGTTGAATGTTTTTGACAATAATGGGATCAGTTGATCTTGCATTGTTTTATACCATTCTATGGGAAAACCATCCGTCCCTGGAGACTTTTCCCCTTTCAGCCTTCTGATAGCTGATTGAATTTCTTCTGTTGTTATTTCAGAAATCAATTTTTCATTCTGTTCATCAGTGACCTTCAGAAGATGAATCTGGGCCAGAAAGACATTGATCTGCTCGTCGTCACTTGTCTGTTTGAAAATATAATTATCTGTGGTAATTTTGAAAGCATTGCAGGATTTTCTTTGGGATAATTTCAATTACATTTTTCAAGGGTCCCTTATTTTATGTATAGTTCTTTAAGCTTGCTGTTTTCTTAACCCATATGATAGATGTTTCAGTGATTTCCCACCTACCTACCTCATAGAATTGTTGTTTTATGAAAATTCGCTTTTTTTTAATGTCTTGAGTATTTATTTCATCAATTTCTTTTTATTAGTTGTATAATCTTACATTTATCTCATCATTGAGAAACTTTGCGTGTTCTTTTTGTAATCCCTTCAAATCTCCCTCCAATTGTTTGAGTTTCTCTACTTTAATTTTCTTCTCATATGAGGAGTTGGCTATTATTTTACCCCTAATCACTGCTTTTAGTGTGTCCCAGAGGATTGGTGGAGTCACTTCTTCATTGTCGTTGTTATCCAAATACAACTGAATTTCACTTCTCAATTTGTCTTTAATAATTGTATTATTCAAAATGCTCAAGTGCAGTCTCCAGAAAGTGGACTTCTTCATATTATTCAGAAGGACTGACATATAACCATGGTGTTCTACTAACGTTTTTTGTACCAGACTTCATCTGTTCTTCAATTTTCGGATTTAACTGGATGTTAAAGTCTCCCCCACATGTTAAAATACCTTGACTTTTTGTGATAATCAAATCGACTGTGTGTTTATAAAAGGACCAGTCATTGGTGGAGGGACATACACCTTAAAGAGACTTATCACAATTCTGTCTATTTTGCCTGTAGCCATAAAATATCTGCCTTCTTTATCCTTATGCTCTGATATGTGTTCATAATTTACAGCCTGGAAATGAGGGTTGCCAACCCCCTCCACCTCCCTGACTTATGTGAAGAAAGGTAAAAGTGTCTGAATCCTCATTTATTCAATTTAGCATGTTCGGATTGAGTACTCCATATATAAAATGCAAACAGTTAACACAAAAATAAACTTCAAGGCAGATACAACTTGTTTTGTGAGTCCCTATGTAGGTGTCTAGTAACCGGACACTATTGAGCCCTATTGAGGGTCTTGACTTTGTAATTATTAAAATATAGTCACATATATGGGAAAATTGATGAATGGCAAGTTGTTCCTGCTGTTTTAAGACATGGAATTATGGTATGTACCTTTATCACATTATGTATCACCAGGTCATCTTCCGTTCAGAGGCAAAAGGTGGTCGGACTTGTCAGCTAGGTAATGCAGGCTAGAAATGGTGAAAATGATTTGGCGCTGTGTTATTTGCTTTGTGTGTGTGGCTCTCACTCTCAGGTCTTTATTGAGTCATATTGATACTGCTCACAGTTGCAGTCCAGATTTTCGCCCAGATTTTCGCATTGTTTGTGTGAAAGCAAATAATTTTTTTAAGTTTCTATTTTGAGATTAAAGTTGAAATTTCAAGATTAAAATCAAAATTTTGAGAACACTGCCTACTGCATTAACGCTAGCTAAGCACTTGCTAGGAGTTGACCATCACATTTAGGTTAACTTGTGAATTTTGTTAACACCATGTGAAGCTTTTATGTGTATTTTTTCTCCACAAGATCATGTCAGTCATCACTGTGACTGACTTCCTGCAAGATTGGGGTGTCTCCGAGGAGGCCCACGCGCTAATGGAGGAGCAGAAGGTAACGTTAAGTTTAGATGCAGAGATACTGAAGTCTTGATGTTAAGTGTCAATAAAAAAAGGTTAACAAATGAAGGTATTCTCTAATAGTATAAAATAACATTGTTGCTACATTGAATCAATGTAGCCTATATTATGTAAATGCTACTTTGACACAATATTTGTATCAGAATTTGATGTGTATCCAGTGAGCTCCATTTGGTCTAAACTCAGAACCAGCCTCCTTGATCCTGAAACAGTTTGGAGATGCTCACAAATTGTTATGTTGATGATGTTATTATTACAAATATACCAAGTCATGTTTATGATTTGCTATTAAAAGGCATCGATTTAACTTGTGTTATTGTCTTTTTAATGATTCCCCATGGGCAAGATTCACTGAATTTTCATCCTAGCATCTGGTGGAACTTCTATATACTAACTTATTTGGGTTCATTTCTGCCATGATTTAAAATGCTATTCTCTGTTGGGTATCTTGAGTCACATATGTAAGATGCCTTAATGGAGAGAAACATGCTTTGGTACCAAGCATTTACTATCTCTGAGGTCTACACAATGTTAATCCAAAAGCAACAACAGTATTTCAGTTCTCAGTGTGTACAGTTCAGCTCCAGAAAATGCATCTTCAGGAGTGTCCCATCCTTTCTCCTCCATCAGGAGACAACAGAAATCAAATACAGTCTCATCACATGGGTATTGGCTTTTGGGGGTGCATTCCTCCTTACAAAGGGCCAACTATTCCACGTCAATTGTTTTGACTTTTTCCTCACCACCATACATTTGTGGAATCGTGCACCTCAAAATCGGGCGATCCTCAATTAGATCATGGCCTGCCTTTGCTGATATCTTGTGTGAATTCCAGGTTGTCGTGACTTTATCCAGCTCATCCAGCAAAAAAAAACAAAAAACAGCAGATATAATCCAAGTTTTCTTCATGGAACTTAAATCTAGGCTACATATGAGCTAAAAATGTCCTTTTTTTAATGCAATTGTTAAATGTTGTAAATGTAGGCTTAAAACTTGTTTTCATATTCTTTTTTCATTACTGGTTGTATTGCATGGTTGAGCTACTGATTCTACTGAAAATAGTTGATCAGTACTGTCTGCTGTAGTTTGTGTGTGTGGGAGCATGCGCACATGCTTTGGATTTGGTATTGGATAAGCCTACAGGGGCTGCACGGTGGTGCAGTGGTTAGCACCGTGGTCTCACAGCAAGAAGGTTCCGGGTTTGAGTCCTGGTTCGGGGACGGGATCTTTCTGTGTGGAGTTTGCGTGGGTTCTCTCCGGGTTCTCCGGCTTCCTCCCACCATCCAAGGACATGCAATTGGGGACTAGGTTAATTGAATACTCTAAATTGACCGTAGGTGTGAATGGTTCTGAATGAATCTTTGTATGTTGGCCCTGCGATGGACTGGTGAACCCAGCCTCTCACCCGTTGGCACTGGGATAGGCTCCAGCCCCCCCGCGACCGTTAATGTAGGAATAAGCAGAAGACAATGGATGGATAAGCCTACAGTTTGGTGCCCTTATTAGAGTCTCACCCTGGAGTGACGTGTTAAGGTGCAGTAAAGGGAAGATGGCTAATAAATGCGCTGTCATCAGCTGTCATTCAGTGACTGTCTGCCCTGTCCAAGGTGCTGAATCTGCAGTTGTTTTTTTAAGTAAACCTGTGATGGTGAGGTTTTAAAATAAAATTAAAAGTAATAATACAATTATGAGATCAGTAAATTAAATCCACTATTTTCATATCAATACCATATGGGATATGAAGTTTTACAGATTGTGTCACAATTGGAGTACAGTTTTCCAACTGCAGAGAACTGACAGTCAACAGAACTGTCATTCAAAGTCTTTAAGCATGGTTGTGTGATTAAAGTTGCTGATTTATGGTTTGACCTAATTGGTACAGATGAGAAAAGTAAGGAAAGCTAGTATGATATGTGCATTATTAAATGTGTTTGCAGGCCTACCTGAACAACATTCAAGAAGCAGAACTGGATCAGACTTTTATCCAAGAAATCCCCGGAGAAATGCCCATCATCAAGAAGGTTTTGGAAAAAGTTCATCCAAAATTGAGCACCCTGTCTTCTCAGTAGTCCCCACCAAGATTCGATCTGCTGATTTGCAGTGCTGTGTCCATACATGAAGCTGCAGTCTCCTCTAAAACAGTCGTGGTGGCTCCTGCGCAAAAAGACCATCATGCTCTACGGTCAAAGCAGAAGGCCGTCCCCATTGAGCCTGGGTCTGCTCGAAGTTCCTGCCTGTTAAAAGGAAGGTTTTCGTCGCCGCTGTTGCAGGATGTACTTGCTGATGGAGAATTGTTGGGTGTAAATTCATTGAAGGAGCGTGGTTCTAGACCTGCTCTACCTGTAAAGTGTCATGAGATAACTTTTGCTGTGATTTGGCACTATATAAATAAAATTGACTTGACTTGACTTGACTTAAATGTACCCGTTTTCTGTTCCTCTGTCAGCACACAGACGCTCCGGGTGTCTTCCCAAGAGAGTGATGGATGAAATGAAATAGTCTGCAATCACTTTGGGATCATTCTTGGTGGTGGAGGCCTCCATCCACAAAATATAATGGATAAAACCATCAATACAGCCATTAATGGCAATCCCATTAGGCTGAAGTTTGTCATAGTCATCCATGTGCCAGAGCGCATTTGGTCCTCGGCTTCAGTAATGCCTGCACCTCAGATGCCTGCTCGTCTCAGGATCAATCAACTTGATCAGTTGTCTTATTGTATCTTATTGGAGCTGAGGCAAATAAATAAGAACTCTGTAGTTAAAGCAACATCATAGTTATTTCATTGAGCAGTCTAAACATGGTGTCAGAAGTAAACCAGTGATTAGTGAAGATGGCCAAGTTTAACCCTCCCCATGCTTTTGATTTTACCCGCCTGGAACAGTGTCCGGAGTGGCGGCAACGGTTCCAGCGCTACCAGCTAGCAACAAAGCTAAACCTGGAGGATTGAGCTGTGCAGGTTAGCACCTTGCTGTATTCGCTTGGCAAGGAGGCTGAGCAAGTTTTCAATATGTTACATTTCGAGGTAGGGGAGGATAATGAAGACTGTGACACTGTGTTGGACAAACTGAACAATTACTTTGTTCCAAAAGTGAATGTTATCCATGAACGCACTCGTTTTTACTTCCGTTTGCAAAAGGGGGGCGAGTCCGCAGAGGAATACATCCGCACGCTCTATGAGCTGGCTGAAACCTGTCAGTGTTGTAAGGCAAAGATTGAAAACATTCGAGATAAGTTGGTGATTGTGATCAACATCCATGTGATCAAAACAACTAATGGCAGCAACTTGTTGGGCCGTAATGTTGCAGTGGCAATGGGACTAGTGAAGAGAGTGGAAAAGGTACAGAGCACATTTGAGGCGGATCTGGGCCTCTCGAAAGTAAAACCTGTCAAAATAGGTCTGTGGGATGATGCTGTCAATTACAGCATTTCTACAGCTCATAGAGCTGGGGTCCTCAATTAGCGGTGTGGACCACGGCACACCCCTGTGCGGACCCAGGGCAAATGGCACTTTAAAAAAAAACAAAAAACAACAACAACATTTTTTTAACATATATTATTTGTGTTAATCACCGATCTATCGTTATGCGCTACTATTCTATCGCTAATTAGTCAAATATCTCCTATGTTCCCACTTCTTTGTATTCAATCAATGCATGCGCTCTGCATGCTGTGTGTGTGTGTGCATGCATGCATGTGTGTGTGTGTGAGAAAGTGTGTGTGCATGCTTGCATATGTGCATTGTATTTTTGTTTGGACAAAAGAAAACGACCTTTACCACCTTCGACCTGCCTTGTACTTGACCGACATTAATAAACCCATGCTTATATGAAAAAAAACAATTGTGGACCTTCAAGATTTGTATTTGAGGACCCCTGCCGTAGAGTGTCTGCTCCCCTGCTTCCCAAGGTCAAGGCAGAACTGCACCGGATGCTCAAGTACGATGTCACAGAGGAGATTAAAGAGCCAACGGAGTGGTGCGCTACCATAGTTCCAGTTCCCAAGAAAAGCAGTGAGGCGAGGATCTGTGTTGATCTAAAGCGACTAAATATGGCCGTGAAAAGGGAGAGATATGTTCTGCCCACCATAGATGACATATTGCCAAAGCTATTAGAGTCTCGTGTGTTTTGGTTTCATGTGTGTTTGGTGGCCCAGGCTCGAGAGGGAGATCCAAGAACTGGTAACAAAATGTCCCGAGTGCATGCAAGTCAGACCTACACAGATGAAGGAGCCTCAGATTACAATGCCGCTCCCACAGAGACCCTGGCAGGTCATCGGTGCAGACATTTGTGAGTATGAGAAAGAGAAGTACTTGGTAGTTGTTGACTATTATTCTCGTTGTATCAAAATAGCTCATCTGCCAGACATGAAGAGTGAAACCACATGTTCTCCATGGTCTGAAGAATATTTTCTCCAGGTGGGTTTGCCTGGATGAACTCCACACAGACAATGCGAAACAGTCTGTTGGCAAGTTGTTTGAAAGTTTTGCTGTAACCTATGACTTTAGTCACATTACCTCTAGCCCCCATTATGCCCAAGCCAACAGTGGAGCTGAGAGAGCAGTGCAGACAGCAAAGAGGATTCTATGGCAGACTGACCCATTTCTGCCTCTCATGAGCTACAGACCTACACCAATACAAGCCATGGGTGCCAGCCCTGCACAGCTGATGATGGGCTGCCAGATCAAGACGATGGTGCCTATGATTGATAAAGTTCTGTTGCCCGAGTGGCCCAAACTAACAAAGGTGCGCAAAGTTGATGCCAAGGCAACGAGGTGCTACAGGCTACAACCAACACTTTTGGTCATGTTGTTTTGTTTGTGGGCCATGCAGTTTTCATCCTGCATGGTTATTTGTATTACCTTGTAGGTTGTGTCTTATATAGATCAGTCTGCTGTCGTCTTAATATGTTAGATATGAAGCAGCAGTTTCTGTCCTGCAATGAAAATAATAATGATGATAATAATAATAATAATAATAATAATAATAATAATAATAATAATAATAATAATAATAACTTTTAAGGCTGCACGGTGGTGCAGTGGTTAGCACTGTGGCCTCACAGCAAGAAGGTTCCGGGTTCGAGTCCTGGCTCGGGTGTGGGATCTTTCTGTGTGGAGTCTCCATGTTCTCCCCGTGCCTGCATGGGTTCTCTCTGGTACTCCGGCTTCCTCCCACCGTCCAAAGACATGCAATTTGGGGACTAGGCTGATTGGATTCTCTAAATTGACCGTAGGTGTGACTGTGAGTGTGAATGGTTGTTTGTCTCTGTATGTCGGCCCTGCGATGGACTGGCGACCTGTCCAGGGTGGACCCCGCCTCTCGCGCGTAGATGCTGGGACAGGCTCCAGCCCCCCCCCCCCCCCCCCACGACCCTTACTAGTAAGGAATAAGCGGAAGATGACGATGGATAATAACTTTTAATTTTCCTTGTTTCATGGCATTCTTAAATTGAGACGTTGTGCAAAAGGTCTTGCTCTTAAAATATGGCAAATAATCTTGTTGCCCCACTGGGTTTCATAGTAAAACATTTTTATACTCTGTTTCTGGTTCATTCTAGATCAAAATCAGCTGGAATATCTTAACAAGAAAAGGTAAGGCATACTTTCTTAAAATTAGATATTTTTTCTAATGCAAAACATCCTTGAAAGATTAATTTTCCTTTTGGACAAAAATAAGACTTGCTTTCTTGATACAAGACTTTTTTACTTTCTTGAAATTCCTATTTTGCAGTGTGACCATAATGCATAATTTTTACTGTGTCTCTCCACCACAGTCCCAACATCATCCAGGCTCCTTCCAAGCACTGAACCTGCCTTCCTGATCAGTTTGTCCAACTCCTTCTTGTCTCTGACCAGCAGACTGCAACATACAGCAAGGCCTGCTCTGCCACTGATTTAAAAAACATGTACAGCATGTCACTGCACACATCGAAGGAGTGCAGTCTGTGGAGGAAGTGGAGCCAACTCTGCCCCCTCTTGCAGAGAGCAGCAGTGTTGACAGACCAGTCTAGCTTGTCATCTAGGTGGACACCCAAATGTTCACATCCTCAATGCTGACCGACAAGGCAAGACGGACTTGGGCCTATGGGGGTCTATGACCATCTCTTTGGTCTTGGAGGGGTTAAGGAGGAGGTGGTTTTTAATACACCATTCACTGAAGGCCCTAACCAGCTCCCTGTATTCATCCTCCCACGCAACGCCCGCCATGTTGTCAGAGTACTTTTGAACATGACAGGAATTAAGAGTGGTCCTGAAAGTCTGACGTGTACAGTGTGAAAAGGAACGGCGCAAATGACATAAGGCAAGGCAATTTTATAGCCCGTTTCCACAAACAGTTTGTCTCAAAGGGCTTTACATGGCATCATAACAACATCCTCTGCCCTTAGACCCTCACATTGACTGAGGAAAAACTCCATAGAAAACCCTTTTAACAGGGAAAAATCTGAGAAACCTTAGGGTGAGCAACAGAGGAGGGATCCCTCACCCAGGACGGACAGACGTGCAGTAGATGTTGTTTACAATACAAAATGTGGAAAACATGGAAATGTTAACATGGAAATGTTAATAACAGTTGAAGAAGGAAGCTTCTGGAAGGGGAGGCACGGAGAGCAAGCCAGCTTGATGGGGGACTGGATGGCAGACTGGTTCATGGGAGGGGAGCGCAGGCCGGTGTAACAGCAGGGGATAAAAAGGGGGGGGGCAATGCAGGCGGCGGTTGGAGCAGAGAGATGGAGCTCTGGTGGATCCGTGGAAACACAGAGAGTCTGCGAGACACCAAGGCCAAACTACAAAGTGCAACAAGTAATAGTAGTGACAGTTCCAAAAATGTGTGGGGAGGAGAGGAGGAGAGAGGAGAGGAGAGGAGAGGAGAGGAGAGGGCTCCATGTAACCTGATGTGTCCCCCAGCAGTCTAAGCCTATAGCAGCATAGCTATCAATGGTTCAGAGCTACCTGAACCAGTCCTAACTGAAATCTCTGTCATAAAAGAAAGTCTTAAGCCTCGACTTAAAAGTCGTCAGAGTGTCTGCCTCTCTGACCCATGGAGAGAGCTGGTTCCACAGTAAAGGAGCCCGGTAACTGAAGGCTCTACCTCCCAGTCTGTTTTTAGAAATACTGGGAGTCACTAACAGACCTGCATTCTGGGAGAGGAGTGCTCTGGTGGGACAGAAGGGACTAATGAGTTCTTTCAAATAGGATAGGGTTTTATCATTGAGAGCCTTATAAGTCAGCAGAAGGATTTTGAAGTCGATTCTAGGTTCTACAGGAAGCCAGTGGAGAGAAGCTAAAATGGGAGAGATGTGTTCTCTCTTCTTAACTCCTGTCAGAATCCTCACTGCAGCATTCTGGACCAGCTGGAGACTTTTTAGAGAGTTTTTAGGACATCCTGACAGGAGAGAGTTGCAGTATTCTAGCCTAGAAGTGATAAATGCATGCACCAGTTTCTCAGCATCAGTCTGGGAAAGGATATTCCTAATCTTAGCGATACTGCACGGATGGAAGAAGGCGGTCCTAGTCACATGCTTTATGTGGGAACTGAAGGAAAGGTCCTGGTCAGAAATGACTCCAAGGTTCCTTACAGTTGTACTCGGGGTCAGGGTGATGCCATCTAGAGTCGCGATCCGATTGGAGAGTGTGTCCCTGAGGTGTTTAGGTCCAAACACGATAACCTCAGTTTTATCTGAATTTAGCAGTAAGAAGTTAGAGGTCATCCAGGATTTAATGTTTTTCAGGCATTATTAACATTAACAAACTGAAACCTGTCAGATAAGTAGGACTTAAACCATTTCAGGGCAGGTCCTTTAATCCCAATTTCATGGTCTAGTTTCTGTAGCAGGATGCTGTGGTCCATGATGTCAAATGAGGCACTGAGGTCCAAAAGTACAAGTACAGAGACAAGACCTCTGTCTTGCTCTGTAATGCTATGGTGTTCCCTGAATCCAGACTGGAAGGCTTCAAAGAGATCGTTGCCGTGCAGATGCACATGTAACTGCTCCAGGACAACCTTCTCAAGGATCTTGTAGATGTAGGGGAGGTTGGATATAGGCCTATAGTTGGCTAACACATCTGGGTCAAGAGAAGGTTTTTTTAAGTAAAGGGTTAATGACGGCCACCTTAAAGGCCTGTGGCACATAACTTGTGACTAAGGAAAGATTAATTTGGTTCAATATAGAAGTGTTGACTAGAGGGAAGGGATCCTTAAGTAGTCTTGTTGGGATGGGATCCAGCAGACAAGTGGCTGACTTGGAGGAAGTAACTGCAGAAGTTAAGTCTGACAGGTTGATGGGGAAGAAGCTGTCCAAGTATGCACCAAGTCTGGGAGGTGCTTCTATGGGGACTGTAGTCTGTACTCCATTACTGGCAATCTTTGTTCTAATATTCACAATCTTTTCAGTAAAGATAGATAAGGTCTTACCTTATTCCTGCAAAACATGTAACATTTACAGTCATGTAAGGCATCTGGTTGGTGTCACGAAATGTTCCAGACTGATTTACAGCATATATAAAAGAATATCTGCAATAGCTTTAACAATAGGGAATAAGCACCATAGGCAGATTCTGTGGCTGCCTGTGGTTGAAGGAGGAATTTGCTATTATGTCTAACTAAGTAATGCCCTTGAGAATGCAGAGTTTTGAGAGATATTTTGCTGTCACTCATTTTGTACAGTTTGACCCAAGTCATCCACACAATTGATTGTTCCATTGGCCCAGTGGCATGAGCTATCCTACCAATTTTGCCAAGTACCAGATTTCCTTTACAGTTTGCTTGTGACGGTATGAAACCGGGGGTTGTAGTGGAGGACCCAAAAGCTTAAATCGGAGGCGGGTTGACGGTGCAATAGAAAAGGATTTATTAGACAAGGTGGAATCTGTAAGGCGAACGGTTGTGAGGAGGGCCGGCGTGGTGTGGGCTCGTGGAGGCACTGCGAAGAGAGAAGAAAGGCAGAGAGCCGATGAACAAGTGGGCAACACCATAAATACTTTAATGGCCAAGGCCAGAATACACCAAGAAGGAGATTAAGCCTGCTTAGCGTAATTCGTAAGAAGCTCCTTAGAGGGCCAACAAACTACAGAAGACATGGAATCCACTGGCAAGGGTGAAGCCTCCATGAGCCGTTTTGTAGGTAGGTGATGAAGTGATTCCTCTCAGGTGTGCAGCTACTGGAGCCACGCCCACTCCTCATGCAGCAGAGGGAGCAGGAAGGCAGGGAGTTTATGGGGGAGGAATCCCCACATTGCTTTTAATATTTTCATGATGCTGTTCACGAGACTAAAAATGAATAAACAACTGAGTTTGTCTTTGCCTAACATCCTCTGCTCCTCTATCATCCTTAACTTGTCATGTTTCTCCTCTACCTGCATTGCAGTAAGGGTGTGACCTCACTTCCTGTTTGTGCGTTTCTGAACGTAGTGCTTTGCTTCGTTGCGTTAGATAAAATGTGATCATCCCTGCTAATTATTTTTTCGCTGACTAATCACCTGCCAAAACACCATGTCGATTTGCTTTATTTGGCCGAAGTTTAAAGATCATCTGTCTTGTAGCGACAGTCTTTCTTTCCTGTAAACTCCCCACTTTAAACTAGCAATGGCTTCTCCTTCTTGCTCTCCTCTCTCCTGCTCAGTGTGCCACATTTTTAGTTACTCCTCAGCCTCCTTTAGTGATACGGATAAGTGAGTTAAATGTATTTTGTGTGTAGCGTTAGAGGCGAGGCTTAGTGAGGTTGAATTTGGACCTGCGGCGGCTCCACAACGATGGATCCAAACAATTAGACGCTAGAGCCAGCCAGTCTCTGTCAGGTGGTGCGGACCGCCTTAGCTTAGCCCTGACTAGCGCTCACCTGGCAGCTCCCCAGCAGCCTGGAAACCAGGGCGGCTGGTTGACTGTCCGAAGGATGCATCGTCCTAAACAGAAGCCTGTTGTCAGTGACCAACCACCAATTCGCGTCTCGAATACGTTCTCCCCACTTGGCGACACACCCGAGAAAACAACTCTGGTAATTGGAAGTTCCATTCTGAGCAACGTGAAATTAGCAAAACCGGTGACCATAGTCCAGTGCATTCCAGGGGCCATAGCGGGCGATGTCGAGTCAAATTTAAAATTGCTGGCTAAAAGTAAACGTAAATATGATAAAATCATTATTCACGTTGGCAGTAATGACATCTGACTACGCCAGTTGAAGGTCACATAAATTAATATTGAGTCGATGTGTACATTTGCGAAGACAATGTCGGACTCCGTAGTGTTCTCTGGACCATTGCCTAATCGAACGAGCAACGACATGTTTAACCGCATGTCATCGTTCCTGGCTGTCGAGGTGGTGTCCAGCAAACCAAGTGGGCTTTATAGATAATTGGAAAACTTTCTGGGGGAGACCTGGTCTGATTAGGAGAGATGGCATTCATCCCACGCTGGACGGAGCTGTGCTCATTTCCAGAAATATGGCCCAGTTTATAATGGAACCAAAACCCTGACAACCCAGAGTTCAGACCGGAAGGCAGCGCTGCCGTCTTACACGCTTCTCTGTGCATCCATTAGGGCAGTTACCCACCCAAAGCATCACAGAGACTGTGTCTGTCATACCTGAGCCCCTGTTGAGTGACAACTTGGGCTGTCAGACATGAGTGCTGTAGAGCTGAGCGCAAATGGAAGAGTGACAAACTGCAGGTGTCTTTTCAAATGTTAAGGGACTGTTGGCGACGTTATCAAGCAACTGTGGAAGCTGCTAAAAGAAAACATTTGTCTGACATTATCCTCTCAAACTGTCAGAAACCTTGAATATTGTTTAGAACTATTGACTCTGTTCTGAATGCCCCACAGTCAGCATGCATTGGAGGCAGTGGCGGGGTGGCCGTCGGGACTACCGGGAGTTTTCCCAGTGGCCTGGCCCCTTGGTGGCCTGCCTGGCTGGCGAGGAAAAAAAAAAAATTTTTTTCCTTCCCCTCAAGCCAGGCCAGGCCAGCTAGCGACAGACAGCACAGATAAAACAAAGGTCTCAATTCTATCTAGGCCATTCATTCAATCAATCTGCTGAGTCAGTCAGTGCTGCTGCAGTCTCCAGTTTGTGTAGCGTGAGCGAGCGACACGAGAGAGCTGCACTCACTCGGCTCGCTTGCATGCTCGCCCCCTCCCCTCCTGTTTGAGGTATGATAGTCTGTCAGACAGACGCCACCATTTCATGCCATTTTGCGCGATGGCCAAAGTGGCCTGCTGGTATTAATTCCTCCCAGTCAGATTTGGAGTCCCACCTCGGCCCTGCATGGAGGCCTCCCCTGCTATTTGTGAAAATTTTCTTCATTTTTTTTTTTTTATCAACAAGGTCATGAGATAACATTTGTTGTTATTTGGCACTATACAAATAAAATTGTCTTGACATGTTTCTCTCACTTTTGATCTCCTCCTCTGCCTCTTTGTCATCTTATTTTTTCATTACTCTCCACTGGTTCTCTCCTCTCTCTGCAAGTCTTTCCTCCTCTCTTCATGTGACAGGGTGATGGATTAAGCCTGAATAAACTTGTTCATCTTTTAATGAGAGCCAGTGTTGAGGTTCCAGCCATTATGAAGGCTGGGAGAGATGGAGGGAAGAAGGAACAAAGGTGAGATTGTTATGACTATAGTGTAAAACACTGAGAAAGCATGGTGTTTGTGAAAGACTGAGTGTGAGAAGAGGCAATAACAGATCAAGATATTGTGGGGAAGGAATGGATTGATGGAGGAAACAGAGCTCCCGTGCATGGTCAACCACTCCCAATGTCACCACCAGCCAAGATTCACTTTCATGTAATATTGCCTTTGCCCTGATTTGATTTGTTTCCTCTGTTGTTGTCGCACTTAATCAGTCTTATAAGTCTGCATTTATTTTGAGTGGCTAAGTCACAACCCAGGATGGCCAAGGAAGGTGTACCTTTATGTGGATTATGCAATTAGTCTGTGAATGCCGTCATTCATGATAAGTCATTAATGTTGTATACTTATACAATAGTGCAGGTGTGTGAGACGAAAAAGACAGTGATGTTATGACTTATACCCTTTATCTAATCACTTTCTCACAGAACGCAATATGGAGTTGCTAGCATATATTCATTTTTTTCTGTTTTACTTAGTCAAGAGAATATTATAAGCACAAAGGGATGAGTTCTAATGAATTTGAATGAACATCTCAATTTATTTTCCAGGTTTTATTTTTTTTCAATGTTTGGAGAGTAAATTGAATCAACAGTGGTGAAGCATAAGCTAGTCAGGGGCAATTTGGGGACCCGCTGTTATGATTAAATTATGTTATGGAGCCATACATTATTGATTTCATTTCTTCTCACTTCTTTTTCCACTCATATTCCCATTCATTGAATATCATTTTTTTCTCAGCAGGCCTTTGTCTTTGTGCTCTTTTCTCTTTGTATTCTTCGCTTTCAGTTTCCATTTAAAAGCAGCAAGACGTTACTTATTAAAGTCTTAAGATGTATTTCATTCATTCATTCATCGTCTTCCACTTATTCCTTACCAGTAAGGGTTGCGGGGGGGGGGGGGCAGGGCTGGAGCCTATCCCAGCATCTACGGGCGAGAGGCGGGGTCCACCCTGGACAGGTCGCCAGTCCATCGCAGGGCCGACATACAGAGACAAACAACCATTCACACTCACAGTCACACCTACGGTCAATTTAGAGAATCCAATCAGCCTAGTCCCCAAATTGCATGTCTTTGGACGGTGGGAGAAAGCCGGAGTACCCGGGGAGAACCCACGCAGGCAGGGGGAGAACATGCAAACTCCACACAGAAAGATCCTGTCCCCGAGCCGGGACTCGAACCCGGAACCTTCTTGCTTTGAGGCCACAGTGCTAACAGTGCACCACCGTGCAGCCCCTTGAGATGTATTTCAAATTTACAAACGAATAATGTTAGTTTTAAATTCACTGAAATATATGTTTTGCCCCAGGGGTTTCAAAGAAATATTTTATCTGGCCAAATGATAATGTACAGTGGAGGAAATTAGTATTTCATCCCTTACTGATTTGTTTGCCCACTGACAAAAATTAACAGGCCATACTTTTATGGTAGATTTAAAAAAAAACAGTGAGAAACAGAATATCTTAAAGAAAATCCAGAAAATCATATCAAAAAAGATTAAAATGTATTTGCATTTCATTGCGTGAAAAAAAGTATCTGATCCCCTCCCAACCATCAAGAATTCTGGCTCCCACAGACCTGGGGCCTCATGTATCAATGCGGTTTACGCAAGAAAAACTTGCGTACGCCGGGATCGACGCTCACGTTCAGATGTATCATGCGAAAAGTTTGTCGATTCTTGGGCTGTTTCACACCAACTCCGGAGGTGCCGTAGAAGTTGACAGAAAGCCGATTCTTGCGTTAACTGCACTTTGGTCCGTTGGCGACACCCTGTGGTGGTGTTTGGTAACTGACATTATTTGACAACCGCACATACATGGGGCATAAAAAAGCCTTCAACACAAACACAAACACCTGATGGCATTACTTAAGCGGCTATAAAAGAGTCTTCACGATTGTGCTGAATGTGCAACTTTCAACAATGGCAGCGCTTGCACTGTTGGAGGACATGGCAAACGGTGCTATAAGACAGGAGCAACATTTCAGGGAACAGGAGGACTTGTTCCACAATTCTGACAAGTGGCTGATGAGCGTGTTCCGGCTACTGCAGGCCATCCTCCTGCAAATTTGTGAGGAGTTGCGACCGGCGCTCCAGCGCAGAACCGCCAGGAGCCAAGTTGTGTCAGTGCCGACACTGGTGCTGAGCACGCTGGTCTTCTTGGCCACTGGCTCCTTCCAGCGAGAGATGGCGGACTGTTCCGGGGTGAGCCAGTCAACCCGGGATTTGCCCTTGGTGGTGGACCTGATCATCCGCCTCTCCCACAGGTACATCAAATTCCCTTACGGTGCGGTTGAACAGGCCAATATTACAGCACAATTTGCAGCAATAGCTGGATTCCCTAATGTCATTAGGGACTGAGCCTGGAGGTATTCCGCAGCAAAGACCCTATCATGTTTGCTTGACACACTCCTTAGGGCCTGAGCCCGGAGGTACTCCACGGCGAAGACCCTATTATGTTTGCTTGACACACTCCTTAGGGCCTGAGCCCGGAGGTACTCCGTCGTGAAGACCCTATTATGTTTGCTCGACACACTCGCCACTTCAAAAGTTATTAGGGCCTGAGCCCGGAGGTACTCCGCGGCGAAGACCCCACAGCAAAGACACACTTGCCACTTAAAAAGTTAATTTCACCCCCTAAACATGATCAAATTCTCACCAAATTTGTTACAAACACAATTACAAAAACATAATAGGGTCTTCGCCAGAAGTACCTTCTGGCTCAGGCCCTAATTACACGTGCATGTAACCTGAAAATATTGAGAGTCCAGTTCAGGCCATTCTTCACACTACCCATACCAATATGTGATTAAAGGAATAAGGCATGGTGGTAATTATCCAAAGCAGCATGCTAGATCTCATACATTTTTTATACATCTGCACTGGCAACAACCATGGCCAGATTTTTTGTTATAAAAATCAGCTTTATTGGCCAAGCATTTGGATGAAGATGAGGAATTTGATCCTGCTTTTGATTTTCTGTCAGAAAAAATACACTAACTGCACACAGAGCAGAACGGGAACATCAATGTGGAGTCATTAAGTTTGGGTTTACATTTGTACAGAAACATTTTCCAGAGCTGGACCTTGCACATTTGGTATACAGATTCCTCCAGCCATTGAACATGAGCTTGTTTTGTGGGTTTGAGGAAGCTACTATTCATAATTTCCTTAGTTGTGAGAGAATGAACCACATTTTCTACATGCGAATGTATCAGCATCTCTGTGAAAGCGCTTCGTTCATACCACATACGGCCAAAGGTTGGCCAATCCGCTTAGAAAGTAGATGAAGCTGCTGATCAGATAGTGGATCAAAATTGCCATCAAGGGGAGAAATGTATTTTGCCTTCCAAGTACTTACTGTACAAATAGATGTCTTGAGCTCAAGACATTTATTTCATTGTTGAATCAGTTGTTCATTACTCCAGAATGCAGAAACAGGTGATGCTTGTGAGCATGGAGGCCAGAAACTAGATGGCCGCTTCACAGGGTTTAACCAGCATAAACAGACATGCATGTGCAAGTTAGTTCTGTACTTACAAATTCCCAGCCAGTAATGCAGATGAGCAGGGGAAAACAGCAAAGAGCAATGGGGTTTTGGCACCAAGGGTAATACAGTAGGTGCATGCAACCACACGGTGCAGAAACAGAGCTTGACACAGCATCTATAAATCTCCAGCAGTCAAGTTCCCAGCAGTGTGTGTGTGTGTGTGTGCGTGTGTGTGCGCGCGGTGCAGTGCGGGAGAGTTCTGTTGTGGCACATCAGTCTCTCAACTCGTGTGGAAAAATGAGCACTGCTGCCGGTAAGCAGCATAGTGACAATGAAAGTGGATATGAGGAGAATGTTGTGGTAGTCCCAGGCCCCTGCCCCGCTAAAAAGAAAAGGCTAGTATCCTACAATAAAAAGTGGGAAGAAAAACACAGTTGGGTTAAGCCTGTAAGTGGAGATGTGTCCCGGGTATTCTGTAACCTGTGTTAGAGGGAGTTTTCTATTGCTCACGGTGGAGAAAATGACCTGAAACAGCATGCCACCACAGAAATACACAAATGGGTGACACAAAATAAAGGGGGATCAAATATCACTAAATTCTTCCCCAGTTCAACCACAGACCAAGACTGAGTAACTGCATGCGAGGTAATTGCAGTGTATCACAGTCAAACATGGGCTTTCCCACAACAGCATGGATTGCAGTAATAAGTTCAACAGTGTAATGTTTAGTGATTCAAAAACTGTCAGGAAAATGCATTGTGGAAGAACAAAGGCAGAGATGCTAACAACTAATGTGCTTGCTCCCAAAACTGGATATTCTGAAAGAGCTCTCTCCTCTTCCTCCTGCGGCTGCAGTGGCAGATGAGTGCTGTTTGATGAGTGCTACTGAATTTTTTCAGTAGCCATAGATGCCTCAAACAAGAAGAACCGAAAAATGTTTCCTGTGTGCCTGAGATACTTCAATCAAGACGGGGTACAGTCTAAATTAAAGCTGCAAGCAGCATTGTTAGGGCCTGAGCCTCCTCGCAAAACTGCAGTCGCAAGAATTGTGAAAGTTGCGAATGCAAAAAAAATCTGGATGTATCCATCTGTGTGAGCACTGGAATCCACGCACCTTTCATACATTCCAATCAGTGTGGAATTGAGTGCAGATGTCGGAGTGACTGGGCCCTCCCTCGTTTTTGCCAAACTATAATTACGCAAATTTACTTAAATAGGGTCTCTGCTGTCCGGACTTGCAAAACAACGTCAAAGAAAAAGAGGTTCACAGCGTGCGAGCTGGAGGTGCTGGTCGGAGAGGTGGAGGAGAGACAGCAGAGTTTGTTTGGCAGCCTGTCCAGTGGTGTCAGTACAAAAAAAATGTGAGTGGGATAAGTGCACGCTGTGGGTTCAGATCAATACACCCCTGCGGAGATTAAAAAAAAAGTAGTCGGACCTGTTATTGGCTAAGTTCCCTTCTTGTTTATCATCATGTTCATACATCTTAACCACTTCTAATGACGGAAAGAACGAGTCGCTACACGTTTGAAGTTGTATGACGACAGCAGAAAAGTGTTCACTCCATCCTTTACTGAATGATCAAAGTGACACAAAGCAAAATTTTCCTCACTAAACCTGTGACAGTATCACTACGTCATCAGCTTGCACCACTGCTGCTGCTCTGAAAGATTTCCTCTCTATTTCTAATGCATGTCTGCAATTCTAACTTCCTAAACAATGCAAGCTGAACGTAGGACTAAATTCAACACTACGCAGTCACTAAATGCAATAACTACAATCAATTGGCCTAAATGTAAATTTAAATAGAAATATGGAAAATGGCACAAACAGGACCTCAAGGTGGAGGTCAAGCGGTGTAGCCTACAGCTGCCCTCCAGAGGAGTGCGGGCCAGACAGGTGAGGGTAAGGGAGAGGGGCACCTGACGGAATTTGAGCAGCGGGTGGTGGCAGTCATGGGCAGCACCTCTTTGGGGGTGGATTGTCACCGCCACCCACATTGTCTCTGAGAGCCTGGAGGGTAGGTGGCAACTCCATTTCTTACACAAGGCAAGGCAAGGCAATTTTATTTGTATAGCCCGTTTTCACAAACAGTTGGTCTCAAAGGGCTTCACATGGCATCATAACAACATCCTCTGCCCTTAGACCCTCACATCGACTGAGGAAAAACTCCATAGAAAACCCTTTTAACAGGGAAAAATCTGAGAAACCTCAGGGTGAGGAACAGAGGAGGGATCCCTCACCCAGGACGGACAGACGTGCAGTAGATGTTGTTACAGACAAGAAAACAGTTTACAATACAAAATGTGGGAAACACGGAAATGCTAATAACAGCTGAAGAAGGAAGCTTCTGGTAGGGGAGGCAGGAAGAGCAAGCCAGCTTGATGGGGGACTGGATGGCAGACTGGTTCATGGAAGGGGAGCACAGGCCGGTGTAACAGTAGGGAATAAGAGGGGGGGGGGGCGATGCAGGCGGCGGTTGGGGCTCTGGTGGATCTGTGGAAACACAGAGAGACTGCGAGACACCAAGGCCAAATTACAAAGTGCAACAAGTAATGGTAATGACAGTTCCAAAAATGTGCAGGGAGGAGAGGAGGAGAGAGGGGGAGAGGAGAGGAGAGGAGGAAAGGGCTCCATGTAACCTGATGTGTCCCCCAGCAGTCTAAGCCTGTAGCAGCATACCTATCAATGGTTCAGAGCTACCTGAACCAGTCCTAACTGAAGGCTCTGTCATAGAGGAAGGTCTTAAGCCTGGACTTAAACGTAGTTAAAGTGTCTGCCTCTCTGACCCATGGAGAGAGCTGGTTCCACAGTAAAGGAGCCCGGTAACTAAAGGCTCTACCTCCCAGTCTGTTTTTATTGATACTGGGAATCACTAAAAGACCTGCATTCTGGGAGCGGAGTGCTCTGGTCGGACAGTAGGGACTAATGAGCTCTTTCAAATAGGATGGAGCTTTATCATTGAGAGCCTTATAAGTTAGCAGAAGGACTTTGAAGTCGATTCTAGATCCTACAGGAAGCCAGTGGAGAGAAGCTAAAGTGGGAGAGATGTGTTCTCTCTTCTTAACTCCCGTCAAAACCCTCGCTGCAGCGTTCTGGACCAGCTGGAGACTCTTTAGAGAGTATTTAGGACATCCTGACAGGAGAGAGCTGCAGTAGTCCAGCCGAGAAGTGATAAATGCATGCACCAGTTTTTCAGCATCACTCTGGGAAAGGATATTCCTAATCTTAGCGATACTTCGCAGATGGAAGAAGGCGGTCCTCGTCACATGCTTTATGTGGGAGCTGAAGGAAAGGTCCTGGTCAAAAATGACCCCAAGGTTCCTTGCAGTTGTACTCGAAGTTAGGGTGATGCCATCTAGAGTAGAGATCCGATTCAAGAGTGTGTCCCTGTGGTGTTTAGGTCCAAAAATGATTACCTCAGTTTTATCTGAATTGAGCATTAAGAAGTTAGAAGACATCCGGGATTTAATGTCTTTCAGGCAGTCTTGCAGATGAGTAAGCTGGCTTGTGTCGTCTGGCTCCATCGACAAGTAAAGTTGTGTGTCATCTGCATAACAGTGGAAATTGATCGAGTGCTTCCGGATTATGTCACCTAATGGGAGCATGTAAAGAGTGAAGAGAATCGGTCCTAAAACTGAACCCTGTGGTACACCATATGTAACTCTGCTATACTCCGAATGGTCATTATTAACATTAACAAACTGAAACCTGTCAGATAAGTAGGACTTAAACCATTTTAGGGCAGTTCCTTTAATCCCAATGTCATGGTCTAGTCTCTGTAGCAGGATGCTGTGGTCGATGGTGTCAAATGCAGCACTGAGGTCCAAAAGGACAAGCACAGAGACAAGACCTCTGTCTGAAGCTATAAGAAGATCATTAGAGACTCTGACCAGTGCTGTTTCAGTGCTATGGTGTTCCCTGAATCCAGACTGGAAGGCTTCAAAGAGCTCGTTGCTGTGCAAATGTTCATGTAGCTGCTCCAGGGCAACCTTCTCAAGGATCTTGGAGATGTAGGGGAGGTTGGATATTGGCCTATAGTTGGCTAACACATCTGGGTCAAGAGAAGGTTTTTTAAGTAAAGGGTTGATGACAGCCACCTTAAAGGCCTGTGGCACATAACCTGTGACTAAGGAAAGATTAATTTGATTTAATATAGAAGTGTTGACTAGTGTTGACTAGCAGACAAGTGGCTGACTTGGAGGAACCGACTGCAGAAGTTAATTCTGACAGGTCGATGGGGGAGAAGCTGTCCAAGTATGCACCAAGTCTGGGAGGTGCTTCTATGGGGACTGTAGTCTGTCCTCCATTACTGGCAATCGTCGTTCTAATATTCACAATCTTTTCAGTAAAGAAAGAAAGGAAGTCGTTACTGCTGAGAGTTGGGGGGATGCATGGCTCAACAGCACTATGGTTCTTGGTGAGCCTGCCCACGGTGCTGAAGAGGAACCTGGGGTTGTTCTTATTCTTTTCTATCGGGGATGAGTAGTAAGCGCTTCTTGCATTACGGAGTTCTTTTTTATATATTAATAAACTCTCCTTCCAGGCTTGGTGGACTTCCTCGTGCTGGCTGGAATGTGTCTTCCTTTCCAGTTGTCTGGTCTTCTGTTTTAAGGCACGCAGCTCTGGGCTGTACCAGGGAACTATCCTTTTCTGGTTGATAACCTTCTTCTTCAGGGGAGCTATGGCATCAAGTGTCCCAAGGAGTGCTGCTGCAGTGCTGTCCACAAGATAGTCTAGCGAGCAGAGAAGGGAGGGGCTCTTAAAGGGCCGGCTCTCAACTCTGCAGTCACACTGTGCAGCGCACTGAGGCTCGTATCTCCTAAACTACAAGGCCAAGGGATTTGCCGATTACACCGTTGGATTGGGGCCGGTGTCAAGGACGCGGCCATAGGCCGCGCGGGGGCTCAGGCCCTAACAACGCTGCTTGCAGCTTTAATTAGGGCCTGAGCCAGTCCCTGGCGAAGACCCTATTATGTTTCGAAGTCACACTCGCCACTTCAAAAGTTAATTTGACCCCCTAAACATGCATGAAAACTCACCAAATTTGGTAAGCACATCGGGTGCGGCAAAAAATTCGATAATTAAAAAAAAAAGAGGCGCTCTACTCAATAGCGCCACCTACATACACAAAAAACCACGCCACAGACTGTAGGAATGTCCTACAGACATGGGACAAACACCATTGAACTCGTCTCATCAAGACGGATAAATCATACACTCACACCCCTGACCTAACTGTAACAGGATGTCCACAATTTGGACACGAATGTCTAATTTTGGACAATTTTGCGCCCCGAACAAAATCTATCTCCTCCTAAACCGTAAATGCCAGGGCTTCCAAACTTTCACACATTACTCTCCCAACTGTGCTGATTAAAAGTTGTTCAAGGTTAATATACTACGCGCTCGGTTTGGATTTTATGAGCCGTCAAAGTGGGGGAGACACTTTTCGCCTTACAATGGAAGTCTATGGGGAGAGCGTGTCCTCTCAGGGTACATACTCTCAAACAAATGCTTCTCACATCTACACCATACATTCCACAGCTTTTAAAAACACACCACTGTATTCCTGACAAAAATCCCTACAAAAATATGGTATTTTGTGTGACTTTTGACCAACGTATGCCGACTTATTCAGCTTTTACACACTATATTTCTCTGAATCCTCCACTCTCTCCACTCTAGCACAGATCAGACACAGTGCAGCGGGGGAGGGGTTCTTAATGGGCCAGCTAGCAGCTCTGCTCTCAGCTCTGCTCTCAGCTCTGACAGAGATGGCAGAGAGCGAGCAGAGAAGGGAGGGGCTCTTAAAGGGCCGGCTCTCAGCTCTGCAGTCACACTGTGCAGCGCACTGAGGCTCGTATCTCCTAAACTACAAGGCCTAGGGATTTGCCGATTACACCGTTGGATTGGGGCCGGTGTCAAGGACGCGGCCGTAGGCCGCGCGGGGGCTCAGGCCCTAACAACGCTGCTTGCAGCTTTAATTAGTAATTAAATCGTTCACTAGGAGAGACTTGGATGCAAGAGATCGAATATTAAGCAAACCACATTTAATAGTTTTACTGGGTTGGTTTGCTGGAGCAGTGGTTTTAATTTTAACTAAGTTGCGATAAGTTACTCCTCCAGATTTGGGTGCAGGCTTATAAAGCCTCAGGGCAGACACAGTTTCTATAGGGTGGGTGGGTGACAACACGAAGGAACCAGCAGAGGGGCGTGTTAAACTGCAGCTCTGCCTGCTGGTCTGAACTCTGGTTGCTTGTCAGGGATTAGTATTGCTAATAAATTGGCCTATGTTCCTAGATCAGAGAGATGCACCATCCAAAGTAGGATGGACGCCATCTCTCCGAATCAGACCAGGCTTTCCCCAGAAGGAGCTCCAATTGTCTATGTAAGCCACGTTGTTATCTAAGCACCACCTAGACAGCCAGCGATGGAATGAACGGATGCGGCTAAACATGTCGTCACTCGCTAAATTGGGCAGCGGGCCAGAGAAAATTACGGAGTCCGACATTGTTTTTGCGTAGTTGCACACCGAAGCCATGTTAACTTTAGTTAATTTCGACTGGCTAAGCCGGGTGTCATTAGCGCCGACATGTATTATAATCTTACTGTATTTAACCTTACGTTTTGCCAGCAGCTTTAGATTAGCCTCAAGGTCGCCCGCTCTGGCCCCTGGGATGCACTTAATGCTCGCTGGTGTCTCTACCTTCACGTTGCGAAGAACAGAACTGCCAATAACTAATGTCGGCTTCACAGCAGGGCTGCGAGCAACAGAGCCGACATGAAGAGTTTCACTCTCAGCGGGTGTGTCGCTGAGTGGGGAAAAGCGGTTGGAAACATGAAGGGGTTGGTGGGCAAACACGGGCTTACTGCGTCTAGGTTTCCCTCCTGATGTCACCCAGCGGGACTGGCTAGTTCCCGGCTGCTCGGGAGCTGCTAGCGGTGGCTAGGCTAGGTGGCTCCGCACCCGCTAAGGTGGACTGAGCAGCTCCTGAAGGTAAAGGACTAGCGCTAGCTTCCATGGTGCGGAGCCGAGTCTCTAACTCACTAAGCCTCGCCTCCAGGACTACAAACAAACTACACTTTTTACACGTACCATTATCACTAAAGGAGGCAGAGGAGTAACTAAACATCTGGCACATGGAGCAGGAGAGGGAGGGAGAGGTGGGGGGAGAGGCGGAAAGAGAGAGAGCGGCCATAGCTAGTGTGCTAAGGTGAGCTAGCGGACCTGTGGCAAATATAACAAATAGAACGAGGAATTTCAGAGCAAAGTCCTGCTAAAGAGTTAAGTGACAGAAACCTATGTATTACACCAAAACGTCGTATACAGTGGTGCTTAAAGCGATTAAGTTAGCAGTACACCTGAGGGAGGATTGAGAAAGTCGAACAACACAGCGACAGTATTACAGGCAGGAAATGACGTAACACGCTCACCGGTATCGGGTCAGCAGGCAGCAAAAGGGTCGGTCAGCTGGAGGACACAACATTTCCACCTGCTTTGCCACAGATGTAAAGGCAACAAATACACAGAATCAGCCTTTTAAATAAACCAATATGTTTAATGTTTAACAGAAACTGATCCGTCAGCCATGCCGCTGACATGCAGCATCCCTGCTGACTCCCACGCCAGCCTGTCCGTCGGCTCAGAGTCATCTGCCAGGACCAGCGGCATTTGGGCCAGCCCGTCCCGTGGCCCCAGCACCACACCGACAAGCAGTGGATTGACCTCCAGCCCACCTGGACCCAGCAGAGCATCCTCCGGCCCACACGGATCCAGTCGAAGGGTCCTCACACAGGTGGTCCTACAGTCACAGGAGGACATTATTAGGGAAATAACGGGGATCAATAGTGGCTCGACTGCCTGAGAAATATTCTGGAACGTTTAATGGACAAAATAAGTTAATCTGGCTTCATGAATTGTGTAATTGCTTCTTACCCATTCACATTGTGGAGATGAAATTCTTGCGTGCGAGGACGGCTGCCTGGCCAGGATCGGCGTCCATCCCTCCAGCTTCTGCACATTGCAGATTATCTGCACATTGATGGAGTGGAAACCCTTACGATGAACGTAAGCGTAAACCTCATGGGACGGCGCTTTTATGGCAACATGAGTGCAGTGAATGGCTCCGATTACATGAGAGAATCCATCTATTGCTGCAAATTGAGCTGTAATATTGGCCTGTTCAACCGCACCGTAAGGGAATTTCATGTACCTGTGGGACAGGGGGCAACATTGACTGTGTGACAAGTGTCCTAACACTTCACCTTTTCATGAGTCAAGCGCCATCTCATATAGACAGAAATGCAACAAGTTCCATAGAATAAAAAAAGGTAAAGGTAAATCATGATTCATCATCAATCATTTGTGCCTAGCCTTTTGACTGGCTGGCCATTTATTTTTGTAACAACGTGGGTGGTAGCCTGGATCAAAACAACAGTTAAATATTTCTGACATTCTGACTAAATGTTGGGATAAAATATCAAGTTTTGTAGGTGTGTTTGGTCTTTCCCTATCAAACACAAATAATTAATGTATTCATAAATTTAATCTTTAAAAGGATGTTAGGTGCATTTCAAAAGTAAGGTTTCAAATGTACTTTTAGCTGGCTGCATCTCTTTCAAATGCTGAATTCTCTTAAAATTCTGGCTATCATATCCCTAAACTGTGAGTAATTTAGTGCTGATTGCTGAAGCATCTGTGTTATTGGCTCAACATGAATGACTACAGATTAGACTGAGTTGGAGTTAAAGGTGTAGGGGAGAAACTGGGTGCCGGTTGTAGGTTTACTATTGGTTCACGCAGGAGTGTCGGCCAGAACACAACTTAAGGCCATTTACAGAGTATGAGGGGAATAAAAGTCTGAGAGGCTCAGCTGCAATCAACGGTCTTTACTTTCTTCTTATCTGGGTTTAACAGCAGCATGGGTGACAGTATGACTGGGTGTTTGTGTGGTGTGTGTTGTGTTTTTTTTCTACAAAGAAATCAAGAATAACAAAAACACAAATCAGTACAAAACTCAGTATCCACATTAAAAGGCCACATGTGAAATAACATAAATAATTAAACTGAAAGAGGTAATCAAATGATCACAATGAATTTCTAGAATGTAAAGCTAAGGCTAATGCATACATCACAAACAGCACTTCCGGCTACGATCTTATTCTGAAAATCCACTTCCTGTGGCTAATAGCATTAACTTAATTTCGGCGATAAATCGAACTTAAACAAAACTTCCTACATTACGGGACAGTTAAAACTGCTCTTAACATCACCAATAATTTATTAAACATGTATGAAATGTATGGACTAACTCTTATTCACGCACAGATACTTTTATTAACTTATTTTGCCACCCACTGTCGATCACCGCTCACTGTAGCGCACCTCTCCTCTCATTGACTGACGTCACTTAACGACACACATCACGTGGGTGGGCTCACTTCAATAACACACAAATAAATGAATACACAGAAAATTGGATATAATGACTAAATATTAACCAGATAATAACCAAACATAATCTTAAAAAACTTATAACTTTGGGGCCTCTTCTACAGAAGGATTCTTATTATGATCGGTCTTTGGTGAAGGTTGAGTGGTAGGAGTAAGGGTTTGGGAGCTGGAAACCTGAGGACTTGAGGCATTGTTCCCTGTAATTTTTCACGTGTCTGGGCATACACACCAGCTCCCTGAGCACACTGAGGACCAATGTGAGCAACATCAGTTGTGCAAGCTTAGGCCACACCTGTTCACCACCTGGGAGCATAGCAAGGTACACTGCTTATTAAAAGAATCCAATAACAGCAGCAATTTCTATTAGTTCACTGATAATATTTTCGGGGGTTTACAACTCAACTGCTGAGCTACCGTCGCCGGTATCTCTGCCGCACTGTTGTTATCTAGCTAACCTGCACGGTACCATGGCGCGTATGTCAATGCTATGATTGGCTGCGTAGCCAAAGTGAACCGTATCGTGTCATTGGCTGGACACCTGTTACTCACCAAGTCTATGCGTAGATTTTCTTTTGCGCTGAGAATGTGCAGCGGTGCGCGATTGCGCGGGCGCGCAGCTTAGAGGAAACATTGACTCGAGGTGAATGTAATGAATTGGGTGTGTGAGGGGATAGATATGCGGTCAGGATTCTGAAATGGAAGTTAAGAGCATGGCCTTAGCTCGGTATGAGGTCAGCGAGGACTGGACCTCACCTATTTTTTCCGAGTTTTTTTTTTTTCGCCAAATATGCCCAACTGAATAAAACATAAACTCATAAAAACTTGAAACCTCTGTGAAACGTGCTTGTAAATTGTAAATTGTGGTAAACATCCATGGGCTTTGTGTTCTGTTTGTGCCTGTGTGCGTTGCAGTGAACAGCTGTTTGATCAGCTGATGCGCGTACCCGCAAATGCTCCACGTGAACGTTTGGCAGCGGGCCAAACCCCATTCAAAAACGACAGTGCTTTTATTATAAGCACTTTGTAGACCAAATCCCCGCCCATCTACACTTAGGTGACCACAATATACATATATTTTTTTATATAATTCGGCACTATGTAGTATAGCACATATAGTTCGGCCTGTCAAATCATCTGATCAAAGCCAGTTTATTTACTTTTATCCACAGCTGAGAGCGCGCCTCAGTCAGGACCTCGAGTCACGTGACGCGTGCTTTGTATAGTGCAGTTCAGGCGACATCGGAGTTATTTTTATACGTTTGCATGATAGCGCTCTTCGAAAGCCGCTATAAATTAAACCCAATAGTTTTAAAACAGTAAAAAACAGTAGACCTACTGAGTACCTTCTATGTCAACTTCAAGAAATCATTTGGTAAGTGAATGTACCTATGGGTTAGAAAGTTAGAGGGCGCACTTTTAGATATTAATGTTCAGTTCATCTAGCAAGTTTTCAGCTCATATTAATTATAATATACCCATTCCACAGAAAACAAGTCACAGAGAGCGGGGCAAACATGTCCAAGAGATTAAAACAGAATACACTGGATGCATTTCTGGCAAAGAAAAAGAAAGAAATTGACAAAGAGGAAGATAGTAAACATGAAACCGAGGAGGATGGAAGAGAGAATAGGGAAAGTAAGGTGGAGCACAGAGAGGAGAGTCATTCAGAGATGGAAGGGAAGCAGAGGCATACAGAGGAGAGTGGAGCACAGAGAAACACAGAGGAGGATGGAAGAGAGATTAGGGAAAGTAAGGTGGAGCACGGAGAGGAGAGTCATTCAGAGATGGAAGGGGAGCAGAGGCATACAGAGGAGAGTGGAGCACAGAGAAACACAGAGGAGGATGGAGAGCAGAGAAACGGGAGAGTGGAGCGCAGAGAAACACAGAGGAAAGAGACAGTTTGCTTCCCTATTTACTAGAGTGGAAAGACAGTATGAACACAGGAAATATACAAAACAACCTTGCCCGTGTAAGTATGTAAAATAACTAACCAAATTAAAATTTCAAAATTGTTGGTTTTTTCAGCAGCTTGAGTCTATTTTTATTGCTTGTGCAGTCCACTTTGCTGGATGTGCACCTTTCAGGTAGAGCTATGTCGCGCCACCCTACTGTGTGTGAATATATGTAAAAGTGAAAAAAGGATTCAATCCCACAGTCGTAGGTCTGATGATCCTCCAGGGTCCGGCTCGCCATCAACGTCACTCTGGCTCCGACATCTAGGCAGGTCCAGTCCAAGTCCAAGGGTCTCTCATAAAAACCTGACCTACAATAAGTAGGATCAGAACACATACCTTCATTTTCTCCAATCTCAAAGCATGAATTCTTAAAGATAAATCACTTCAAAGTTTAACTTGAGTCTGTATCTGTAGAGAATATTTGCTTTAACTGAACTCCTATTGCAATATGACATCACAATTGCTTAATAGCAATAATTAACTCAAAGTATCATGTGACAATATCAAAATAGTCACTTTTCCCCGAACAGTATTATATTTGTTAGATTCTTCCCATACCATTTAACATATTTGCATAGCATTTAACATATGAACACAAACAACCAAAATATAAAACCTTTTTTGCAATGTTCACAGTGGGTAAACATGACTTCATATGCTTAAAATGCACAGATAAAGCACCAGACACACGCACAGCAAACCACAACTCAACACAAAAACCCAACAAAAGTGCAAATAATCTGTCTCATAGGGGCCTTTAAAATATGCATCAGTACTTCAGGGTTCCTACAAGTTTCAACGAGTCAAATTTAAGACCTTTAAGACCTCTTTTAAGACTTATTGAATGAAATTTTAGACCTATTCAAGACACCATATGACAGCTTTGGTCATGGATGGAATGCTGGGATGTGCTTCCCAACACACAAAGTGCTTGTTGTGGTGCTGAACCAAGTAGATGTATACATGAAAAAAGAACCTCCAATGATGCATGGCAGCACCGACCAATTTGAAAAACAAGACAGATACAGAATTCTCAATTTCACCATTTATGTTGGCAGTGAGCAATGAACACTGCCACACTCCCTCCCTACAGAGAATGCAGTTGGAGTAGGGGAGTGAATTGAATTGTTAAAAAAAAAAAAAATTAAAAAGTGAAAAATTAGTGTGTAAGAATTAGTGTGCATATCAGTGACCTATGTTGTATTGTGGTAGCGGGAACCTGAGCAGCGGTAGAGAAGACCTGGGTAGCTGGAGGAAGTCGAGGCATAGCAGCAGGTGCTGGGTCTGCTGGAGAAGATGTCTGTAGGTATTTTTCCCAGTTTTTACTAGTTTTCAGAGTTTAATCCAGAGACTTAGGTGGAACTGAATCAGGGGCACAGGGCATGTCTGCTCTCATCATTAATTTACTGTTTTTAACTAAACATCACAATCATTACATCATGGAACCTGCCAAAAAATGGAATGGGTGAGACAATGAACTGCACTCATCATGTAGGAGGGACTACAGTGGTCGTCTGGATATAATATTCACAAACTAATATGTTTTCAAATTTTAGGACAGTGACACAGTGCTCTTATTTGGAGGGCCATGGGATGTGAAATATCCCCAACCTCTGAGATCAGAGCGTTCACTTTGATCTCAGTGTCCTGACTTTGGGGTTCTTCCTTTGGTCTCCAAGTCCTCACTCCCATCAGACTAAATCCTTTTTGTTTTTAAATTAAAATTTCTGAGACCCAGATGATATCCAGGAAGAAATCCAGACATTCAGTTTGTCATCTCAGCTGTTCTGACTGAGACATCAAGCACGCAATGAAAAAAAGTGTTAAGACACCTCCTAATATATAACGGAAAAACACCCAATCTGGCAACGCCAGCCACCAGTGTTGCACCACCGCACGCGTCATCAAACAAAGCAGCATGGAGGAGGCGACAGGAGCGGCATGTAGTTTCAGCTCACGGACAAGACAAAACTCGACTCAACAAACCAGCAAGGATGCGTGGTATGGTCATTTAAACGAGTTCTATGACAAAGTCGAGGAAGATGGGAAAAATCATACATTTCTGTGCAAACTTTGTCCGCCGGGTTTCAAAAAGAAAATACGTGCTTCAGTCACATCCACCACAAACCTGAAACGGCATATTGAACTGAAGCACCTGGGTTGCCTTTCAAGGGATGTGCAAGTAAATAAAGGATGCAAAGGCACACAAAATTGAAAATGAAGATGCAGTCTGACACATTGTTTCATTGTTAGAACTGATGAAATAATTGCTGTCTGTGGTATCACATGGGCTGGAGCAATAATTAAAAAAAAAAAAGATAGCGCAAAGGAACTTATGGGAAAAAAGAACTGAATGAGTTCATTTTTTGAACTGTCAACTTAGTACACAATTTTGAATTCCGAACTTTGAACTGAACTAGTTCATTTTAAATCAGTCAGCTGAACTTTGAACATACATGTAGAAAATGAACTTTCCCAACACTGTTTGTCTCCATATTTAGCACGCCTTCAGACCCCTCGAGTGACTCTTCTGCAAAAAATCTAGTAGCTACATGTCTAGTAACTTTTTTTTCCCGGTGTTATGGGAGACTTTAAGAGACTGTAACATAAAAGCACATATTGTTCTTCCTATTCTCAATGAGCAGTGGATCCTGCTCTGGGCCCCTCCCCTGTCCCAAAGCACTCACAGCGGCCCTGTCCTTGTGCAGCAGCCTGTCCCTCTCAGCTGCAGCAAGAGCAGTGGATGTACACCCCTCTGCATCCAGAGGAAGTGACAAATATATTGACTTTTTCAGGTCTTGTGAGCACGTTACTCCGCTCCCCTGTTCATGTCCTTAATGACATGCGGGGTCCACCCCCCCCCCCCACCAAAAAGAAAAAGTTCATTTGTAAGTCTAAACATATTTAAGATGTTTTTCACACACTTGTCTGTCTCCAATGATGAGAATTCTTTATCTACCACATAAAGTCCATTATATATATATTCAGTATAATGCAAATTAACTGATGATGTCATCTAGCGATGTCTGGCTACTATGGGGAAAGCCAATAGCTGCTTTTTGGGATTTGGAATCGATTGTTCCCACCACATGAATACATTTTAGCCAAAGGTTTGTCAAAATCATTGCATTGAATGTTCATAGCAAAATTAGCATCCAGTGAACAGCTGTTATCAGAATAAATACTTGTGGTTTTTATTGGCATAACTTTCAGCTTGCATGCAAAAAGAGAGTCACAGTCAATTTAAATCTAGAAGTCAGTTTTTATTTCAAATGAATTCAACAATTGCACAAATGAAAATAAAAGGAAAATGTTTTTTTGAAACCATTTTCCACTCTAAAGCTTCGTGAAGGTCATTTTAAGGTTTAAGGTTGGTGGTGAGGAGGACACCCTGATCCTCCCTGTCATGGCTGCCATGATGTTTTCTTTTGGTGCTGTGGTTCTTCTGATGAAGGGTGGCATGTTTGCTGTCTCAGGCTCCACCAAATATCTTCTTTAGGATTCCAAAATATGGCCTCTTCGGGACTCCATCTTCCCTGGCATTGGTGACAGAAGGGTTTCTTCCGGTGCCGCATCACTTCAAATAGAGGACCCCATCGTCCTCCAACCGAATTGTGGGACGATGTGCCCGACAGAGGAAGCTGTGGCCCTTCGTCACATCAGTGCCACAATTCTTTACAAAGGGGAACAGCCCAAGCTTTTGTGTTTGGCTCTGCGCTTCCTGCACAGAGCATCAGGATCCATCCTTCAAAACATGTAGCAAATTCTCTGGTAGTATTGGAATTCAGGGGCAGGGGTTGGCCTCCGGATCTTAGCCTGCCTGGCACCGCAGTTCACGCACGCCTTGCAAAATAATTATTGTGCAGTGAAATAATGTTGCTTGGGGCAGGGTATGGCTCCCACATCATGTCCATCACCCTATCGCTGGTACCATAGTACCCAAGGTACTTCCTACCAAGCTTGGTGAAGTAGTTGTCTTCAACATCAGCACTGTTGCTTGGGGCAGGGGTCGGCCTCCAGATCCTTCTCTGCCTGGCACGGCAGTTCATGGTGCGACGATGCACCTGGCAGAGGAAGCTGTGACCCTTCGTCACATCAGTGCCGCAGTTCTTGATATAAGGAACAGCCCGAGCTCTTGTGTAATGTTTGGCTCTGTGCTTCCTGCACAGAGCATCAGGATCAATCTTTGAGAACAGGTGGCAAATTCTCCTGTGGTAGGAGATTTCAGGGGCAGGGGTCGAGCTCCAGATCCTTCTCTCCCTGGCACGGCTGTTCATGGTGCGCCGATGTACCTCGCAGAGGAAGCTGTGACCCTTCGTCACATCAGTGCCACAATTTTTGACGTAAGGAACAGCCCGAGCTCTTGTGTAATGTTTGGCTCTGTGCTTCCTGCACAGAGCATCGGGATCAGTCTTTGAGAACATTTGGCAAATTCTCCTGTGGTAGGAGAATTCAAGGGCAGGGGTCGGCCTCCGGATCTTAGCCTGCCTGGTGCAGCAGTTCACTCCATAATTATTTTGCCTTGCAGCATTGGTGCTCGGGGCAGGAGTTGGTCTCCAGACAATGTCCTCCATGGCACCGTAGTTGCTGCTATGCTGGACGACGGATGGCTCCCAGATCATGTCCATCACCTCATTGCTTGCGCTGTAGTATCTTTGGAGCTGGGACTGGACCAGATACCTCACAAAGGAACTCATAATGGGGCTTTAAAAGTCTCTGCTGGTGCTGAATTGTCTTCCACTTGCTCTCAGTTTTGTCTGGTCCCAACTTGCTCTCACGTTACTAGTTGTGTTCTTTCTTTCTATATATTTGTTCTCTCACCAATTCTACATTCAGTCATGTCTTCTGCTGTCATGTCAAGATGACAGTCACAAGCCAGAATGTCTTTCTGTGATCTTGTGGACTGAGACTTAGCAGGCTGTGTTCTCGTGAGGGTCAGAATTCAACCTTCATCTTGAGTTGAGAATTACAACGCTCCCATTTTATGAGTGCATTTTTACAAAGTCCAGGCCAAGAAAAGCCATCTTTTTTTTGGAATTAAATTTGTAATGATGCTATCTTGTGATAATGGGTAAATATCTTGTTGTGATGGTGGATTAATTCATCTGGCTGTTTCAACATGTTCAAGTTCATTATCCCTACATGCCAAAATATATTTTATGAGGACTATAATTTTCTGGCCTCAATCAGAATGTGTGCATTTTGTTTTCATCAACATTATTTCTCAGCTCTGTAAGTTTTGAAAACTATGTGGGGAACTCGTTGAACGAGTAAAGTATGCATTTCTGTGTGCAAACTAGTGAGGGGCGTGGGTGCATGTCAGGATATTTTGCCACCAACACAGAATCCACACTTTAGTCATGTGATGAGATGGCTACTCTGCTCATGATGTTAACGGACAAAATGTGAATTGAAAGAGTAACACAAATGTGTTTATGAACAAAACACACGTCTACAGTAGACTTTGATCCAACATTTGAAGGTCACAGGGAAACTCATTTGCCTCTCGTGCTGCCAGTTCAACCCACTTTGGCAGATGACCCACTCAGTCACCTCAGTTTCCACCTGCTCACGTCCCCGTCTGTCCATCAGTCTCTTCCTTTTCTCTCTCTCTTTATCTCGATCCCACTCTTTCCTTCTGTATAAATGTCTTCCTCCATTATCTGTCTTTGTCTCTGCCCCGCTCTCCCGCTCTCTTTCCCCCCAACCGGTCAAAGCAGAAGGCCGTCCCCACTGATCCTGGGTCTGCTCAACGTTCCTGCCTGTTAAAAGGAAGGTTTTTGTCGCCGCTGTTGCAGGATGTGCTTGCTCATGGAGAATTGTTGGGTTTTAATTCATTGAAGGAGTGTTGTACTAGACCTGCTCTACTTGTAAAGTGTCGTGAGATAACTTTTGTTGTGATTTGGCGCTATACAAATAAAATTGACTTGACTTGACTTGACTTTCAACTTTGTTTTGAATATTCCATGGTGGATGCATAGGGATGTGGACAAAATGTCCTTTCTCAGAAGAGGGATTCGAATTCACACCTCCAGGAGAGACTGGGGGCACCTTCCTTAATTTATCAGTTAATTACTGCTTCAACAAACCTGCCACATAACAACCCAGTCTCATGTCAAAACATGAAAAGGCTCTGTTTGTCTACAGTGCAAAACGTATCAGTTCTACGATAAAGGCCTAAAAATTGTGAAATGTGTACGTTTTTCCCCTATTCTTTTCTATTGGAACGCTGGTAGGTCATATGACTCTTTCATGCAGGCCTCTCAAAACACAAACATGGTGGCCACTCCTGTCATTTTTGGAGGAAAGTGCCTTGTTCCAAGATAGTTTTGATTTAATAAAGCATTCTGATGACATTTCTAGCGAGAAATATATGGAATTTGAGCAGTGGGTGGCGGCAGTCATGGGCAGCACCTCTGTGGGGGGTGGGGGGGGCTTGTCGCCGCCAACATTTCCACATGCTTTGCCACAGATGTAAATGCAACAAATACACAGAATCAGTGTTACAAGAATTGTGGATTCTTCAATGTAGAAAAAAAATGGCTGGAGTCGGTAAAGCAGATTAAGGTGTTTTATTTTACAAAAAGTGTGTGAAAAAAAAACTAGGTTAGCCAAAAAATAAAGAAGCGGGGAAAAAAAAAAACTAGATTTAAGAAATATAGCTGGGCATATGCCTTCTCGGGCCTGCAGCTACCCCAGACTGAACTACCTGAGCCTTTGTGGCCAGTGCCAAGTCCCTCCCTCTGGACCAAACCATAATGACCTGGCAGATAACAAAAGTACGTAATAAAGGGGAAACGACACATAATAGGCCATCTACAACAGACCTTACAAACAAGAACAAACTCATACAAAACCCTACCAGTAATACAAAAGAAATAAACTCCACAAACAAAAGACAACTAATTGCCGAATTATTTGGCTTCCCACATGGTATGCCCCACCATTTGCACACCTGTGCAGAGGAAGCGCAGACGGCTACTTCCTGTTGCCTATATAATCCCGCCCCTCTGAGCAGCTCTGGTTCAGACCCAGTGACTGTGGAGGAGAGAGACAGCACTTAATCTCAGCAAACAATTAAGGGATTGTGAGTGAATAAATAACCTGACTTTGCCTTAACAGTAGTGGTGTGTTTTCTTGACTCAATGACTGTAAGGGAAGGTGGAAATGGTCGATTGTGATTGTATTGTGGTGCATGCACTCACCACAATGGCAGAGGGGAATATGGAATGTGACCTGGTTTGTAACTGAGTGCCTTGTGCTGCTGTCTCCTCAGTGACGGGCCGTCGTCACCATCAGCCATTTAAATAAACCAGTATGTTTAACAGAAATTGATCCGTCAGCCATGCCGCCGATGTGCAGCACCCCTGCAGGCTCCCGCGCCAGCCCGTCCGCCAGCTCAGAGTCATCCGCCAGGACCAGCGGCATTCGGGCCAGCCCGGCCCCAGCACAAGCACCAGGCCGACAAGCGGCGGACGGTGCTCCAGCCCACATAACGGGGATCAATGAGTGGCTCAACCGCCTGATAAATCTTCTGGAACTTTTCGTGGACAAAATAAATTAATATGGTTACATGAATTGTGTTATCGCTTCTTACCCATTCACACTGTGGAAATGAAATTCAGGCGTGCGAGGACGGCTGCCCGGCCCGGATCGCAGTCCATCCCTCCAGCCTCTGTGCATCGATGATCTGCACATTGATGGAATGGAAACCCTTACAATGAACGTAAGCGTATTCCTCATGGGATGGCGCTTTTATTGCAACATGAGTGCAGTCATTATAGAAATGCAAAATGCGCTTTAATATTGACCTGTTCAACGGCACCGGAAGGGAATTTAATGTACCTGCGGAGGATCAGGTCCACCACCCAGGGCATGGCCCGGCTGAGGGTAGACTGGCTCACCCCAGAACGGTCCGCCATCTCCCACAGGGTGTCGCCAACAGACCAAAGTGCAGTTCACGCAAGAATCGGCTTAAACTGTTTGCCACATCCTCCAACAGTGCAAGCGCTGCCATTTGTTGCACATTCAGCACAATCGTGAAGGCTCTTTTGTAGCCGCTGAAGTAATGCCAACAGGTGTTTGGGGTTGTGTTAATGGGTTTTTTTGCCCAATGTATGTGCGGTTATCACATAATGTCAGTTACCAAACACGGTGTCGCCAACGGACCAAGTGCAGTTAACGCAAGAATCGGCTTTCCGCCAACTTCTACGGCACCTCTGGAGTTGCCGTGAAACAGCGCAAGAATCGACAAACTTTTCACGTTGATACATCTGAACGTCAGCGTCGATCCTGACATACGCAAATTTTTCTTATGTAATCCACGTTGATACATGAGGCCCCTGGTCCCAGAAAGTGGTGTGAGTGGAGTTCGCTCACAACACCCGCCCGTCTGTCTCCACTGGTTTTTCCCTTTTCCATGTTGTCTATGGTCATCACGGGCCTCGTCCGATTGAAAGCGTTTATTGTTTATCCTGACACCACTGGACAGGCTGCCAAACAAAATCTTCTGTCTCTCCTCCACCTCCCCGACCAGCACCTCCAGCTCCACGCCGTGAACCTCTTTTTCTTGACATTGTTTTGCGGGCACCGACAGCGGAGACCCTATTTAAATGAATTTGCATATTTATAGATGGGTGTAACGGGGGTGGGCCCGGTCACTCCGACATCGGCGCTCAATTCCACGCTGATTGGGATGTATCAAGGAAACGTGCGTGGATTCCAGCGGTCACACATAGTGGCTGCGTCCGAATTGTCAAGTGGCAACCTACATCCTACCGCTACAGCCTACTCCTACAGCCTAAACACAGCAGCTCCATTCAGACACCCGAGAAGATTGATGGTGAAGCACAACCTCTGCTGGCAGAGCACAGATACCGCAAATAGGTAGACAGCACCAAGGAAAGCCCCACCTGCTGGCCTGACTGTCGTACTGCACTCCACTCTGAGCGCACCCATCATTCCATCCATCCATCGTCATCTTCCACTTATTCCTTACAATCCTTACAAGTAAGGGTCGCGGGGGGGCTGGAGCCTATCCCAGCATCTACGGGCGAGAGGCGGGGTACACCCTGGACAGGTCGCCAGTCCATCGCAGGGCCAACATACAGAGACAAACAACCATTCACACTCACATTCATACCTACGGTCAATTTAGAGAATCCAATCAGCCTAGTCCCCAATTGCATGTCTTTGGACGGTGGGAGGAAGCTGGAGTACCCGGAGAGAATCCACGCAGGCACGGGGAGAACATGCAAACTCCACACAGAAAGATCCCGCGCCCGAGCTGGGACTCGAACCCGGAACCTTCTTGCTGTGAGGCCACAGTGCTAACCACTGCACCACGTGCAGCCCCCACCCATCATTCATTCTCTATTATTAAGCACATTAACGCACCTGTAAAGTTGTGCTCACACGCGTCGTGTCTGATGTGAACACGCCTTTAGTCATCAACAGTGACTATAAATGTTGGTGTTTCATAAGAATGGGAGACTCTTGGTGGCACAAACTTAGCTTGCGCATCCACAAGTTTTTAGGGGATGAAGAAGAAGTCCACGGTGCATTGTGGGCCATAGGTTGCTCCGTAGGATGCACCTGAACCGACCTACAATGTGAGCGTGTTTAGGCTGGAATTTAGGTTGCGAAGTAGGTCGCTACTCACGCCAGTTTTGGTTTCAGACAGCCTACGACCTACTCTGCGACCTACGATCCGACCTACTAGGCAATTCGGACGCAGCCATTGATACATCCGGATTTTTTTGTGCATACACAACTTTCGCGATTCTTGCAACCGCAGTTTTTTAATATGAGATCCACACAAGTATTGATACATGAGGCCCCAGCCCTCTCTTTTGCCTTTCATAGATCCTGAGTCCTCTGTACCCTCCGCATTGACTTGGTGAGACGCTCCTCAGACCCTCCAACGGCAATCTAACATCTGCAAGGTAGCCGCAGACCATAAGAGGGCACCCATTCCCCGCTATAGAAACGGCCAGAGGGTGAGAAATGAGTGAACAATTGGCTTTATTCCACTCTGGAGACCTCAGGCAGAGTGATAACAAAATGGCTATGAAATCTTAGCTAGAAAAAAAAGGACAAACAAACTCACCAAAAACAAAGCCATGAACTTAAATGATTGTGAAATGTACAAACCAAAAATCGCTCATTAAGAGGAAAAGAAAGGGCTATGACACTGAAAAATTGTAAAAATTACTGACAAAAAAAATTACTTTTCGAGGTTCAATCGGCTTACTGTAACAGTTACAATGGATAAGACTGTGGTCAGGGGCAAGGGCTTCGGTGCAGGTCAACGACGAAGACACTCTGGCACAGGACAAGAAGAACGCTAACGCTGATGACTATTTAAACACATGGAGGGAAATGGGGCACAGGTGGAAACACTTCAGACAGATACATAAGGAAGGGCAAGGGACCTGAAATTAGAGGAGTTAATTTTCCAAATAAAACAGGAAATGACAGGACAAAACAAACCCAGGACAAAACAACCTCACCACTGTGTGACAGTGTGACCAAGTAGCTGTCAGCAACTGTCAACTCTCTACAGTATACTGTTCAACAGAAAATACATGATCTTCAACAACACCAGCATTTTCCCACAGGACTGTTTAGTTGTTTTTTTTTTAATCATTAAGAGGCCAAGGTAATAAAGGTAATGTACCTTTGACAAAATGCAGGAGAATTTTGACAAAAAAGTGTTACTGAAAGGAAAAACACATTAGAGAGTGCCTTGAAAAATAGAAAGGGCCAGCACAGACTATGAAGTTGAGAAATACTGAGAAGCGACTTCATCATACATCATATTATTCAGTTAGTTTGAAAAAATGACATTATTGATGACAGCCTTTTCAAATCCCACTCACTATTTTAAAATACCTGTATGAATCATGTAATATTTTTGTCTGGATGACAAAGAGGAGGGTGGCCACACACCTTGGATATGTGAGATGGATGGTTTAGTAGTAAGCCATCCCACTCTAAAAAGTAAGTCAGAGTATCTGTTGACACACTTAATTTAATACATATATGCAAATTAGGCTGCACGGTGGTGCAGTGGTTAGCACTGTGGCCTCACAGCAAGAAGGTTCCGGGTTCGAGTCCCGGCACGGGATCTTTCTGTGTGGAGTTTGTATGTTCTCCCCGTGTCTGCGTGGGTTCTCTCCGGGTACTCCGGCTTCCTCCCACAGTCCAAAAACATGCAATTGGGGACGAGGCTGATTGAATACTCTAAATTGACCGTAGGTATGAATGTGAGTGTGAATGGTTGTTTGTCTCTGTATGTTGGCCCTGCGATGGACTGGCGACCTGTCCAGGGTGTACCCCGCCTCTCGCCCGTTGACGCTGGGATAGGCTCCAGCCCCCCCGCGACCCTTAATGTGTAGGAATAAGCGGAAGATGACGATGGATGGATATGCAAATTAAGAATTATTCATTCACATCTGTAGCTGTGCTCTTCCCCCTAGCTTGTTAAACCATGTGACTGCTAACTCAGTTACAGCACTGTTACCTGGGTACCGCATTTTTTCTTTAAAAAAATTGTTTGTATATATATATATATATATATAGAGAGAGAGAGAGAGAGAGAGAGAGAGAGAGAGAGAGAGAGAGAGAGAGAGTTCACATGTGCAGCTGTGTTCTTCCCCCAATTGGTGGTCTGATGTTTCCGTGAGAGGAATCGAAGTGGTGAGTAAATTCTTCATTTTATTTTGTCTACCTGTTTAAAATCTGGAGGTGGAAATTTTAGTCATATAAATGCAATGATGTAAACTTAAATGACTTTAATAAGATTTACATTTTGTTAAATGTGTCATTGTTTTGAAAGACGGGTTGTGAGTCTGCCATGCATTCACCAGCACTGGTTTTGTTCATTCAGAAAATAAAGCCTGAGATCACATTTATCAAGAAATCACTCCTGGAAGCTCAGCAAGGTGTCAGGTCAGAAACTCTTTCCTTCACTTGCCAGTGTTGTAGCACTAGTGCAATCTCATCGGAGAGAGTTGTTTGTCCACCTCAGTCACCATTTGAAAAAATACGAGACTGTGGTATGTGTGTTTAAAAACTGTGATTTTAGCACCAATATCCATGGGACATTTGGCTCCCACAAAAGCAGAAAACACACTCCTCACACACTGCAAGACTTTAAAGACGATGTGCTGAAGATGACTTGTACATGTTCTCCAAATGCTCACTCACTCACTCACTCACTCACTCACTCACTCACCCACCCACTATAATAATTTGGTCCCCATTAATGCTATTGGAAATACTGTCGCTAATTTCTTCATGTTAAGTTCCACAGATAAATGATGAGTTCAAAAGAAGAACTATGGTAAACCTGGAGGCGACTTTCATGGCCAAACTTGATCAGTGCACCAAGAAACTAATGGGTGTGGTTTCATCAAGAGGAGGAGCTTCAGGAGCAAGGATCAGGAAAATTAAGGACCTACTTATTGAGGTATGATAAATATTTAGAGTTTGCCTGAATGCACTATAGGCAGTTTGACATACTGCAGATTAGCCTCATTTGAATACTTTATCCTGACCCCCACACTACCCTTGTTTCATTTAGCACAACACAATTGAAATGTGGAGAGAAGCAGCCATCCGGTGCCTTGTCGTGTACCTCGGAGAGAAAGAAGAGGACCTGTTCAAAGAGTTTGGAGTCGGTAATGTAAGATTGCTCCAGCGCTACTCACTGCCAGTAGATTTTTTTAAAGCTGGCATAATCCACACACCGTGTGTCCAAGTAGAACACCCCCATTGCCTGTTTGTATTTTAAAAGACAAGAACAGAACCCACCTTCTCTTCTCCAGCTGCTTCAGGCCTACGCACCACTGCTACATATTTTTGTAAAATGGCATTTTGCGACACCATACTTCATCAACAATAAAATGAGGTGCCAGTACATAATATGAGCCATGGGGGGGGGGGGGGGGGGGAGGGCTGGAGCCTATCCCAGCAGCTTTCGGGTGAGAGGCCACATTTAGATCAGACAAAATGCCTTGAGTTGATTCATTTAGGGAAAAAAATACTGAAAAGTTTGACTAAACATCATGTTTTAGCCAAGAGTGGACGATTACACATTTTGTTACAAATGTCGTTTGAGTGTCGTATGCTTGATATGCCAAGACAGAATTGCAGTTTTCAGGGTTCATGTGATGTGTTCCTGTTCCAGTTCCCTTGTTTCCTTCAGTACTTTCTTATTGTTCCACTCCTCACCTCTGGAACTTTTGGAGGGATTCTAACAGTGTATACAAGATCCCCATTTGAAGAGGATGAGCTCAATTTCTCTGCGTCTAATGAGCAGATTCTTTCTCTATTCCCCCTCTTAACAGTAATTTCCTGATAAGTTATCTCACCACTCTCCCTCTGACATTTTTTATATCGTCGTTCATTCATTGTCTTCCGCTTATTCCTAGTAAGGGTTGCGGGGGGGCTGGAGCCTATCCCAGCATCTACGGGCGAGAGGCGGGGTACACCCTAGACAGGTCACCAGTCACAGGGCCAACACATAGAGACAAACAACCATTCACACTCACAGTCACACCTACAGTCAATTTAGAGTATCAATCAGCCTCGTCCCCTCTTGATGTCTTTGGACTGTGGGAGGAAGCTGGAGTACCAGAGAGAACCCACGCAGGCACGGGGAGAACATGCAGACTCCACACAGAAAGATCCCGCGCCCGAGCCGGGACTCGAACCCGGAACCTTCTTGCTACGAGGCGACAGTGCTGACCACTGCACCACTGTGCCGTCCGGATTTCTAAACCCATGCAAATAATTTGTGCAAAATAACACCAAAAATGTATTATAAATAATAGATGAGGTCTACACCAGGGTACCAGAGAGGAGGGTCAGGGTGATATATCTATATCTATATCTATATCTATATCTATATCTATATATCTATATATACACACACACACACACACACACACACACACACACACACACACATATGGAGTGGGTCATTATCCTGTGTTGTGTTTGGTGGGAGAGAGGGTGCAAGTAGTGTCAGGTGAGGGGGTGGAGAGGTGGCTGTTTGGTAAAGCTGATTGGGGGGTGTTTCAGGAAGTGGTGGAGGAGAAGGTGGCTGAGCTAGATATGGAGGGGAGTGTAGATGAGGTAAATGATAGGCTGACATCAGCAATAATTGTAGGTGCAACTGAAAGTATACCGAGGAGTAGAGGGAGGGGAGACAGGAAGATGGTACCGTGGTGGACAGAGGAGTGTAGTCAGGCAGTGAGGGCAAGGAATAGGGCATTTAGGCAGTTGAAGAGGAGTCATAACATGAATAGTCTAGTGAGTTATAAGAGGGCACAAGCAGTGGTGAGGAGGGTGGTTAGGCAGGCTAAGAGGGATAGTTGGAGACAGTTAAGTAGTAGCATAGGGAGGACAACCCCGGTGGAAGATGTATGGGGAATGATTAGGAAAATGGGAGGGGATAGGAGGGAATCCTCCCGCAGCATCTTTCTCATGGACACACAGCACAGCAAATTGATGTTCTTGAATTGTCTGATAAATTGGTCGTTAGACATTCCTGTCTAGAAATGAAATTGAAGTTATGAAATTGAAGCAAAATTGAACTTTACTTTCATGCTGTCTGTCATTCACTCACCAGTATGTCTCTGCCTTCCCTCTTGTTTCTTTTGGCAGCTGCCTGCTGCTCTGCAATCGGTGATTCACAGGGACATAGTAACTTGTTTTACCAAAGCGCATGTCCTGAATGGAAATGCAGTAAAACAGTTTTTCTTGTCTCCAGAGCACTGTTATACCATAGGCATTTTGGTTAAAAAAAGAAAAAAACAAACATAGGTAGCTAGTAGGCTTGTCACGATACCAGAAATTTAGTAGTCGATACCACTACCACTTAAATTCCACAATACTCTATACCAAAAATAAAAAAAATAAAATAAACAATAAATCCCCTGTAGTTTAACTTATTACAACCGCATGCACACACACACACACACACACACACACACACACACACACACACACACACACAATCCTAACCTAAAAAAAGGTACAACTCAGAACATTGGCTAAACAGCAATGCCAGCCCTCTCAAACATGCATTATCTCGGGGTGGTTCAGTAAATGAGCTGCCAGACAACGTCATGTAACTATTATGCGGGACAGACGAGGCTGGACATAACGTTCATGTTACTTTGCCAGGCTGCTCATTTACGATGGGCTCATCAACAATGATAACACATGAATTCAAATGCACTCACCTTGAATTCGTTGTACAAATCTGGATATTTGTCTTTTAAACGCTTTGCCAAGTTTGATGTGTTGCTCCCTCTCGCCGTGGAACGGTGACGCCAATTTTTGCATATCGGTTTTTGCGGATCAATAAGTAATCCCTCCTCATCAGCCTCGAATCCAAAGTATTTCCATTTGCGACTTGTGGCATTTTACTTTTCAGTTAATTGAGGGGCAGCTGTCGCTGTAGTTGACGACCCAGATGCGTGATCAGTAGGGCTGGGTTTTTAAAAAATCAATTTAATCCATTTGAATCGATTTTCCTGTTAATGGTTTGATATTGATTCATAAAATCCACAGATCGATTTTTAACTCGCAGAGAACAGCTTGTGTATCAACTCTGTCAGTCTTGCGTGATCAGCGTTTAGCGCCGCTTTCAAAGGGACAAGATCTTGCGAGATGTTACTGCCAGTCAAGCAAACATGGTGGAAGGGAGCACAGCACTGAAGGCACCCCTGGCGAGGTTAATGGCCGATGTTTGGGTGTACTTTGGTTTTAAGGACGGAGAAAACGACGTCTTGGGGGGGGTTGGCAATATGCAAACAATGCAACGGGATAGTAAAGTACTGTGGGCATACGACAAATTGCCGCAACCACTTGACAAGACATCACCCAGCAGAAACACAGTTGACACAGCTCAAACAAAGCAACCTGGAGCAGGTATTGGCCCCTAAATTACCGGCAAACTCGCAACGCGCACAGAAGATGACCGTGGCTGTCTTAGTTTTTATATGCAAAGACATTCGACCTTACAGCGTCGTGGAAAACGACGGTTTCCGAAGTCTCATAAAAACTTTGGAGCTGCGCTGTGTTTTGCCGACTCTCAAACAACTAAGTGAAGTGACCATCCCAAACATGTACGCAAGCTTGAAACAAAGCATCAAAACTTCGCTTCAGTCAGCAGCGAATGTGGCATTGACTTGTGACTGTTGGACGTCAAGAGCAACAGATTCATATCTGACCATTACTGCTCACCACATTAACGACGACTGGGTCCTCGCATGCCATGTTCTTCAAACCAGAGCCGTGGAAACCAGCCACACAGCGAGAAATCTCAGCAAACTGTTATTCAATGCGATAGGCGAGTGGAAGCTTAGGAACAAGGTGCCAGCCGTCGGAACTGACAATGCAGCAAATATTGTCCGCGCTGCGGAAATTATGGGCTTATTGCACATTGGTTGCTTTGCACACCTTCTTAATTTAGCCTCGCAAACTGCGCTGAAAGTCCCTCCAGTTGCACGCTTGCTCGGCAGAGTCAGACGCATTGCTGCATTTTTTCATTGTAGCTCTACAGCTAGCTGCATCCTCAGTGAGAAGCAAAGGGTGCTGGAGCTTCCTGTACACAAGATGGTGATTGACGTGGTGACACATTGGAATAGCTCACTGGAGATGCTGGACCGTTTCCTCGAGAAGCAACCAGCCATCTCAGCAGCTCTACTGTCATCTGAAGTATGCAGAAACGAGAAATATCTCTGCACTTTGACAGAAGTGGACATAACAGTAGCAGAGGATGTGGTTAAAGCCCTTCAGCCACTGAAAGCAGCTACTCTGTTGGACGAGATGCGCTGTGTCCCCCAGGATTCAACAGTCATCAAAGAGGTCAAGACAGCAGCATACAACAACCTCAATTCAAGGTATGCTTAAAAAGTGTGTTTGTGAATGCGTGTGCGTTCATGCACATTAATTTCCAATTAAATTATATAAGCGTTTAAAATATATGTTATCTTTTCAAGGAACGTCGCCTTGAAGGACAGGCTCTATGTTGCTTCAATATTAGACCCTCGTTTCAAGGCTCTGCCTTTCTTGTCTGATGAGGGCCAGAACCACACATTCTCCCGACTGGTGACTGAAGCTTCTGTTGTGGAGCAGGCAGAGGCATCTTATGTAAGTTACTGACACAAAAATAACTTATTTCTTACAGTTTTTGTACTTTACTGTATTCAACTCAAATTTAATTTGTCTTTATTATTTTAATATTAAGAAATTGTATTCCAAATTGTGCTCCAAGTGACTTTCCAGATAATTTTATTGCTATTTTCAAATAGCAAATATCTGCTTTTGGTGGAACAGAGGAAGGTGTGCCTGATCCCATTGAAGATGTTGCTCCACCAAAAAGACCAAAGGAATCCTCTGCACTGATGTCTCTCCTAGGGTCAGCCTACATGCGGAAAGAGACGGTAACACAGAAAGCTGTATTTGAAAAGGCCCAGGATGAAATCAAAATATACAGGGAAGTAACACCCATTCCATTCTCTGAGAATCCTCTCAACTGGTGGAGAGTACATGCAAAGCAGTATCCCCCATTGGCCCACCAAGCAAAACAGTACCTTTGTGTACCTGGTACCAGTGTCCCATCCGAGCGGGTTTTTTCCACCTCCAGGGATGTTTTCACGGCAAAATGGAGCTGCCTTACTCTTCAACATGTTGATCAACTCCTTTTCATGCAGAAAAATCGTACTCTCTCCAACAAGTAAGAAAAGTGATGACAGGTCTTGAAGTTTTATGGACTTTGGTTTGTGATTATTGTTCATTAGTTTACAAGATCCTTTTCATTAGTGTGTCAAGAAAACACTTTAAGGAGTAATTCAGACCTGTTTAGACTTGTAAACACTTTTCTTTTTTGTATTAATGAAAAACAAACCAAACCCAAACAGGAAGTTCAGAATGCCTTAAAAACAAGATGTAATGTCACCACTTGTCTGAGGGTGTTTTTCAGTTTGCATTGTATGTTTAAAATATACAGACCATGTTCCAAAAAACTGACTTATTTGCACTATTTTAATTTGCCTACATTTATTTGAGTGAACAGATGGTTGTTGTTTCTGTTTTGATGCAATTGTGTCACAACCACTGTAGTGTTATTGCACAAAACCTGTAAGACAGTTGTAGCTAAGTGAGTGTCCTGTTTATGTGTGTTATCTTTGTAGATACTTTATTTACATTGTCTATCTTGTAATTTATTTTAATTTAATTTATATTCATTCATTTTTTTGTGTTCTCAGTCACTTGGTCATGTTTAAATAAATAAATTGAATCGGACCTTGGAAAATCAAATCGATTTGGAAATTCTGAATCCATACCCAGCCCTAGTGATCAGCACCGTGGGAGGGTTGCCAGATAATCGCTCATTTACAGCCAAAAAACAACACTAAAGAAGCGGCCAGATCTGGCTCCTCGGTACCACCGGTACTTCGGGTATTCTAGAAAAGTCAGTCCCGTCACATCTTAGTATCGACTTGGTACCGAAGTGTTGGTTCTCGTGAACAAGCCGAGTAGCTAGGGGGTTGATCGTGCCAGCTCAATGACAATGAATACGGATTTGTTTCTGATATTCTTACATTCAGGATTCTGAGGGCCAAATTGGAGATCTTGACAGTCAGGTGATGAAGATCCTAGTCACCAAAGGCGGCACAGCATCTGATCCAGCCAGTGCGACCATCATGATAGAGGGCACAGAGATCCTGCAGGGGTTGGATGTACCAAGGGCCTGTGCTTTGCTGATGGGCCTCATCTATGCCCTCAATCTGAGCTACCCACGAGAGCTGACGTACGCTTGTGAGGTATTTCAGAAGTTATTCCTGAAAATAGATGATCAGAAAAGCAGTCCAAAAGTCACATCTCTGAAGCAAAAGCTGCTGGAAAAAACCTTTGTACCTCATCGCTGAAAATCAAAACATTGACACCTTTCATTTGTGCTGTGATAGACTTGCTGTTCCAGTTGTTCTTCCAAGATTACGTGGTTAAATATCATCTAGCTCGCATTTGAGATGGTCGCTGCTCGTGTTATTCCAGTCTTAGAGGTTGACTGGCATGTCTGGAGACCTGGAATATTGCAGAGTATATTCTCGTCAGCTGACCCAGAATGTTAAGCGTTTTTGATGGCGCTTGTGAGTAATATTTGCACTTAATTTGGATCCACAGCCATAAAGGCACAGTTCATGAGTTTGCCTAAATGTTGAACCGTCCTTCTCCCTCTGTGAGGTACACAGTGGTTTGAAGTCACTTAATCAAGAAAGAGGATGTCAATTCAAGTTAACAGATGTGAACAAACTAAACAGTTTGAGTTATGAATTGCGGTTCTTGTTATTTCCCCCAACTTGAGTACAATGAGTTGCATATCCTGTAATAAGTACAGTATGTCTACTTTTTGCATGGACATTTCTGAGTAGACTCTATTTACTAAATAAAGTTAGAACGAGTTAAATTGAATGATGAGAACCTTTTGAAGGAATATTCATTAATTTTAAGTAAGCTCTACTTGATTTAGCTCTTGGACAAATATAAAAATCAGAGTCATTGTACTTGATTTTTTTGTTGTACTTGAGAAAATTCAGAATATACAGAAAATCAATTAGATTCAAATTAATACAGGTGTGTATTCGTGTAGCTATTTAAGTCGGCCTTGTAATGCTGGACTAGTACTGATTACTAAAATAACACTGAAGTTAGGGCAACTTAAAAAGATCTATGTAAAAAGTAAACGTACCTTTTTAAGTAAACTCAGTACATTTTTTTTTGGAGTGCAGATACAGTAGACCTTCACTGAGTTCTTCCTTGGCAAATGTGGTGATGGGAATGGTTTCAATTGCAACCAGACAGTTGGACCCATCAAAGAGCAAAAGAAGTCTAAAGAGAGGTCTCTTCTGGTGGTGGATGGTTGGATTTTCTGTTAGCTAAAGGGAAAAAAAAAGTCTTTCAGGAGGAACAGGAAAATAGTCTGACTGTTAGAAGTCCCACTCCACTCAGTTATTTTTTTCTTCTTGTTCCTACAGGTTTTCACAGTGCAGAATGATGTATGAGCAGAGTTTGACAGGGGGCTATTTTCATGTTGTAATGGAAAATTTTTAATATCACATTTTGTTTTCTTATGTTTGAACTTTGTGGTCAAGTGACATTAAAGTTTGAGAAGGTTGTATGTCTGGAAAGCATCTAATGTTGTCAAGGACAACTAGTCCGAGGGTTTTAGTTGGACCCAAATAGGCAAACACAAGGCACAGAGAAAAGGAGCTGTGAACAGACAAGAGATTTATTCGGAACCAAAGCAAACTCCAATAATAAGCAAACAATTTCTAGTACTAAAACACAAAATCAGCCCTAAACTAAACAATCAACTATGCCGTGTCGAGCGGGTAGGAAAAAACACATTAATTCTAAGGAAAAAAACGAACTAAAGATGGAACCACTACGGGAACGATGCAAGAACCAAAACAACGCTACAAACTCAAAGTGGATAAATACAAGGAAACAACTAACAAGGCATGCGATCTAGAGACACACGGGAAAGCTGGCTGGAGAGTCAGGCAAGGACCATGACAATCTGGCAGCGAGGTGATGCTGCCACGCTGCTTAAGAGCAGGGAGAGTAATGAGGGAGATGAGCCTCAGGTGCGCAGTGGGCCTGCTGCACCGCTAGGCCACACCTCCCCCTCAGAGTTAGGAGGAAAACAACAAAAAACATGAAACATAAACACAAGCATACCTAACAAACACCCAACTTGTAACAAATGTCAGACTTCCTTTTTTCTGTTTTGAAGCGATGGGGTTTCTGTATTCCTGTTTTTCAGAAGTTTCATGCTTAGCAGGTGCACAAGCTGACAAGAGTCCAACTTCAACTTTTTATGACAGCAGGTTTACATGTTCATACAACCTTAAAAGGAAATATAATGTATAAGTGTTTCTGTATTCTGTGGATTCTTCAGCACATGCTTGTTGCGTGTTGATCAAATTTCCCTCTTGAAAGATTAAAGAATTGCTCAGACTCAACAACAGTTTGTGTGTGTTGTTTCTCATCTCATCAGAACTCGAAACATTTCGGGAGAAACATTGTGTCCATCTTCAATCAATTTTTCCACCAAAACATCTGCTGAAAATGGAAAGTTTCTGTGTTCATTTAACATCTGTTTTTGAGGGATGGGCCTGGAAGCATGATTAGTCACATCAGAGTCACTCCTGGTAGTATTTAACATAAACAAATGTGATGTGGAATCTTAAAACCTTCAGGAAACTGAGAATGGAGTTTATAGTGAAGTAGGAGACATGTTGTGTGCAGCATGAAAACTAATGAAATGATCATGAAATGAATATTTGTATATTCATAGATTCTGGAATATTTATTGGAGGAGTACTTCAGTGATATTTACATTTACATTTTAAATGAGGCAATCTTCATGACATTAAAACAACACACACAGACACGGTCAAAAACCGTATGAGTTGTCAAAAGTGCGCACCTGCGCTGTTTAAACCGCTTACATTTATAGAATTCTGGCAACATTCTGAACAGACACCGCCACCTACCGACACAAATGGGTATAACACTCCAGAACAAAGAACATGACCAATCTGGCTCCTACAATTATGTACAATATCTATGACTGAAGCAATACTAGCTTGCATGTGGTAATGAAAGCAAACTGCTGTCTTTTTTAAAATTTCAGGGTCACTGATAGAAATATGCCCTAAAGAAAAAGCCAAAATATGAGCCACCAAAATAATTATGAAAGACTGGCTCTTGCCTCAGTCACTGTTTTAAGTGTGGGCCACAACACATTTTTGTGTACTTGTCAGAGATAATGCATCATTTGAGGCAAACTAAAGATTAAAGTACAAAGTAAAAGCCCTTCCACAGACAAAATATTAAATGTCCATGGTTACAAAATATGAACCAATTCTCACCTGAAGGACATGAAGCAATGCCTCGCTGGCATGTCCAATCTTATTAGACGGTGCAGCTTGTGAAGGAAAAGTGTGTTGGGAGTGCCCTGACCAGCTCTATGGCTTGTTCCACTAGAATAGAACATATCAAAATTTTAGTTCAATTACCTTTCCTAAACATGACTATTATCAGGTGAGGTCATAGACAATTCTCTGGATTTATTTTGTTAGCATTATACATTAGCAACACACACAATCCTATTTACACTCATGTCTGAGGAAGCAGCTGCACAGACATTCATAGGTGGATTCATCACTTTCTTCCAAACACCATAAAATTGCACCTTGGCACAGAATTCTTCCCATGTCTTCTTTATTCATCAGTGAATTTCTCATTGCCCTTATCCAGGATCTGATGCCACCTTTAATACATGTGAAGTTTAATACCTTTGCCGTTATTGCAAGATAAGTTACTTGCATACATGATGAAGTTCCTTGAAACATGGATATGCATCCAGTCCTCTTCTTTCAAGGCATTGCAGTCAATGAAGGCTCTTCATGCTTCACACTCAGGGTCAAGGAGTAGGGAGACTACATCTTGGTTGGTTTTGATTTCATTTACATCGCCATCAGAGTGTTGTAATATCTGTCCTGGGTTGCCAGAATATCCTTACTCTCCACTATAACAGGGAACAATTATCAGTAAATAGCATCAGACATGTGCATATCAATGACACTATTGGTTCTTAGCAGCAAGTTCAACATTAAATCAAAACTGACAGATTATTTTAGTTATTACTTAACGTGGCAGTTTGTTGCCACAATTAAAATTTAATTGTTAACAGTTAAACACAAATATACTGATAAGGGAGACCACCTTAACCCCCATCACACACAGTATTGTTAATGTATGCTCCCTGTGACAAATCATGTCACTTAACAATAAATCAAGGAACAATCACAATTTAAATATAGAATATCAATATATGAAATATATCATGATATCCAAAACTATCATAATACTGCTAACTTCCATGCCCATCACTATAACAAAATTATTTTTCCATGAATATGTACTGAGGATATCCTCAGAACTTCTCCCAGATCGTTGCTGCAAAATAATTGTTGATCCGTCACTTGAGTCTGCATCATAATCTTCTCCCACCTTGTCACTTGTTGAGAAGTAAATTTGATGCCTTTTCTTTGAATGGCCCTTGTCAGGTGTGGGCCCCTGCCTCTTTTTTGGGGACTTCACATTCAAATTCTTAAAAATGGTCATCCGTGGCTAAAAGGACAAAAGAAAAAAGTAAAACTAATGTCAGTCAAAATAAAAGCATACACACTGGACAACATATTATAAGTACAAGAAATGTAACAGAAATTTTAATCACTTACATGCGGTTCGTCTTCATCCCGTAGCATGGGATAATACTCGGCTAGTCTCCTAGCCATTGGAGTGACTTCATGCCTGGTAGGGTATCGGGCCACCTCTCCTTGCAGACTTGCTCTCAAGATGGAAATTATGCTGGTGACAGAGTTCCTCACTAGCCTGCATCTCAGCTCTTTGGACATGATACATTCCCCCTCTCTGCCAGTGGAGACCATCTCAAAGTAGTGATGACGAACTTGCTCTAACTCACTGTCTGTGTAGACAACATATTCTAGAGGACTAAGAAGCTGTATGGTTTCCTTTGGGCTTTTCTTCACCAGTGTATGCCTGGGGGCAGATTGGGGACATTCCTCCAGGTGAAGACACAGGTCCTGTGTCACCAGGGCCAGCTTTGTCTGGTAAGGTGGGCTTCTGATCCTGGGTTAGGGTTAAAAAACAAGATTAAGAAAAATAATTTCAACAGTTAATCAGTCAAACTCATTTGGGTACAACATGTTTTTTTACTACTCTGGGTGTTTTAAGAGCAAAGTAGGTAACCCGTTATCTCTGGTTAATAACAGCCCACACTTGTTTCCTCGTGAGAAAGTGCTACAGCCCAGGAAAAAGGTTTTGCAAATCATCACAACTGAGGGTGTAGAGAAAGGCCTCGCAGCTACAGGCACAGCCATAAACAAACCGTTTATGAATAAAAATATCCATAACTTTAGAAAATCACACATTTACTTGTATTTAACTTAACAGGGTGAACAAAATAAATAACCAGAGGGTATCCATTATTGAGTCCTCCATTCTTCTCACAATAAGAACACAAACCACCACTAACCAGATGAGGATAATTATTGGTGTGCAGGCGGCACATAATTAAAGAAAAGACGCCCATTACATAGACATGACAAACCATCCATCCATCCATCCATTTTCTTCTGCTGTTAAGGATGGTGGTGGTGGTGGTGGTGGTGGTGGTGGGGGGGGGGGGGGGGGGCGGCTACAATTCTACAATTCTACAATTTCATTTAGCAGACGCTTTTGTCCAAAGCGACGTACAACACAGGAGCCTCTCACCTGGAGTCTATCCCAGCGGCTTTCAGGTGAGAGGCAGGGTTCACCCTGGACAGGTCACCAGTCCATTGCAGGGCCAACATATATAGACAGACACTCACAGTCATACCACAGTCAATTTAGAGTATTCAATTAGTCCCCATTTGCATATCTTTCGACTACCCGGAGAAAACACACCCAGGCACAGGGAGAACATGCACACTCCACACAGAAAGATCCCATTCTCAAGCCTTGGACCCCAAACCTTCTTGCTGTGAGGTGACAGTGCTAACTACTGCACCACCGTGCTGACTACAACATGACATACCAAATTTAAAATTAATTATGTAACATTATCCAGCTCATCCATGATTTCCCCCATCTTGTTTTCCCTTTAATTGCCTCTGTTCCTGAGGGGCAAAAAACATAATGTTAACCGGGAACCTCTCCTGTTTTGCTACGCCTCCTCTCTGGTCTGTGGCATACTGTGTACTCACATGCTGCTGCAGTGCAGCACTTTCTGCTTCTTCACATGGCAGGTATAAACCAGCCTCAGGATACATTATCGCCATGCACAAGAGCTATGTAATAATAATAATAATAATAATAATAATAATAATAATTTTCATTAAATGAACACCATCAGCAGCACAGTTTTCGTTCATAATTTTCTTCTGTGTTACAGACATATTAAATTTAGCTGACTTAGGCTGCAGCTTTCCTTGACTGTAACTGCTATAATGTAACCAACATTCCCAAGAAAATTACATAGATTTTCGACAGTTCATTATAATTTTGGTAAAAATCTTTCTTTTTTTGGGGGGAAAAAGTTATTTTACCTTTTCTCTTTATTGGAAAAAAAATAGTTTCCCTTCTCTCCCGGAATTCAAATGGCTGACCGTTGGGTCTGGGTTCAGGCACAGACATCACCACATGACTACAGTGAGGGGAGGCGCGTGTGAGCATGAAGCATATCAGTCTAAGTCTTAAAAAGTGATAGTTAAAATAAATAACATGCGGATGTCAGGATTTTACATTATTAGTTAATTGTTTAACTGGTTTTGTAGTTTTGCATTAATATGTAAATTAAAATGAGTCTTTCAGAATGATTTGCTCCTACTTCCTTATCTGGCATTGACCAAACCAATGTGCCTTATTCCCGCAGAACTCAGCTAAAAGAAATAGCTCGGACAAATTTCTAGTCTAATTTCTGGCGGTTTGAAGTGGACTAGTAAGATTTGTGGACTTGTGGTGGTTGACTTTAATTTGCCATTTGAGAAGTTTAAAATAAGGCTAAAACAGTTAAAGTTACTTTCAGCCTCTCCTTGCAAGGATTTTTTTGGAGCACGGAGTGGTCTGTTGGAGGAGTGTGATTTCCTTTGTGTTTGTTGCCTTAACACTGAAGTCTCTCTTCAGCCATATTAACACTGCACATAGTCAATCCTGATTTCTGTGTAACGTTAAATTTGTGGTTGCTCCGAAGAGTACAGAGTCGTCAATTCTTTTTACTACCATATCAGACACAAGCATGCTTTGTATCTTGTATCTGGCACCCATGCACTAGATGGATGACAACAGCTTCATCTGATCCATCTAGAATTGGAGGTGCAAATTTTGATATACCAATTTTTTTTTTTTTTTAATTTCTACCACAGAAACAACAGGGCTGCAAAGAACCACCAGTGAAGTCAACACATAGGTCATTAATGACATGCAGCAGGAGCTGGAGGATTTCCAATCACAGAGCCCTGATCATCAGGTAAGTTAAGATGTGATGTTGGCTCTCTTGCATCATAATGTTATATCACTATGTAACACTTGAAGTGAACTAGACTGAACTTAAATTGCAGTGGTGGAAAATAACACAATAATGTAAAGTAACATTAAATTTATCCTAGTAGCCTACTGTTGTTAAAACTATCTGAGGTTGAGGTTGTCATATATGACATCAAAGTACTGTAATTAATATTTAGAATATCTCTGGAACACGAAAAGCTTGCGTTTGTGTTGTTCAGTGAGACAGACAGCTTGCAACAATGTTACAACTACTGCTTGCTGGTCCAATCTAGTCTGCTCTTCCTTATGTGTGTGGATTAGTTAGTTGTAATTTCATTGCATTTATTTGGTTTATTTTATATGTTGTAGTCATTTTATTCCAAGTAAAAACTACTGTACCAACAATGCAAAGCCTGAGATCTCTAGAAGGGAGAAGAAGTGTCAACAGAGATAGGACTGAGATCCCATTAGCACTGAAGTGGACCAGAAAGTGATCTGAGTCCTCATGTTTGAAATAAATATATAATTTTATCAACATAATGTATTGTGTTTTTACGACCTGACCATTCTTGGTGGGAAGTAAGTACTGCAAAGACTTCAAAGTTTACTGTGTCACACTTGAAGAATTTATTGTTGCTGGTTTTATTTATTTATTTATTTATTTTTGTTATGTTTGAATTAATTTGTGACTGTTCATCACATTTTTCCACTATACTCCCATCATCCACAAAGGTACGAGCCAGCTGCAGTGACGTACCATCTGGGAACAAGAAATCACTTTGTGGCATTCCACAAACTAGGCACTGAAAAAGGCTGGCATTTTTTGATGCCCTTGAAGAACTCGTTAACCCTGGCAAGGGAGAATTTGTCATTGATGACACATTTATGAGGAAGAAACTTAAGGCTGAGTGTAATGTCAGCCACATTGTCATGGTCAGGGTAAGCATGGACCGCTAATTATGGCATCAGACTGTCTTGACCTCTACAACTATTTTTCCTTTGATTTCCTCTCCTTTTTCCAACATAAAATAACAACATTCATGTCTATTGGTTCACAATCAAGAATTATAACTATAACTACTGTTGATCAGATTTGCTGAGCTTATTGCTTATACTATCTTTCAAACTCTGGTGACATTCACTTATGGAGAAATTTGGTTTTAGTAGAAAAATAATTGGTATTTCTCTCGCTTCAGGACAAAGCAGCAGAAGTTGTTGAAGCCAGGCGGCAAAAAAATGAAGAGCTTGTAACCTTCATTGTGGGCCACAGTGGTGTTGATGAAAAACTAAAGGTAAGTCTCTAAATTTACCATTCCTATGGAACATTTTTGCGACAAAAAAATTATCAAATTACAGAGAAACACTTAACCTGATCCGTTTAAAAAGTATCACCTTTTGATATAAAGTAATGTTATATATTAATCACCTATTAACCAATTATAGAGTAAGGGAATTAGAGATGCTTAGTTTCTTGAGTAAAGCATTATTCTTTTCAGCCAAGAACGCCATTTTTCTAATATGCATAATAGCAATACAAAATTGTAGAAACATGGGTCTTTGCAAATATGTTTGGAAAAGTGCTCTCCAGATAAAGTGTTTTGTTATCATTATCAAAGGAAACACTGTGTACTAGCTTCTTCAGATACCATAGTAGTTAAGTTTGTTAGTTTGAGAGTAAAGCAAGTTTCATGGTTTCGAGTGTCAAAGCCCTATTTGTCCACTGTGGAAAGAAAGCCACTATTGGGGTATTCTGCTCTGTTGCTGTCAGTGGAACTGATGAAATAGGCTGACTAGAGACAAGGCTCAGACCACCACTGTGGACCACTGTCCAAGAGGAATAAACTTAATATTACATGCATGGAGGTTTGATTATTTCCATAATTCATATGTTCCAGACCATTCTTTCCAGTGATGAGAAGCCCCACTTTTCTTTTAAAATTGGTGGGTCCCAATCATCTTTGATGATGATATGCAGCTGGACAGGACTGTGAAGTACCTGTCAGACTTCCTTGACAGCTGAGACGCCCTCTCTCCTGAAGTCTGCACCATGGTGTCCCCTGACAGGATCAAATATATCCTGAACATAATACTTTCAGAGGTAGGTCAATGGCTATTTGACTTACATTTATGAACGTAAATACATGAATGACAGTATTCCTATTCCTTGTGCATAGTACAATTAAGAGAAGTGTTGGAAGTTGAGAGTTAACCTCAGAAGATGTTAACTTTTCTGTTCTATGAAGCACATATTTTTCTGTTATTTTTAATCTTTGCAGGCGAGCTGAGCCAAGCCGAGCTGCTAAACTCCCGGGTCACTTGGTGACTCGATCGATGCGGGTCGAAATGCCGAGTCGACCCTTTCAGAGTGCCGAAAAGCCCGCATTGACATGCGTTTTTGTTGCAGTGTGAAAGGGGCTTTTCTCCTTTCTCTGAGTTTTTCTCCTGCACTTCCTCTAAAAATAATTACAGGTTAGCTAACCTGCATTTAGCTGAAGGCTAAAGTCGCCATGCATTTACAAGTTAGCTGCTAACCTGTTACTGCATTCAGTCTTCAGCTAACTGCCTTCAGACATGGCGTCTGGACCCGCCTTCGAGCGGCTTTTTTTTAAAGTAACAAACTGTCCTAGTTTGCTCAGTCAAACAGGCTATAAATTAGGTGAGACATGTAAATAACATTATATGTCTTACCTTTAAGTGATTGAAAGGGTAAAACGGTTTGGAAGGTTTGTGCTCAAGTCTGATCGCTCCTGGTAGTACAGGTGCTGCCTTCTTCTGCTTCTGTAAATTCAAAAGCGGATTGCAAGCAACGTTTAGGTGCATACCACCACCAACTGTCAGAGAGTGTGCAGCCTCAGCGAATCAGTGGCTTTTACGACTGGGTCCGATGACATCTTCTCGCTTCAGCCAGTTAAGTCATTCTGAGTTTGGCCAACATAGAGAGACAAACAACCATTCACACCTATGGTCAATTTAGAGTATCCAATCAGCCTAGTCCCCAATTGCATGTCTTTGGACGGGGGGAAGAAGCTGGAGTACCCGGAGAGAACCCACACAGGCACAGGGAGAACATGCAAACTCCACACAGAAAGATCCTGTGTCCGAACCTGGAACCTTCTTGCTGTGAGGCAACAGTGCTAACCACTGCACCACCGTGCAGCCCTCAGTGGAACACATCAGAGGTAATATTTTCCGCCATTGTGATGGTTTCAAAGGCATGTGGTTGACCCCTCACATCACAACTTGAAACCTGATTAGGTAACAGCAGTGTGCTCTGTAGTTTTAATTTTACAAAATCATTTCTCAGAGTGCAATTCAAATTATAAATGAGAAATATTTTATACAGACTTGATCTCGGTGGGATCAATATTATGTTGGTAGGTAGGTAGCCTAAATAAAATGCTATGTTAATTTTGGCTGTGCTAATTTGTCACAAACTTGATAAGTCTGGTTTTAAATCATTTCAGTGCATGGTAAATGCAAGCCCTGTTCATCATTGTCGTTAGATGAGTTAAAATGTCCTGACTTTGTATAGTGTGTTTCAGAACGCTTTAGGTTTGTTTAGTGTTGGGTTCTGTTCTGTCTTATCTGTTGTTTATTTCCTGTTTTATTTTGGTGAGCTGTCTCATTGCCCTCCTCCTGTAAAGTTTCCTGTTTGCAATTACCTTGATGTCTCTCATCTGTGTGTCATCTGCTGCATCCAAAATTCCATACTTCCACCCTATAGAGTATGCAAAAACAGAAACATTGGTATGTACCCAATAGTATGTGCTATCCATACTTATTCTAGCAGAAATGTCTTATTGTGTATTGATGGACACTAGACAAGCAGAAATTTTCCACAATGCAATGCAGCGGTGTTATGCACCAATGCCCCATGGTAACAACACTGCAGCAGGAAGTGCCATGTGCAGTCGAGTAGAAGAGAATATTACGTCCCAGTTGATGCATACTGTTGAGATTTACTCAAAATTTTGCCAAACTTAAGTACACTTTTTGAGTATTTAGTGTTTAGTATGGCATTTCAGATGCAGTGATTGTCTCCCCACACCTTTTGTGAAGTTGTGCTCTCCCTCCCTTCTGTGCCAGATCCTCTCGTCCGTTTCAGTGAGCGTATCCAGCATTTCCTTCTGTATTGCTTGACCTTTGAGATTTTGACCCAGTTTCAGTTTGACTTCATGTTTAACTTAGTGATGTTGATACCTCACCCTGTGACAACTGATCTTCTGGTTTTGGCTCTGATAAACAGACTTAGACCCTTGCCCCTCATCTGTCTGCCTCTGCTTTGTGGGTCCTCCTGCTCTGACTTTCACAGTGTTGACTGAAGTGCCATTGATTAAATGTGTTCTTTTGTTCAGCTTGTGCAGATTGTATTTTGTGTTGTCAGTTGTCCATATGTTTTCAGGTTATACCATACAAATTTCAAAGAACATATTTTTTAACTTAAACACAATTAACTCTATATCTGCTTCCATTAGGTCTCTTAGTAAGGGAACAATTAATTTTCACTGTCAGGAAAATGAGATGCAGCTGTACTTATAAATGCATCCACACGAAACCAGTCAGCTGACTAATCTTGAGGCCTGTCTAAAGGACAGAAAAAATATGGATAACCAACAATTTCTCTTACTAAATTCTGACAACTCTGAAGTTATTGTGCTGGTCCCAATACACCTTAGAAACACCTTATCTAATGAAATAGGTAACCTGGCCTCCAGGACTAACATAAGGAATATGGGAGTTATCCTTGACCAGGATCTGTCCTGCAACTCCCACATAAAGCAAATGTCCATGAATGCCTTCTTTCATTTAAATAACCTTGCTAAAATAAAAAAAATCCTATCTCAAGCAGATGCAGAAAACTAGTACATGGATTTGTAACTTCCAGGCTATAGAATAGTTTTGGTCCACGACACAGACACCCTCTCTATGTTTAAGAGTACACTCAAAACCTTCCTTTTTGATAAAGCTTTTAGTTAGAGTTGCTTAGACATGTTACATGATATGCTGTTATAGGCTTGGACTGCCAGCGGATCTCCCATGATTCACTGGGCTTCTCTATCCTCCTCTCTATCCTCCTGTATTCATTCTTGTTACTGACTTGACCTCTTTTCCAGCATCCTTATCATTAGTATTAGTACTAGTTCTAGTAGTGTTCAAATAAGTATTCTCAATACTGGACGAGCATTAATTAACTCCGCATTGTGTTTGTATTGTACTTGCTAGCACATATTTGTTTCAAATTATGCTAAAATTGATTGCTTGAGTAATCTGTTGATGTTACTATTGGTAGGTGGTTGTTATTGTTTGTTGTGCCTCCCGTCCCTGTCTGTATCTCCATTTGTCTTCCTCCTTCCAGCCTTTTCAAGTAATTCACTGTAATTCTCTCCCTGCTTTCTCTCGCTCTTTATCTCTGTCCCTCTCTTTCCTTTTCTAAATCTGCCCCCTTACTCCCCAAAACCCATCAAAGCAGATGGCTGTTCCCATTGAGCCACATTCCTGCCTGTTAAAAGGAAAGATTTTGTTGCCTCTGTTGCAGGGTGTGCTTTCTCATTGTTGGGTGTTAATTAATTGAAGGAGTGTGGCGCTAGACCTGTTCTACTTGTAAAGTGTCACGAGATAATGTTTGTTTTGATTTGGCATGATAGAAATAAAAGTGACCTGAAAATTGACTTGAATTAACAAATTATGTGAAGTAGTATTCATAGCCCATTTAGTTATTTTGTCTAAAATTTAAACTTAATTAAATTCAACAAAATGTCACATGAGGTCTGGGAATTGTCGCTACCAATTGGTCCCTTTTATAAATCAGGTGAAGTGTTTGAATCACAGTAATGGTCAGGCAAAAAAAGTATGTGGTTTATTGACGAAGCCCACAGTGTATATACATAACACATTGTTTAAATATTCAAAGATCAGATATTATGCAGTTAAATTTGCAATTGCCTTTGCCGTGTTGATTACAAAATATTTAATTAGACCAATCAACAGACACATATAACAACTCCTTTGCAATCACGATGTCTCAGGTCAACTCCAGATAATTTTTCAATTAAAATTCACTGGCTAGTGTGTTCTCTAGTCTGGCAGTGAAAGTCGGCTATCTTTGTGCAGATATAGTCGGCGTCACCTCATACACAGCTCCGGGTCCGGAACCCAAATCCTTGAGAGGGGTTGGACTCTCTCCTTCGCTGGGGTTGCTCTGGGTGAGAGGCAGAGAACCAGGGTGGGGTTTTTGATAGGCCCCAGATCCTCTGCGTGTACGTTGGGGTTTACCCCAGTGGAAGAATGGGTTGCTTCCCTGCGCATTCGGGTCGGGGAATGGGTCCTGACTGTTGTCTGAGCTTATGTGCTGAAATGAGTGATTTAGTAATGCAAATACGCCCAGATATGTTCATATCTGAAAAGAACAGATTTTAACAAAGTATTCAAATAAAAAATGAGGTGGCTTTTAATAAATATTTTCTACAACTTCCGCATACATTTATACTGGAAATTTGAAAAATTAATTATAATATATAAGCCTGAAGGACCTTAATAATTATAAAAAGGAAAGGAACATCATTTTTTCATGCTTATGTGGCAGAAGTGGCTGAAGGGAAAAAATCTGCACATCTAATTATACAAAGAACTTTCCATCATATGCCATGCAAAATTGATAGTGTCCTAGATACACACTCCAAATTTCACCTCCTATTAATATTTGTGAGACTGAGCTTAAGACACATCTGGTATACCTGTCTGTTTTTGAAACAAAACATTCTGTCTTTTTCATTTTTTTTAACCAGTATCAATTTTGAGTCTTTTAACTGTCTATACCAAAATGTATTAATTTTACAGACTGTAAAGCACCAAATTATGTCATGAATCAAAGATGCTTTCATTTGTGAAGCTTGTCCTGCTCACTGTTTCTATCTGATATCCAAATTTGAGTGGAATTTCATTCTCCTCCTTGCATGTTGAAAGTGTGTGATTCAATGTGACAGCACGACAGAGACACTATAACTTAATGGCTTTTGTTTTACTGCAGTTGCTAGGTCCCTGCCTCAGCCACCAGTGAACAATGTCTTTATATTCAGCAACAGGGTCAGCCAAAAAGCAAAAATATTGTTTTCACAGATTTTCCTTGCAAAGTTAAAAAGTGCAATGCATGACATATTTTGTATTAACAAGGGAGATGGTGACACCCCCCTTCCCACAATGAAATTGCCACTCTCCTGTTGAAAGCCACCAGCTATGAAGTAGGAGCCTTTGCTGTGAGACATGAAAGCCATTGAGATAAACGTGGAGCTTAATGGAGCAGGACGCCAGCCCATGGTAGAAGTGATTTCTCAGTGTGAGTTTTGTAACTGGCCTGTCAGCTACCACAGGGAGAGACTTGGAAGGTTATATCCTGCTGTCTGTCTAACAGCTTATAGCTATTTATTGTTTTACACTGAATTTTCAGTTTTTTATATTAAACCATTTATCATTTAGTATGTGTGATACAAGAGACAGGCTGAAATAGATTTTTTGATTTTTACTGCAGCCATGAAAATTACTGTGGCTCAGCTAAGTGACTTCCTTGGTAGTTGAGCTTGAGCTTGAAATGTTACAAATAAAAAAAAGTCAAATTTTTCTTTCAGTTACTAAAGAATGCAGAAAACACCAACCACATATTAAGCATGAAACTAATGTGACCTACCATGGCGGTCTCAACCCTACACTGACATTTGGTGTCCACAGCTGACATTGAGGGTACCCCCTCTGTGTTTCTTGACAACTGAGAGGGCAATCTGATAGATTTGAATGCAAATTCCCTCATTTTTGGATTTTGAGGAAAGGGGATTAGCCATCCAGGTAACGCTAAGCAAATTGGAGCAGACAGAATAAAAAAAATTGTACGACAGAGTGCTGTGTTGCTGGTTAAAATGGATGAGAACGTGAGAAACACAACAATGTGATGCGGGGGGACCCGCAACCTCAGCTGCGGACATCAGGGGGAGATGACCAAATGTCAGTCTTTGACGAATAGGGGTGAGAGCATGTTAGACCTACCCCTAAGAATGTCAAAACTGTCAAAAATGTCAGTTTACAAACTCTCAAATGTACCATCCAGTATAATCCACATCTTCATCTAGCCAATATACTCAATATTCCAGAAACACAACAAACACTTGAACTAAAACACTTCAGGTTTGGCTGGAGTCAGCAAGAAAAAATGCTGCAGTGGTTAATGGGCAATGTGATCACTTGGAATTATGCATAAATAACATGTCACTTTTAAGGACATTTAATGTGTATATCTGCATTTTTTTTTTGTTTTCTGCATGCCATAGACATCCATTTTGAAGAGATCACATGTCATGTACCGTTGCATTATTGTCATTGGTGACAATTTTTCCATAATGGCAGCCAAATACAGAAAATATAATTTTACAACCAAACAAAGTGTGTTTCTCATTACATTTTAAGCGAGAAATAGGCCATGCAGTAACAGAATCTTCATTCATATTTGAACAATTTTATTGTGTGGCGAAAGTCTCCTCAGCAAGTCATGGCACACTAATTTTGATTTCATCAGAACTATTACATAAACACTGGCAGCACTCAATAGTAGAAAAGGGTTTTGGCACCTGGTTACCGCATCTGTCGCACACTTAGTGATTATGAGATAAATGCTAAAAACCAAGAGCTGAAAATGTTGTTAGGAAAAGATCAGGTATGGGTTAAAATAAAAATAAATGAGTAACTATGTCATAAATCACTGTTGGTTTTACATACCATGCAGTAAACATAAAAATGTGTCATCATAGCATGCCAAATGACTCCAGGAATGGTCAGCTACTCATTCACCATTTTGTGGTACCAGCTTGGAGTGGGGGTATAGGGATACCTTTGTGAGTAAGTACTTGAAAAGCAAATTACACATTTTGTGTGAAGGTTTTAAAGCTTGACATTGTCTTGCATATCAATCTTGAATACTATGAATGATATTAAGGTCTTGAATGGTCCCTCGCTGGCTAATTATGGACAGATTGAAAAAAGATCAATCAAATCTATAAATCTCAATTAGATGTTATCCTCATCCTCCACTTATCTGGGTCTGGGTCACAGGGGCAGCAGCCTCAGCAGGGAAACCCAGACCGCCCTCTCCCCAGCCACTTCAACCAGCTCTTCTAGGGGAGTCTCTTAGCCCTCCCAGGCCAGCCGAGGGATATAATCCCTCCAGCATGTCCTGGGTCAGCCTGAAGCCTCCTCAAGGTAGGACATGCCCAAAAAAAAAATCTCCTGAGGGAGGGGTCCAGGAGGCATGCCCGAACCATCTCAACCACCTCAACTGATCCTTTGACATGGAGGACAAGAAGCTCTATTCTGAGTCCCTCCCAGATGTCCAAGCTTCTCGCCCTATCTCTAAAAGTGAGCCCAGCCATCCTGTGGAGGAAACTCATTTTGGTCGCTTGTATTCGCAATCTCATTCTTTTGGCCATTTTCATTTCGGAAGGGTTGGAACGTAGATTGACCGGTAAGTCGAGAGCTTCGCCTTGTGGCTTAGCTCCCTCTTCACCATAACGGACCGGTTTAGTGCCCACATCACTGCAGTCGCTGCCCCAGTCCACCGGTAAATGTCCCGCTCCATCCTACCCTCAATCATGATCAACATCCCGAGATTAAACTCCTCCACCTCAATTACATGTTGCATTTTGTAACCTTTGTTATGTCTGAAGTAGGTCTGATCTATGAGCACATAAGTTTGATATCACACTGTAATGTGTGTCTACCTGGGAAAACACAGACTCCGAGCCAAGTCATGTAACTTGCTCTGGCAGAGGAAAGAAAACATTCTGGGACAGCAGAGCTAATAGTCTGGCAACCCAATAGTGTTTGAGGTAAACAAAATGGTTTTCACATGGCTCAGCTAACTGAGTGCTGAGTGGCTGCGGCGTGTCTTTTTGTACTTCTTGAGGCTTGTAAATTCTGAGAGGAGAAAAAGGAATGTTAAATGCTGTTGAGTTATAAAAAAAAAAGTCTGACACGGAACAAACTTAAGCAAATTTAATGTGACTGAGCTTAGTTTTCAGGACAGGGCATTCAGCAGAGACTGCGTGAACCTATTCGTGGTCCATAAAATTCTGTAGCACAATTCCAGCAATGAAGAAACTTTAAGTGCAGTGTGTTGCATCGGTTGCATGTAGATTTTGTCAGTTGTTTTGCTTGAAGGATGTTTCTGTTGTTGTAATCATGGTATTGTGTTGCCGTCATGTACAATGTGAAAAAAAGTTTGTAATTTTCTCATCAGCCCTGCATTGGTGGATGTTCTCTGTTTCTCTTCTTTGACAGTCACAAAATAGCAATTTAGAGTAAATTTCCTGTATTTCTGTGGAGTTCACTGTTTATGATCCAAAACAACCACTCCTGCATATCCTCACAGCCTTCCAATTTATATAGTCTATGGAGGAGGAGTTCTAGGTATTGCATTTTCATCACTTGTGTTTTTCTGGTTGCCTGCACATTATATGCAATACAATTATATATCAATTTCATATCAGTGTTGGGATGTTTACTCCAAAACAAAGTCATTATTCATTGCTTGTTACTGTTTTCTAAATAATGCAGTAAAATGCCATTAAAAAGTAATTTGTTACACTATTGGTTAAGGTACTTCTGCATTAGCTCAAATAGTTGTCTCTCCCATAATTGTCAGTTAACAATGTATCATTAAATCTTACATACACTCACATATTGTTACAAAGGTGAGAGTATGCTCACATGAGCCATGAGATCATTTTATAGTTTATAGTTAGATTATGATTACTGTGTGAGTACCGACTATAGAACATCAATGTATTACACTACTTGTAAAAGACAAATGTTACAAAATTAAAGGACTTTGTTACTGTGTAACAGTAAAATTTTGCAATAATCCAAAACAACATGCGGTTGCTGAAGAAATGAGAATAAGATGATGTAGACATTGTTTTGCATATGTAAAACATGCATTCAAATTGCATGCATCTGCCTGGTGAAGACACTTGACAGATGCCGCTGCTGTGCCGGCTCACCAGGTCGTCAAGTCCTTCCTTTCGCTGTACCACCGTGCAGCTGGAAGTGGACTGGCCCTCTCCTCAGAACCCGTCGCAGTTTGCAGGGTTTTTCCTCCCTCCTGAACTCAGTTAAGAACAGCCTGCCCATGTTCCCGGATTTTGTCACAGAACTCACGTCGACATGGGACAACCCGCTATCTACCCGCGCCACGGTGCCCGGCTCTGGACAGTTTTTGGATTTGGATGGAGCTGAAAAGGCAGGTTTGGTTAACCTTCCGCCCACGATGGCATCCCTGGCTGCATGTCTGACCCCCGAACATAACCACAGTGTCGGCGGCTCCACCATGCTCCCCTCCAAGCACTGCAGGTTCTCCGCATCGCAGCTGGAGAAGATTTATCATGGCCTGTTCTCGAGTTTCATCACCATGCTCCAGACATACCAAGCAGTGTGTCTGGTGGAACTGGGATCATATATGCCTCCTGACAGCCCACTGTCCTTTCTCCTCAATGAGGTCAGGGTCGCCACGGATTACATCCTCTGAGTGTCCGGCTGTGCAGTGCTGGGGGCAGGGAGGGTTTTCACGGTGGTGGCGCAGAGGCATCTGTGGCTGACTATTTCCAACGTTCCAGACAGGGACAGGGCTGTCTATCTGGACAAGCCCGTGTCAGCTGAATGTTTGTTTGGACAGTCACTCCACGCCAACTAACCTCCGAAGTAGACTGTGGCGCCCGCGAGCTTGGGGCCCCAGCTGGTGAAGCAGAGCACACCCGGCCAGAACCCACACCCCTCGGCTTGGAGTGAAGGTCTGCCACCGATCCTCCAAAGGAGCTCAGTGCCACAGAGGAAAAGAGGGCAGTCATCCTAGCTTCAGGGTCGACTCGAGAGGGGGTTCAGCAGCCGGGAGACGCTGCTGCCCCTCACATGTTGCCGCCAAAGAGGCCGCGTTTATGTTTTGTTCAGGATTCCAGTCCTGAGTGCTCTTCTTACAGTCTCCCAAGCACAACCCTCCTTCACACACAATTGCCTTTTAAGCGGTGCCTGTTTTTCTCTGTGTGAATGTTCCAAGGAGCCAGGGCGGCCGAGTATTGCTGTTCCCATTCGGCTCAACAGAGGGCGACAACCCCTTGCCCACAGTGCTGCAGGTCAAGTCGGCTGGCAGTTCACCTCCCTCGGTGGCACGTATGCGCGGTCCCACCTTGGGTAGAGAGAACCAGGAGAGATGCGCTTGCACATTAGCCTATCTGGATGATTGGGCTCTTGTTGGGAGTCAGCGGTTTTCTTTCCTCAGGTTGGATGTCTGCTCTGTTTTGGGCCAAGCACGTCTGTTGGAGCGCAGGGTGGTGGCATTTCACCGCTGCCTTGCTCGATTTCGGTTGGGACACAGGCTGTGTTTTTTTTTTTGGGTCAGGACGGACAATACGATGGTGATTTCCTATATAAACAAGCAGGGTGGGACATGCTCCCTTCCCCTGTTGAACCTGTCTCACTCTCTGTTGCTATGGTGCAGTGCTCATTTTCTGTCCGTCAGAGCCACTCATGTTCCAGGTCGCCTGAACCTGGGGCCGGACCTTCTATCCAGAGGGGGGTCCTCTTGTGATGGAGTGGAGATTGCATCCGAGGGTGGTGGCTCAGATATTGGAGTTTCGGCAGGGCAGATGTGTATTTTTTGCCTCCAAAGCAAATACCCACTACCCCCTGTTCTATTCGATAACAGACAGAAGTGCTTCACTGGGGATGGATGAGCTTGCGCACCCATGGCCCGACATGCTGCTGTATGCATTTCCTCCGGTGAAAATGATTTTGTCCGTCCTGGAGAGGGTGCGCTAGCAGGGGCTCTCCCTGATCCTGGTGGCTCCTTGTTGGCTGGCAAAGTCATGGTAAGCCAAGATAACCAGTCTGCTGGCTGAAGGGCCTGGCAGCTTCTGCTTTGCAGGGACCTCCTCCCCCAGGCGGGTATGGAGGTGGTTCACCCACACCCAGAACTGTGGCAGCTGCATGCCTACCTATTGAGAGGTCCAATTTGATGGCTCAGGGTCTGCCTCCAAATGTGGTGGGGATGATTCAGAGTGCTAGGGCATCATCTACAAGGGGCCTGTATGCCTATAAATGGCGGGCTTTCGAGCAGTGATGTCAGGACCAAAATGTGCTCCTGTTTCAGTGCTCCATTGTGGATGTTTTGACATTCCTTCAGGGGCTGCTGGATAAGGGTCTCTCGTTCTCTACAATTAAGATCTATGTGGTGGATATTTCTGCTTGTCTCATTGGTTTTGATGGTGTGACGCCAGGTGCTCACCTGCTGGTCATGCGCTTCCTGAAGGGCGTCCATAGGTTGAGGCCTGCGTTTAAACGCAGAGTTCACTCTTGGGATTTGACGTTGGTGCTTGAGGCTTTTTGTGGTCCCCTGTTTGAGCCTGTTGAGTCTGTACGTATGAAATATACTTCATACAAAACTGCGCTGCTGCTTGCTTTGTCTTCTGCGAAGTGGGTGGTCAACCTTCATGCTTTATCTGTGCATCCCTCTTGTGCCCAGTTCACTCCAGATTGTTCTAAGGTTACATTGTGCCCAAATACTGTGTATTTGCCTAAGGTTATCCTTGTGTCCTATATAGCTCATTGGCTTTTGAGCTCTTGAATTTCTGCCCCCTTCCGTTTGTATCTGGTGAGCAGAGGAGGTTGCTTTCCTTGTGCCCAGTGCATGCTCTTTGCACTTACATGGACCACACCCAGGGTGTGCGTTTATGTGACCAGTTGTTTGTCTGCTTTTCTAATCTGGCTAAGGGCAAGGCTCTGTCTAAGCAGCGGCTTTCCCACTGGACTGTGGAGGCTATCTCCCTTGCTTACAGCAGCAGAGGTCTGCCATTGCCCCGAGGATTGAGGGTGCATTCGACCAGGGGCATGGCAGCCTCATGGGCCTTGTTTTGTGGGGTTTCTGTTGGTGATATCTGTGCTGGGGCCAGTTGGTCGTCACCGCACACTTGTCCGGTTTTATTGGCTGTACGTGACAGCCCATTCAGTGGCTTATGCTGTCCTTTCTTCTGGGTCTGTAATGCACTAGAGTGCTGGGGGTTTGTTTCCAGTTCGGTGGCTGCTCTGTGGGGCATGTATACATGTCCCCTACTATATGTGTTGTACCAAGTGAATCAACTGAAAGGGAGCAGCTTCTTGAAAACATTCTTTGGACGTGCTGGGATGCATCATCAGTGATGTTTCCTGGGGTCAACTGGTGTTTTGGTTCTGTTCAAACATCAAACACCCTCGCCAAGGTGACCTGACCAGGGGTGATCAATTCCTGGCCTGCATCCCAGCAGCAGTTGACCATGTGGCTTCCCTCTTTAGCCAGAGCCAACTAGTGGTTCTCTCTGCAGCATTTATGGTTGATTTGATGGCCCTCTTCTTAGCCAGGCCCACGATCCCTAGCTTAGCTAAGAGTCTGCATAACGACCGCCCTGCAAAGCCTTGACATCCCACCTCGAAATGCTCACAGAAGGTTGTCCATCTCCTGCTCCTGGTACTTCGCACACTTTCACTCTTGGGCTTCATCCATGCGCTCCTCCCAGGGTACAGTGACCTCTAGAACCCTTCGCTCCCAGGATGCAGGGTTACTGGTGGTTCCTAGAGTTTCTAAAAGTAGATGGGAGCAAGAGCCTTCAGCTATCAGGCTCCCCTCCTGTGGAACCGTCTCCCAGTTTCGGTCCGGGATGCAGACACCTTCTCGACCTTTAAGAGCAGAGTAAAAACCTTCCTTTTTGATCAGGCTTATAGTTAGGGCTGCTAAGGCTGGCCCTTAGCTATGCTGCTATAGGCTAAGGCTGCTGGGGGATCTCCCATGGTTCCCTTCCAAACACCAGTGTTGTTGATCATCATGTTCATACATCTTAACCTCTTCTAATGATGGAAAGAACGAGTCGCTACGTGTTTGAATTTTTATTACGACGGTAGAAAAGTATTGGCTCCTCCTTTACTGAATGATCAAAGTGATACAAAGCACAATTTTCCTCACTAAACTTGCGTGAGCATCACTACGTCATAAGCTTGCACCACTGCTAGCGCTCTGAAAGATTTCCTCTTTATTTCTTGTGCATGTCTGCAATTCTAACTTCCTAAACAATGCAAGCTAACGTATGACTAAATTCAACACTACGCAATCACTAAATGCAATAACTACAATAATCAATTGGCTTAAATCTAAATTTAAATAACAATATGGAAAATGGCACCATCAGGACCTCAAGGTGGAGGTCAAGCGGCGTACAGCTGCCCTCCGGAGGAGTGCGGGCCAGACAGGTGGGGGTCAGGGAGAGGGGCACCTGATGGAATTTGAGCAGCGGGTGGCGGCAGTCATGGGCAGCACCTCTGTGGGGGGATTGTCGCCGCCACCCACACTGACTCCGAGAGCCTGGAGGGTAAGTGGCAACTCCATTTCTTAAGCAACATTTCCACATGCTTTGCCACAGATGTAAAGGCAAAAATACACAGAATCAGCCTTTTAAATAAACCAATATGTTCAATAGGAATTGATCCGTCAGCCATGCTGCCGACGTGCAGCACCCCTGTCGGCTCCGGCGCCAGCCCGTCCACCGGCTCAGAGTCATCCGCCAGGACCAGCGGCATTCGGGCCAGCCTGTCCCCCGGCCCCATCACCAGCACCAGGCCGACAAGCGGCGGACAGTCCTCCAGCCAACCCGGCCCCAGCGGCGCATCCTCTGGCCCACACGGATCCAGAGGGATGGTCCTCACATTGGCGGTCCTTCAGGAGGACATTATTAGGGAAATAACGGGGATGAATGAGCAGCTCGACCGCATGATAAATGTTCTTGAAGGTTTCGTGGACAAAATAAATTAATCTGGCTTCATGAATCGTGTAATCGCTTCTTACCCATTCACACTGTGGAAATGAAATTCACGCGCTGCCCGGCTGGGATCGGCATCCATCCCTCCAGCCTCTGTGCATCAAGGATCTGCACATTGATGGAGTGGAAACCCTTACGATGACCGTAAGCGTATTCCTCATGGGACAGTGCTTTTATGGCAACATGAGTGCAGTCATTAGAGAATTAGACATTAGAGAATCCGGCTATTGCTGCAAATTGCGCTTTAATATTGACCTGTTCAACCGTAAGGGAATTTAATGTGCCTGCGGGAGAGGCGGATGATCAGGTCCACTACCCAGGGCCTGGCCCGGCTGAGTTCCCCCATCTCCCGCTGGAAGGCTTTTCATGCCCGATGTCTGCGCGGTTATCAAATAATGTCAGTCACCAAACACCGCCACAGGGTGTCGCCAATGGACCAAAGTGCAGTTAACGCAAGAATGGGCTTTCCGCCAACTTCTACAGCACCTCCAGAGTTGGCATGAAACAGCGCAAGAATCGACAAACTTTTCGCATTGATACATCTGAACGTGAACGTCGATCCTGGCGTATGCAAGTTTTTCTTGAGTAAAGCGCTTTGATACATGAGGCCCCTGGTCTTTCCTGACTTGGAGGCAATAGTCATTGGTCCCAGGAAAGGTGACAACAGAGCCCCGCTGCGTAAACCAAGGTAGTGCGGCAGGAGAGGCGGGGTGCGGGAGCATATGAGACGGCAACACCTGTCTCGCATCCCCCTGCCCCTGCATTATCCTGTCTAATGCACAGTCCTGGATAAGCGTTATGGGTCCATTAAAAAGGCCTATAAATCAGTTCCACGCCCCCCGCTGGGTTCAGCTGACCACAACTGTGTGCACCTTATTGTATCTTACATGCTTTCAGAGGGGGAAAGTAACTACCAAAAACATATAAATGTGTGGTCAGAAAAGGCCAAAATGACTCTTCAGGGCTGTCTGGCCAGTACAGCTTGGGAGGAGTTCATCAAATCTTCTAGTGACATCAACAAACTCACCGATGTGGTCAGCTCCTGGATAACCTACTGCAACACAGTTATTCCTGGAAAGACTGTTAAATCCTACCCTAATAGTAATTACTATTAGGGTAGGATTTAACAGTCTTTCTTTTAAACCATGGGCGAGCAGACATCTTAAAGTGTTGTGCAATAAAAAGATACAGGCTTTTAAACAGGGGAAACTTTCTAAGCTTAGTTCTGTTCAAAAGGAAATTAAACAGGAAATGTAGAGAGCCAAACTGTGTTACAAACAAAAAGTTGAAGACAAGCTGAGCAATAACAACTTGGGCTCAGCATGGGACAGCATCAAGGCCATGGTTGGGCTGACTGATAACGGAAAGAAAAGGATATCTTTAGATGGGTTCACCTCTGACCTGGTTCGAGCTCAGGCGCTAAACAAATTTTAATCAAGATTTGATGTGTATGATTTTAGCAAAGAAATAACTACGCTTAAAAACTCTGTCATGGAACCCAATCAAGTGGCCACTTCTCCTCCTTTCAATGTGCATAAGATTGTTAAAACCTTTAAACACTGTAAAACCAGAACAAGTGCTGGCCCTGACAACATCAGTGGATGAATGCTCTCAACCTGTGCTGAACAAGTAGGACCGATTTTTAATTAGATCTTTAATCTGTCATTCTCTCAGCAGAAGGTTCCTATCATGTGGAAACAGGCCACCATAGTTCCTGCTGCCAAAATTAAACATCCCGCATCTTTGAATGATTTCAGGCCCATATCCCTGACCTCTCTAGTCATGAAATCATTTGAAAAACTGGTTAAAGCTGAACTTTTGAATCAGACTAAACATTAACTTGATCCACTGCAGTTTGCTTATAGGGCCAGGAGGGGGGTTCAGGATGCCACTGTAACTCTGCTAGATTAACATTTACAAGCACTTGGAGAGCTCTGACAATCATGCTGGATTGCCATTCGTTGACTCTTCCTCCGCCTTTAATACCATACAGCATCATCTGCTGATCCAGAGACTAATTAACAACTTCAGTCTGGATGGTAGCATTGTTGGCTGGATTTTGGATTTTGTGACATGCAGAACAAAGAGAGTGAGAGCAAACAAACAATTTTCTGATTTATCTATCACATCTACTGGCTCACCGCAAGGTGTTGTCTTCTCTCCTCTGCTGTACATATTGTACCCTAACAACTGCTGCAGCACATTTGAAAACCATCATATACTGAAATTTGCAGATTATACTGTCATTTTGAGCCTGCCAAACAGTACTGCAACCTCTCATGGTCCTGTGGTTGATTATTTTTTGACAATTTTTTCATGAATGGTGTCATGATTCATTTTTAACTCTGAATGTTTCAAAGACAAAAGACTTGTATTGAATTTAGATACTCACATCCCTCTCCAGAGAGTACAGTCATTGATGGACATGATGTAGAATTTGTAGAGTCCTACAAGTACTTAGGGACCACAATAGACAACAAATTGACATTCGAGGACAACACTAATACTATTTACAAGAAAAGTCAGCAGGATCCTTGGCAGGATGGCATGTTGGTAGATCCAGGCTCTAAATCTCCGAGGCATACCAGATTTGTCCACCTTCCTGAGCCACTCTTCAAGGTCTTTGATGGTCTTCTTGATGGAATTGGAGTCATAAGGCTAGAGTCAAACACTTTTCCCAGGCTCTTCACTGGCTGGTCTGTGATGGATGGAATGGTAACTCCTGCTGGTGTGTATAGTGAAACTGGTCTTCAACATGCCCCTTTTTCATCACTAGAGATCTAGACTTGCTGGGCTTGAAGCTCATCCTGGCCCACATGAAGAGCTTTTCTAGACCTTGAAGGATACATCTGGTTCCAGGCACTGAGGCGGTTGTGATGGTGAGATCATCCATGAAGGCCCTGATCGTGTTTTTCTCAAGCCAGACTTCATCTTTGGAACTCTGCATTCCACCTCTGCCAATTTGACAACCATATTCATGGCAAGGGCAAAAAGGGTAACAGAAATAGTGCAGTCTGTTATGATTCCCTTTTCTAGCCGGTGCCAGCTGGATGATTCAGACCCTGAAGAGACTCTCAGCCTTAAGTCGTTGTAGTAGTCCAGGATGAGGTTGCAGATGGTAATGGGCACATGGTGTTTCTGCGGCGTGATCTTGACTAAGCCATGCGGTATGAACTCAAAGGCATTGGTCAGGTCCAACCACAGGACAGCCAGATCGCCTCTTGTCTCACGGGCTTCACAGATGAGCTGGGTGACAACGCCTGTATGTTCCAAGTAGCCTGGCACTCTATGGATGCCGCCTATCTGTACTGATGTGTCCATGTAATCGTTCTGGAGGACGAACTGTGTCAGCCGCAGAGACAAGATACTAAAGAACACTTTGCCCTCTACACTGAGTAGCAAGATAGAACGAAACTGCTCAATGTTGTTTGAGTTTTCCACCTTGGAAATCCAAACTCCATTGGCACATCTCCACTGATTGGTGACTCTTCCTCTTCACCAGATGACTTTCAGGATTTTCCAAAGGCGCTGGAGGAGTCCTGGACATCTCTTGTAGATGATGTATGGTGCACAACTGGCTCCTGGAGCTGAGGCTGCCCTTGCTCTTTTGACCACCTCCTGGACCTTTTTTACATAATGTTATGAATATAACTACTTTTCTCTGAAGGAGAGGAACGAGTTACAACAGTGGGTTGCCCTGCTGTACAGCTAGGCTTGGTGAAGAGGGGCTATTGAACTGAGGGATGACTGTGGTGCAGGCGGGGCTTACATATATCACCACAGATCATCTGCCGTACAGGTGTGAATAGAGGTGTCTTCAGGGCTTGCAAGGGCGTGATATCCCTTACTATGTGTTGTACCTCATTCCCTCCTTCAGGGAACAGTAATTATATTCATCACATTATGTTTTCTGAATATGCATCTGAGAATGCCAGCAATGACATAAAAGAGGAAGAAAATTGTGTGGTCACTGTAAATGCAAGCGCTTCATTCCTTTTGGATGTTAAATTAAGCTTGGATCTTGAGTAGAACCATGATGTAATACAAAGATGCTACATATAATTGGCAGTGATGATATATATTTATAATTATATATATATATATATATATATATATATATATATATATATATATATAATTGGCCTCTGATGAGGCCTGATGAAATGAAATTCTTCATGCATCATAATTTTTTGTGGTGTGCAAAAGCGTGGTGTTGAGAGAGCTACCAGCATGATGTTGGTTGAGCATCATGAGTGTAAATGTGCTTACTCTTTTTATTATATCTCCTGTTAGTCACTGAACAGTTCTCTCCCTCTCCCTACCCATCTCCATCAAGCCGGGCTCAGTGGAGTGGTTAAATTGTCTATAGTGTTTAAAATGCTCGTTTATAAAAGCTGAGAGATGTGGCAGTCATTTGTCGAAATGAATTACCCTTTGGAACCACAGCAAACATGGGCCACCTCCCCCAGGGCCCAGCCCCCCGTGACCCTTAACACCCTAAGTAGAAGAAAATGGATGGATTTTTATGGACAAAAGAAAACTAAAAACAGGGTTTCTGGTGTGAAAGAAAATGAAATGTAAAATGTAATTTGATTACTCAATTGATGTTTTTTTATGACATTATAATGCTACTTAGATTTCTATTTCTTTATGCTCCATCCATCCATCGTCGTCTTCCGCTTATTCCTTACTAGTAAGGGTCGCGGGGGGGCTGGAGCCTATCCCAGCATCTACGGGCGAGAGGCGGGGTTCACCCTGGACAGGTCGCCAGTCCATCGCAGGGCCAACACACAGAGACGAACAACGATTCACATTCACGTTCATACCTATGGTCAGTTTAGAGTATCCATTAGCCTAGTCCCCAAATTGCATGTCTTTGGGAGGAAGCTGGAGTACCAGAGAGAACCCACGCAGGCACGGGGAGAACATGCAAACTCCGCACAGAAAGATCCCGCGCCCGAGCCGCGACTCAAACCCAGAAGCCTCTTGCTGTGAGGCCACAGTGCTAACCACTGCACCACCATGCAGCCCCTTCTTTATGCTCAACATCGCTAATTTATATTTTAGGGAAGCTAATTTAAAGGAGCAGTGCATAAAATGTTTTTTTTTTATCAATTTATTCTGTTATGTCAGACTGTTTATCTTATTTATTTGTTATTGGTAAGAGCTCATCCCATCATCATGCTTAGCCATTGCCAAGTATTGACTGCAGGGCAAAGGATAAAAGGATGGGCTGGCCTGGCTGGGAAGGTGCTGGCAAGTTTGTACCCAATGTCTTGCTGTTTGTGGTCCCCAGGAGACATCCCTCTAGGCGAGAGAGACATGGCATGTCCATCAGGTCAGTGGCGATGCTGAAGCAGTGGGACAGACTCAGGGTTGTTGTTGTGGGATTATGTATTCTGTGAGTCAGCTTTGTGTCAGCTTTGAGAGTCAATGGGTGTGTGAGCTGCTGCAGCTGTCTGGCGTTGCCAAGTCTCATACTACCGCTTACCATCCCATGGGCAATGGGGTCGTACGCTTTAACAGCACACTTGGTAATATGTTGCCCTCCCTCTCAGACATGTATTACACATGCCATGTACATGTACAAGTACATGCTATGTTTGCCACTGCTGTTAGTCTGCAGACTTCAGGTAAAGAGGAAGAGAAACTCAGAGTAAGTTGCAGGAAACCTGTCAGCGTTCTAGGAGCATGTTGCTATGGCAACTGACTCAAAGTAAACCTGAACCAGCTTTATGAATCCACAAACCCAGAGTCTCCATAAACTTCCAGTCAACTAACTCAGAGTTTTCACTAAACCTGCTTTCTGAAATGAACCACATTGTTATCATGACAACAAAGATGCAAGGCTTTTCAGTCTCCATCCTTCTGGATGAGTGTTTGCTATGCATCTGTTGGTCAGGGGTGTGGAAAAACTCATCCCTGTGTCACAGCATGGCCTTTCCTGTACCATTTGAAAACAGCTTTTTGTTGTGTTCATGAAAGATTTCCGATATTTTGTGCCAGTTGTCAGTTTGTTAGTTGTTTGTCAACTATTACATCTCTCCATAACCCTTTATCAGACACTCATTGAGATATTTGGAAATGTAACATTTCAACCCATCCATCCATCCATCCAGCCTCGTCCCCATTTGCATGTCTTTGGACTGTGGGAGGAAGCATGAGTAGGCCTACCTGTGGACAGCCCACACAGGCACAGGGATAACATTCCAACTCCACACAGAAAGAACCCGTGCTCAAGTCAGGGCTCAAACCTGGAACCTTCTTGCTGTGAGGCAACAATGTGTGTGTTTATGATTTCAGCTTTGGCAGTTACTGTTTTAAAATCCTATACACACAAAAACAATCAATTTTTAGAGCATTTTATAATTGAGTAAAACTTTTTTTAATCTTTGTTTCAAAAGAGGTTCTAGAAGAATAAACAGCTTTATGTAGTACTTTGTATGCATTCAAAACCTAGAAACAGGTTGGTGCCAACCTGAACACAAGAGGAAAGATATATACACAAGCTACCAGTCAAAATTTTGGACACACCTTCTCATTTAATGGTTTCTCTATTTTCATGACTATTTACTTTGTAGATTCTTACTGAAGGCATCGAAAATGATGAATGAACACAGGGAATTATCTAATCAGAAAAAAGTGTAAAATAACTCAAAACATGTTTTATGTTATAGATTCTTCTTAATAGTCATCCTTTGCCTTGACAACTGCTTTGCACACTCTTGGCATTCTCTCACAGCTCAATGTCAAGCAGCTAGGATGAGAATCAGCACCTCCAAGTCTGAGGCCATGTTCCTCAGCTGGAAAAGGGTGGCCTGCCCACTCCAGGTTGGGGGGTGGGGGGAGGGGGACCTGACATGCACTCCAGCGCAGAACCGCCAGGAGCCGAGCTGTCGCAGTGCTGACACTGGTGCTTAGCCTTCTTGGCCACTGACTCCTTCCAGTGGGAGATAGCGGACTGTTCCTGGGTGAGCCAGCCAACCCTCAGCCGGGCCATGCCCTTGGTGCTGGACCTGATCATCCGCCTCTCCCGCAGGTACATTATATTCCCTTCCCAATATTAAAGTGCAATTTGCAGCAATAGTCGGATTCTCTATGTAATCGGAGCCATCGACTGCACTCATGTTGCCATAAAAGCGCCGTCCCATGAGGAACACGCTTACATTCATAGTAAGGGTTTCCACTCCATCAATGTGCAGATCATCGATGCGCAGAGGCTGGAGGGATGGACGCCGATCCCGGCCGGGCAGCCGTTCTGGCATGCCAAATTTTCCTTTCCACAATGTGAATGGGTAAGGAACGATTACACAATTCATGAAGCCAGATTAATTTATTTTGTCCACTAAACGTTTCAGAACATCAGGCGCGCGATCCCCGTTATTCCCCTAATAATGTCCTCCTGCGACTGCAGGATCGCCTGTGTTAGGACCTTCCCACTGGATCCGTGTGGGCCGGAGGATGCACTGCAGGGTCCGGGTGGGCAGGAGGATCGTCCACCTTTTGTCGGCCTTGTGCTGGTGCTAGGGGACGGGCTTGCCCGTTTAGCTTGCATTGTTTAGGAAGTTAGAATTGCAGACATGCATTACAAATAGAGATAGGAAATCTTTCAGATAGCTAGCAGTAGTGCAAGCTTATGACGTAGTTATGCTCGCGCAGGTTTAGTGAGGAAAACTGTGTGCTTTGATCGTTCAGTAAAGGACGGAGCGAACACCATTTTCTACATCGTAATAAAAATTGTAGTAGTGTAGTGACTCGTTCTTTCCGTCATTAAAAGTGGTTAAGATGTATGAACATGATGATAAACAACACTGGTGATTAGAAGGGAGCTTTAGCCTTTTTAAAAATCTCTGCTGGGGTGAGTTGCTCCGAACCCACCGCGTTCACCCTCTCGCACACCTTATCCCACCCACAATGTTTTATTTTTTTTTGTACTGACACCACTGGACAGGCTGCCAAACAAAATCTGCTGTCTCTCCTCCACCTCCCTGACCAGCACCTCCAGCTCCACGCTGTCAACCTCTTTTTCTTTGACATTGTTTTGCGAGCGTGGACAGCAGAGACCCTATTTAAATAAATTTGCGTATTTATAGATGGGCGTAACGGGGGAGGGCCCGGTCACTCCGACATCTGCACTCAAATCCACACTGATTGGGATGTACAGCATTAAGGAAATATGCATGGATTTCGGCACTCGCACATATTGATACATTTTTTTCTGCGTGCGCAACTTTCGGGATTCTTGCAACCGCCGTTTTTTTTAGTATGAGATCCACGCAAGTATTGATACATGAGGCCCCTGTACAGCTCCCTTGGGAGGTGTTCTTGGCATGTCCAACTGGGAGGAAGCCTCGGGGCCAACCCAGGACATGCTGGAGGGATTATATCTCTCAGCTGGCCTGGGAACACCTCAGGATTACTCCAGAAGAGCTGGTGGAAGTGGCTGGGGAAAGGGCAGTCTGGGCTTCCTTGCTGAGGTTGCTGCCTCCGCGACCCAGGCCAGCTGAATAAGCGGAGGACGACAACATCAGTCTCTTGATGTGCTTCATGAGGTTGGTTTTCCAACAGTCTTGAAGGATTTCCAAGCGATGCTGAGCACTTGTTGGCCTTTTTGCCTTCACTCTACGGTCCATCTCATCCCAAACTATCTCACTGGATGTAGGTCAGTTGACTGTGGTGGCCAGATCTGGCATAGCACTTCATTCCTCTTTTTCTCGGTCAAATAGACCTTGCACAGTCTGGAGGTGTATTTGGGGTCATTGTGCTGTTGAAAAATAAAATGATGGTCCACTGCAATGTGCCTTCAATCTTAAATAAATCATCTACAGTGTCACCAGCAGAGCATCCCCACTGTCACACACACAAGTGGACTCGCAGATGCATACCAAGACAAGATCCAAGGCTCAAAGTCTTGAATAAAAAATGGGGTCATACACAAAAGCAGTGGCGGGCCATGCATTTCACACCTAGGCCTTCAGTGATGTCCTGCTTAGTCCGATATGAATAAATACCCCTAATAACGCCGTAATTTATGACACCACGGCTCAAGAAATCATATACAGAAGCACACTTACACTACTAGGTGTTGCATCGCCTTAATCGTGTACAACCAGTGTTGTATATTATTCCTTCCATGAACCAGTCTGCCATCCAGTCCCCCATCAAGCTGGCTTGCTCTCCCTGCCTCCCCTACCAGAAGCTTCCTTCTTCAGCTGTTATTAACATTTCCGTGTTTCTCACATTCTGCATTGTAAACTGTATTCTTGTCTGTAACATCTACTGCACGTCTGTCCGTCCTGGGTGAGGGATCCCTCCTCGATTGCTCACCCTGAGGTTTCTCAGATTTTTCCCTGTTAAAAGGGTTTTCTATGGAGTTTTTCCTCAGTCGATGTGAGGGTCTAAGGGCAGAGGATGTTGTTATGATGCCGTGTGAAGCCCTTTGAGACAAACTGTTTGTGAAAACGGGCTATACAAATAAAATTGCCTTGCCTTGCCTTGTATGGTAATGAAGTAAAAATACTTTGTTACTTTACTTAAGTAGTATTTTTTTATATTTGTACTTTACTTTACTACTTCTATTTCTGACGACTTTTACTTTTTTTCCGAAGAAATCAATACTTTTACTCCGTTACATTTACCTGAGCATCCTCGTTGCTCGTTACAAAATAAGAAGGAACGTGATAGCCAACGGACAATCTTTGTTTTGTTGTGGTGGGACTAATAGCCAATGATGTTGTAGATACAGACCGCAAGACGTTATCATTGGTTTACCCCGCTGTGTGGCAGATGAAATTAGCGGCCAGTGGGTAAATTTCAAATTACGGTAATGGTTGCATTATCATGTCAGTAGTCTCAGACAAGTTGGGACTCTAATGTTATTTGAGAGAGAAGGAGGAAGACAGAGAAGCCTAAAATGTCAGAGATGGAGGTGACTGAACCTGAACCTGAACCTGCTGCTGAAACAACCAGCAAAGATGACGAAGATGACGATGAACACTCGTGGCCATACCTGCGGGGAATGTTCCGCTACATCGGACTGAAAGATTCCTCCTACCGGATGAAATGTCTGCTGTGCCTACCTAAAAATAATGAGATATTGGCTTACAAAAACTCTCCATCCCATCTTAGGAAACATGTTGAGGTAAGTTATAAAAGACTAATCCTGTGAACTGCAACATTCATTTTTATTAGTTAATGTTAACTTACTGTATTTTTCATAGTGTTAGTTAGCTAACGCTAATGGCTACTAGCTTAGTTACATTAGTAGTAGCAACGTTGGGAACGTTATCCAGTTCAGGGTAACTTAATGGTAGTTATGGATGGATTGGAAGGGAGATTTAATGATTTAGCCATGAATGTTAATCAGCTGTAAAAATATAACGCTGGAGTTAGACATATTTATCAGTGATGATAGTTCCAAGTGGTCACATTTTTTTGTTGACTTTCATCTCATTCATTCATTCATTCATTAAGCGTCAGTTCAGATGTGTGCTTCAGCTACTCAGCCCAAATGTTACCAGGTGGAATTCCTTCTTTCTGGCAGTGGAGACTACTCAGGATCATCAAAGACAAGGGAGAGGGGGCCATCAGAGTAATCTGGACAGAGTTCAAAGTTTCATTGTTTTCATAATAGGCTTTATGCACAGCTCCCCTACTTCCTGAACTTAAGCCAGTTTTTATATTTCCTGTCATACATTATTGGACAAACTGAATAACCCAGGTGTGTCTGACCCTTTTTTTTTAGGTCGGACACACCTGGATTAATCACGTAATAATAAAGCCTATTGAAAATAACTATCACAGTTGTATTCCTACTTCCACTTACCATTTTAGTTGGTTACTTATCCTGTGTTCTGCATCAGATTATGAAGCGTTATTGAATGGTGTGTTTATTACAGGTTCAATCCAGCTGAATTTGCAGAGTATGCTGCTGTCATGAGCCCAGTTGCCCAGGCCACCAACATCTTGCAGGCAGAAGAAAATGTCCAGATGGGGTGGCTACTACCCACAATCAACCTGACTGCTAAACTTGACTGAGTCAAGCTGACCGTGAAATACTGCAGGCCTCTAGTGGATGCTCTACAGGTAAGACTCGATGGCAGTATCATTTCACTTACTGTGTCAAAACAGCCAAAGGAATATCACAAAACAGGAGCTTGTTTAATTGCGCTCCTTAATAGGAGGAAGCTTGCATGGTAATGCAATTGTTTCTGATACAGGCGGGATTGAACACTTGCTTTGGACACAAGACCCTAAGTTAATTGCAGCTGCGATTCTTCTCCCAAAATTCAGAACTTCTTGGACAAATAATGATGCCGCCATCAGAATGGGAAAGGCAACATCCAAAAATAAGTGACTTGTCATACTTAATGTCTTTCAGCATGAACAATGATTCACACATCAAACATAGAATACACACTGCAACATAGTTGTCATGACCGAAACCAAACTGTTTTGCACAAAACTATGATACCATGTTAGAAATTATATTTTCATCCTCACAATTGAGGAGTCGACTACATCAGAACACCTTGAAGCACCTCCCCTGCAGCCAGATGGTGGCAAGCCAAGCTCTTCTGATGAGGAAGACTACTTTTCCTCACTGCAGTCACCTCATACGGCTCCAAAGAACTGGAGGGATATTTGGCCTTATCATCAGATGGAATGGAATCACTGAAGTCCTTCTCAGCCTTGTGCAAGCTGTCTCTGAAGCTAAACACTCCTTTACCTGCCTCAGCAGCATGAGAGGCTGTTTAGCATTGCTGGTCTGGTCTTTAGCCCAAGAAGAGTGAGACTGAGTTCGCACCATTTTGAGAACCAACTTCTTTTGAGGTTGAAAAAGTTTTTCAGGGTTCAGTAATGACTGGATAGACAGTTCAAGTGCTGTTGCACTGCAGTCATGTTAAGTTCACCAATAACGTTGTTTGTTTGCATCACCCTCGAGCACCAAGATTTCATTAAGAATTTTATATTGTATGAATGTTGGTAGGCATGCAAGCAGGTCTGTAAGGATTTTTGTATATGGTTGGGTTTATGTAGGGAGGTATTGAAGCTCCATTATTTTGAGTGTTTAAGTGTGACACTTTGCAAATTAAACTAAACAGGAATAAAGAAATGTTCTCAAATTTCTGATTGCATTTTATTAACAGTACTTTTGATACTCAAGTACAGTAAATACTTGCTACTATTACTCAAGTAATCTAGCAGGCAACTTTCACTTTAGTAATTTTCCAGTAAGGTACTTTTAATCAAGTACGGCTTTTGGGTACTTTATACAACACTATCTTCCAGAGAATTAAAAAAATCTAACTTGTGTCAGCAATTAAAACTTATCACTGTATTGCTGTCAAAACTTAAAATTAAAAACATCTGTTAAGCTGAAGATCCACTCAGGTGTCTCCAAAGTGTTTTAAAAGCACTGTTCAAACACTGTTGGTGTCTCGTTGCTGCCGTGGTAAAACATTTTAAGTTCGCAAATCCAGTGTAGCTCCATACACTAGATCTAATGGTTGCAAACAAAAGGCAATCCCAGAGAACTATTTGCAGCACCCCTCAGAAGCTGTGAGCCAGGGGTGCTGTTCGTAGTTGCTAGACTGAAATTGGCAGGACCAGGTTAGCTAGCTCGGGGGTTGGCCGACCTCTTCTCACAAGATCTAACTTCTTTTGAAAGGTCCATCTATATGATGGCCTTGCAAGTATATCTGCAACCAAATTGTCTCCTCCTTCTGCCATTGTGGGTGAAAAAAAGGCAAAATGTATTTGATTTGTCAGCTAGCAGTCTCCAGATGCAGCTTAGTTATTCTGCATAGCACTGCCTCTGCTCTGACTCTCACAAGTGTGTATCCAATTACAGGTTGTGTACATGTCATGTTCAATGTGAGGCCTTCTAGCTGGCTTTACTGTCGCCAACTCGTGGTCTGATTGGCTGTCGCAACTAACAATATGTGCCTGTTCACTTAGCGCCCAGACGAGGGCACTGTCAATTCTGAGGGCCTCGGGCATATAGCCTATACAGCCTAGCAACACAAGTGTTGCGTTCACTTATTATTGCTATTTTGTAACGCTAGGTGGCAGTGTTGTAAAGCAGATACTGTTGAGACCAGGTTGAGACGTAATGTGTGTAAAGAGTAAGAAAGAATCAAGATGGCGACGACTGAAATGTATGACACTAGCATAGCATTAGCTGTACTGCTAGTCTGTTAACGTAAACAGCATTTTGTTCTACATTCTGGCCTTGTAATTGGAATCCCAATATTACAACAAGCAAGCTGAATTCTGATTGGATAAAACATTTAACCTTAAAATAGAGCAAGGAGCATAACCACATGGATATGTGACATGGAGAACAGAGAAGAATAAATATATGTACATATTCACGAAAAATAAATTAAAAATGGCATTAACTTGCTGTCACATCTCCAGCTCCTCATCCAGTGTTTTTTCACTGCCATTCCCACCTCAGCCAAACTCCAATCATCTGTGCTCTCCATTACACTTGCAGCTCATCCCTGTCATCAGCCCAGGTACTTAAGGTCCAGTTCCACACACAAGTTGCCTGATCGTCTTCACATTATGCAAGCCCCTCCAGCACTGTGGTCCGGACTGATCACCCCTCACTGACCTGGTCTGTTCCTGTTCCTGCCTACTCACCTTGCCCTCTGACTGAGGTTTCAACCTGTTTCTGCTCTGATCCTGTGTGCTCATCTGATCCCTGGCAATCGACCTTGCCTTTTGCCCTGACACTGGGGCACCAGCCTTGTGGACGATAAGCTAGCCAAAACACTTGAGGCTTCTCCCAGACTCCCTGCCTGCCGCTGCCTTGGATGGCAGACTCTGAAGCACAGTCACCCATCAGTCTTCCCCCATAACACTCAGGTTCCCCATGACCTTCCACCTGTACAACACCCATGTGCATCACCTCATCCTAGGGTACCCATGGCTAACCAAACATAACCCTCACATAAGCTGGGAAGCAGGTAAAATTATGGGCTGGGGAAAACACTGCCACACACACAAAGCCATAGCTATCACTGGACCACATGCACACCCTTACAATCCCGACCATCAAGGGTTCCCTAGCTGTTACCACGACCTCAAGGAGGTTTTCAGCAAAACCATGGTGTCCTCTCTGCCCCCACATCGCAACTATGACTGTGCCATTGATCTGCTCCCAGGTGCCTCAGCCTATATTCTCTGCCTGCCCCTGAAAATGAGGCCATGGAGGATTACATCCAGAGCTCCCTCAAGGCTGGAATTATCCGTCCTTCTTCGTCCCCAGGAGAAGCTGGCTTCTTCTTAGTGGAGAAGAAAGACAAGAGCCTCCGTCCCTGCATATGCTACAACCACCTTCACAACATAACTGTCAAGAACTGCTATCCTCTTCCCTTCATCTCCTCAGCCTTCGACCTACTAAGTCTTCACCAAGCTGGACCTAAAAAATGCCTACGACTTGGTATTTATCAGGACAGGGGACGAAGGGAAAACGGCTTTCAATCCCCAGCTGGGACACTACACATACCTCATTATGCCTTTCAGATTGACAAACGCTCCAGCCGTATTCCAGGCTCTGGTAAACGATGCTCTTCGGAACCTGCTCATAGTCAGTTCATAGTATTTACAAGAAAACGGCAGACTACCGACACTGTTCAGTGCCTGCCTACTGTCCCGGGCAACATTTAGCTTTCTCCCAAGGATCTCTCCATTCACAACTCCTGCCGCAAGTTCACCCCCAGATTCATCGGACAATACCCCATTGTGAGTTATTAATGACTCCTCAGTGAAGCTCAAGCTCCCTAGGTCCTCCAGGATCCACCTGGCCTTCCATGTGAGCTGGGTGAAACCAGTCATGGAAAGCCTTCTCGCTCCCTCTGCCAGCTCCCCGCTGCCCCCCCAGCTCCCCGATGGTGAGCCTGTGTACTCCGTACAGGGGCATGCAATTCCTGGTAGATTTGGAGGATTGGTCGTGGGTCCCCTCCCGTGACATTATGGACCCCTGATTCAACTGGGATTTTCATTGCCGTCATCCCCAGGGTCCTTCTTATTGTCAGGTTGTGAAACAATATGCAAATGATTAATTGAAAGTAATTCCGCAGCAGCGGATCAAGTGGCCTTCAGCCAACAAGAGGAATGAGTGGATGCAGTTTGACAAGGATGTGTCCAACATTATCCAAGACACAGCCAAAGGAGATGCTGACAGCCGACACGGAACAATGACCACCATCATCCTCAGCTATGCCTTCGAAAGATTCGGGCAGGTCGAAAAAGGAGAGCCCAAGCCCACACCCTACACAATGAACCGTAGAGCCACCAGGATACATCACCTGCGCCAAGAGCTTCGCACTCTCAAGAAGCAGTACAAGACTGTTACTGATGAGGAGAAGCAACCGTTAGCAGAGCTGAAAAACATCCTGTGGAAGAAACTGATGACCTTCCGCAGAGCAGAGTGGCACAGGAGACGGGGAAAAGAGACAGCTAGGAAGCGAGCAGCCTTCATTGCCAACCCCTTTGGCTTCACAAAACAACTCCTTGGGGACAAGCGCAGAGGCCAGCTTCAGTGCTCCATAGAGCAGGTGAATCGCTTCCTTCAGGACAGTGAGCGATCCTCAAAGAGAGCAAGAACTGGAACCCAACACAGCTCTCATCAGCCCTGCCCCGCCAACAACAGAATTCAACTTGAAGGAGCCAGGCCTGAAGGAGGTTGAGGAGATCGCCAAGACAGCCCGCTCGGCATCTTCTCCAGGTCCCAGTGGCATTCCCGACCTGGTCTACAAGCTATGCCCGGAGCTTCTATGGCACCTGTGGAAGATCCTGAAGGTAGTTTGGAGGAGGGGGAAAGTTGCCAACCAGTGGAGGCGTGCTGAGGGAGTATGAATCCCAAAGAGGAGAACTCAAAAGACATCCACATTCGTACCATCTCTCTCCTGAGTGTTGAAGGGAAGGTGTTTTTCAGCATCGTCTCACTAAGACTGACAGAGTTTCTCCTCGAGAACAACTATATCGACCCATCAGTACAGAAAGGAGGGATCTCTGGAACACCTGGCTGCTAGGAGCTGCTTGGGAATTGTAGGAGTGGCAAAGAAGAAGTCAATTAGATCCGCTAGTGAGGCCGCAGAAAAGGCCACCCGGTGGCTGTGGATAAAGAGGGCAACCGTGGACTGCTGCTGGGACGCAAGTCGGGGCTTGATCAACCCTGGCTGGGTCGCCTGAGCGAGGGTGTCTGATGTTGCGAGACCCGAAACACCCAGTGACCCCAGGATACATCACTGATGATGTGTCCCAGCGCATCCGTGAGGTGTTTCCTTGTATCAGATATTAACATTCATTCATAACTGCAAGGGGAAAGTTTCTGCCTTTGTGAATGTGCTTGTCAGGTCACTGCATCAGTCTAATAATATCAAGACTGAAAGACAGATGATGCTGATCCCTTTAAACATTCTATTGAAAGAAATGTAAAAGTAACTGGCTGTCTATTGGGAAAAAATTCAAGGTTATCTGTGAGAGTAGTAATAGAAGTTTGCAAGGCTTTGCAAGTAACAGTAGGATATCTGATATAATTTTTTCTCATGAAGGAAATACTGCCTTTACATACCATGGCTGAGGTAAAACAAGATAAAAGATTTGAGCAATATCCTTTATTATTGAAAATGACACTAGGTCAGTTGCAGTCTCAGGTAACACTATTATTCAATTACATGGTTTTTGAGGATAATAAGGTTGTTAGTAGTGATTCTCTGGCTAACCCACTACCCAAACATGAAATGAACTGAATTTGAATGTTTTTCTTTTAACCTGTGCATCCAGCCCCTAGGACATACTGAAAGATGGCTTGTGGCACCAGCTCATCTCAGAAGGATATCCATCCACCCCACAGACAGTACAGGAATCGCAACCAACACAAAAAGGAGTTCTGTGAATATGTGCTTCATTACTTGTCCTCATGGACCAAAAGTCTGTCTCAGTAAGCTGAAATTGAATTTTGAGAACAAAATGTTTAAGTACACACTGAATTGAGTGTTGAAGTAGGCTCAAATAAAATTTTCAAGTAAATAAACTCAGTTTATTATGTTATATTGTTCCAAACAATAAATCCAATTTCAAATTATATGATCCAATTCCACGATTTTAATGCAATGATACAAAATGCCAAGTTCAAATTCAAGGAAAAGTCATCCACATTAATTTCTGTTAGGGTTTCTGCCTTGACACTTTCTTGGAAGTCAGGAAGCAACAAGCCATACTTATAGTTTTTCAAATGGCACAATATAATTAACATGTTGTGAATTGTTAGTGTTGAATTACTGTCTGTGCTGTTTCCTGGGCCCAAAACAAGCAGAATTCCATGCCAAAACTGAAAAAAATGAGTTGTTAGTATATTTTGCATTCTTCATGATTACAGGAAAAACTACAAAGCTGACTTCCAAGAAAGTGTCAAGGAGGAAACCCTAACATCTGAGAAAGATTCAGGTCCCTCCTTTACATTATTTGACATTGTTAGATTTCTTTGACATTTGGAACTATGTATTGTTTTGACATGTCCACAGAGTATAACTCTTTGATCTCAATTTGATTTTAGATTCCAGATTTTCTATATTTACAATAAAGAACACCCTGCCCTTAGAAGGACTGTATAATATTTGCTGTCTGTGTTCCTTCACTTTTCCACAGCAGTGAACCTGCATTATCAACGATCCCTTGTCTCTGTTACACACAACACACACACACACACACACACACGCGCACACACACACACACACACACACACACACACACACACACACACACACACACACACACAGGCAGCCAATATGGATTGCATTCCAATATTAGCAGGAGACTAACTGCATTCAAGACTTGTGCAAAAAAATCCTGCTATTCCTAAGTCTGTCCGAATCCTCACACAAGTATTAGTCTCTCTCTCTCCCTCTCTCTCTCTCTCTCTCTCACACACACACACACACACACACACACACACACACACACACACACACACACACAGAAAAAAACAGCTGCAGTCAGAGGACAGAGCAGTATTTTCATGCATGGCTCACTGTGCTTATGTAAGAGCACTACTTAAACCTAGTTACATCACATCAGAGGCAGCACTGTGTCACTAGGTCACCATGCCACATAACTGCTAAACCAAACACACTCTCTCTATGTCAGGCCCTTCATGGGCATGTCTGAATGGATCATCTCCAGGTGTACTGAGCATTCAGATTCACATCAGAGGGTTCATGCATGGATTTATGAATGCGTAAAAATGTAACTAATTTCAGTGGCATTAAAAACATACTGCCTAAGCTCAATTTAATAAATCCAAATACAGCTTTTATAATGGAAAACATGCCTTTGCTGCACAGACAAAGAGCCAGTAGGGGGTCCTCTCTGTTTCCAAATTCAAATCCTTGTGTATCCTCTTTTCACCCTTTACCCTTTTCACACTCCCTTCCCAGCTCCGCCTTGCAACTAGAAGAAGAGCCCATCCCTCTCTCTCTCTCTTTCTCTCTCTCTCTCTTTCTCTCTCTCTCTCTCTCTCACTCTCTCTCGCTCTCTCTCAGTTTTTATTCAGCACACCGATGCACACACTCCAAGACATGAATGAAGGCAGGACCAGCCACTCCCACTGTTCTATGGTTGCATGACAAGCAACAAGCACAGAGGAAGAGAGAGAAGGAGGGAGGAGCATTGCTGCGCTGAAGCCAAGCCCCTCGATGCCTCAGCACACAGAATGAAGCAGATGGCAACATCCACACAAACACACACTTCTCTCAGTAACATGCACAGTCTCACACTCACCACACACACACTATCACTATCACCATCACCACCACCACAGCCGCACGAACACACACACACACACAAACAGACACAGACAGTGCTGGCTGCCAGGCACAGTGGGAAGAAAGCTGTCAGGGCGAGAGCTTGTGAAGAAAGAGAGGGATTGCAGTGGGGAAGAGAAGAAAAGAGAACAGAGTTGGAGGAGGCACCTTGTAGAGCAGAACGGATTTTCCTCTGTGTGAGTGTGCATCTGGATAAGGCTGCTTCGTAGCGAGAGGAGTTACCAATGCTTTTTCTTTTGCTCATCCTTCACACTGGGGTCCAGTATCTACCTATCTATGCCCAGAGCTTAACAAAAGAGGGAGGGAGACTGAAAGAGTGAAAAAAGGCAGTCACAGCTTCAGTTCCAGACCACCCTCTCTCATCCTCCTCTCATCCTCCTCCTGCCTTCTTCTCTAGCCCCACATCCATGTGTGGACTTATCGCTGAAACCTCTTTCTTTCAAGGATAGAGCAGAGGACAGTGTGCATTCTTTGGGATACAGTTGAGCTCCCGGTGGCATCGGGGTCCTGTCTGGTGTGTGTGAGAGAGAGAAAGAGAGGGAAGAAGAATAAGACAGGGAAGACATAAACAGGAAGCAAAGGAGACGGGGAGCGAGAAGAAAAAGACGCTGGAAAGCAGATTTAAGGGCATGTTCAGGGCAGCAGAGAAGCGGGATGAGCGTGTGTGTGATTTTTAGAGCGGGGACTGCAGGAAACCAGTAACCGGATCCTATCCATTTCTCCCTCCTCCTCCTCCTCCTCCTCCTCCTCCTCCTCCTCCCCACTCTTATTCTTTCCCCTTTTTAACCCTTTCTCTGTCCTGCTGTTCAATACATTTACATTTTTCTGAGTAACCTCTTTCTATCCTCTCATATCATTCTTTCCCCACCGTCCAACCCCTTTTTTGCTGCTCCTCTGATATCTGCTTTTGAGAGGTTGTGAACTCCAAGACAAGTGGATGGACTAAAATCCTCAGCATCAACGGTCCTTCCATCCAACCCTTCTTTGTATATTTATCACGCATCCACCAGCCAGGCAAAAGCATTTTGTCACCTCAACTCATCGGAAGGATCCAGCCCAGAGCTTCAGAGGGAGCGTACTGCACCTGCAAGTATCTATCTTCAGCCTCAAGGATCTTCAGTTGGATTCTAGCTACATGGGAAAACATTTGGAGCAGCAGCAAATGTACCCCCACTACACCTACTACTACCCCCACTATCTCCAGACAAAGGTAGGATGGTTAGCAGTGTTGACCTATTTAAACCCTCTGCCTCAAAGGCAAATTACATGCTAATGCAAACCCAGACAAGTGTTTCATCTGTTAACTGCCTCCCAATGATGCAACAACCTTTGTTTTAACAAACTCCATCTATAACTACTTCAAACCTTTTTTTCCAGCCATTACTAGATCCAGACAAAATTCCAGTTTTGCAATTGTTTGGTTTACAATTCATTTTTTCCTGATTTTACGTTTGTTTATTGACCAGGATCCGAAAAAGGGATCTGGTCTCAGCATATGTTGTGTTTAAAGAGACCATACCAAAACTAGGATGAACTCAGATTGTATCTTTGGCTGAAGCTGTATGAAAATAAGCACACTGGAAGTTGAAAATGTGTCATGAGGTGAACATGAACAGGCACATGTCCCCACCCCCAGCTGTCTTTCAATGAAGGGATATTGTTGTCACTCAGCTGGGTTTTCCCTTTTTCCTCCATTCCTCCCCTCCCCTCCACCCCTTAGCCGCAACCTCCCCTCTCCGACCCCACCAGCTCAAGTTCAAGTTCAGGGCATGTGGCCCACCCTCACCTCCGCCCTTGTTTTCGCTTCTAAATTGTCCCTCTCCCTCTTTGCAATATCATCACCACCCCTCTGTCTGTTGCTCCTGTCCACAACCATTCACACCCCCTACTCACCCATGATAGCTCATTGTAGATGTGATTAATGGAACCTGATCTAGTTCGGCAACAACCTAGAGGAGGTAGCATTTGACTCAAACTGACATTGTTCCTTTATTCTTATTACCACTTGCTACGCATACATAGATACACAACAAGTCTCCTACTACAAGATGAGGAAAATGAATTACCAAGGCCAGACCGATTGGTCCTGTATCACATCACCTCACTTCTCTTTGTGTAGTGTGAATTATTTGTTTCCTCTGTTGTGTGATTGTAAGTGTGAGGAGTTGGCAGGTTTGTTGGATGTCAGGCAGGCAAGAGAGAAGCAAAGATAAAAATGAAGTCGTGGGATGCTATAAGTATAGAGATCATGCTACTAAGTGGACAGAGTGTGGGAAGAAAAGGTAAGGAAGGGGTAGCGCTTCAGTTAAAACATATTTAAACCTTTAAAAAATACTGCTGTTGATATTGTTGCAATAATAGTGACAGATCTCCTAGTATTAATTTTGTTTTATTTTTCACCACCAGATTATGAGGCTGCACGGTGGTGCAGTGGTTAGCACTGTTTTACTCACAGCAAGAAAGTTTCGGTTTTGAGTCCCTGCTCGGGCACAGGATCTTTCTGTGTGAGTCTCCATGTTCTCCCTGTTCCTGCGTGGGTTCTCTCTGGTACTCCAGCTTCCTCCCACAGTCCAAAGACATCAAGAGGGGACTAGGCTGATTGATACTCTAAATTGACTGTAGGTGTGACTGTGAGTGTGAATGGTTGTCTGTCTCAATGTGTTGGCCCTGTGATGGACTGGTGACCTGTCCAGGGTGAACCCCACCTCTTGCCCGTTGACACTGGGATAGGCTCCAGCCCCCCGACCCTTAACAGGAGACGATGGATGGACCAGATTATGGTCCAATTTATTTAATTCCTTGTCATCTTACAATGACATCTTCATCTTACCTGTTGCCATTTCAGACAGTTACATAGAAAACATGTTATAATTAAAACTAATTCAATTAAGTTGGATTACTTGCAGCAATATTTGGTTTGTTTTTCCTTTACTTCTAAGAAGGGCACAGACATTTGTAGACTTGCTTGACTGTTCAGGTTTGTAGGAGATGAAGGTCAACCATGAATATTAAGCAAAAAAGTCACACATGTTGTCCTCAACAGGTGCAATTTGAGGGGTATCTTTTATATACTTTTAACTGACAAAGGTCTGTGTACTGAAATATTATACAGAATGATCGAAGTAAAAGTTTGTACAATGTTTTTTATGTATTTTTTTCTCAAAATTGAAACATTTTGTTATTACATAGTTACTGCTCATGCACAAATAAAACAAAATTACAACTGAATTAGGTACAATATAAAATTGTCACACTGAAAGACCCACTTACCGCAACTGGATGTTTCATTTTCCAGTTTACCAGAAGGGAAGTCAAAGAGTTCAGAATTCCTCAATTAGATTTCATCAAAATCCACATTAAATCATACACATACATGAATATTATCTGGCCTGTTATTTTTTTTTAATGAAAAGCCAGAATATGTCCCATAAATTCATGAAAATGTCATAAATTCTACCTTTCTACCAATTTTAAAGAAAGTCAGAAAGAAATCTTTTAGCAGACTCAAAATAGAGTGAGTTCATTACTGTCCCTTGTAATTCACAAATGCCAATGAAAACTGTTTTGTCAGGATTAAAAAAAATGTTTTTCATATAATAAAAATGACAGAGGACTGGGGTACTTTAAACATGTAATAGGCTCTGATGTAGTAAAGAAAAAGCCTTTATTAGTTTTTGACTATGCTATATTCATCACCAGGCAATGCCTTCATTATCATCATCAAACAGAAAAATACACTCAAGTGTAAATTAAAAGACATCAGTGAGCAGTAGTGGCAGTCTGCAATCATCAGCAGGGATTGTGTCATCGTGTCTGCGCCTGTCGAATACAGTTACCGCATCTGTGTTTCACTTGCAACCCTGTCCCTGTTTGAGAGGAAAAGAAAGCCTGTGTTTGCCTTACCCCCAAAATATAGAATGTATTTTTTAAGAGATAAACACATATATCAGGACTGTATTGGTTTACATGGAAAGAGGGTAACAGAAAACATCCATCCATCCATTTTCTTCGCTCTGCTTATCCTGTTCAGGTTGGGGGAGGGGGGGGGGGGCTGGAGCCTATCCCAGCAGCTTTCGGGAAGTGAGAGAGGTGGGGTTCACCCTGGAATGGTCACCAGTCCATTGCAGGGCCAACACATATAGACAGGAAGCCATTCACACTCACAGCCAAACCTACGGTCAATTTAGAGTATCAGTCAGCCTAGTCCCCATTTGCATGTCTCTGGACTGTGGAAGAAGGTTCAGAGTACCAAAAGGCACAGGGAGAATATGCAAACTCCACACAGAAAGGCACACACGTGTCGGGCCTGGAACCTTCTTGCTTTGAGGCAGCAGTGCTAACCACTGCACCACCGTGCCTCTTAACAGAAAACAATGTTCGGCAATTGTGTATGTCGCCTATGAAATCATAATCGTAAGAATGAGTGCACTCTACTTCCAAAAGTCTACAATAATTAAAACGAGAACTCTCTCACATGTATAGTGTTCGATTACTATTTTTTAAAATTCTTTTCTTTTGCTATATACAGTATTGATATAATTTGGTTGTGTTGATAAAGATATACAAAATGCAACAAACACAAGTTATGTTACCCATTTTCAGAGGAAAGCTATACAGTCCTGTGTGTGTCAGGCTTGATTACTCTGAAAATGCGGGTTTCCTTTGCTGTTCAGACAGGGGAAAGGATGAAGGGAAAACACAGTGGAAACACATTTCAGTGGGGAAACTGTATTCAACACAACACCTGAACCTGCAGCAAGCGCAGCACCCACTGCGTCTTGTGTGCTGAATCTGTACTGCTATTAAAGGTGATTCCAACAGAGGTTCCAGATGTTTGCTTTTCCGCAGATTTCACACATTTCTCCATCACGCTGGATGACAGCACTGACATCAGACACTGCCTAGTCACTTATTCACATATTTATAACATAATTCAGTGTTTCATTGTGCATCATCGTAACCTCAGAGTTCACCATACTGACTCATACAGTTGAAAAAAACTACAAATTCATAACATACTCCAGGATTTGTTTTCTATGTTTCCTTTTACTTTTTTGATGTGTGGCCTCTCACTCACTTTATCCAAGCCAGTGTGGCCCTGTTTCTCACCTTTGCTATATATAAGTGAATAGCATCACTATGTTACTGTATTTTTTTAATAAAAGTTACAATAAGTAATGATGGTAGTATTTTGTACTTGGTTTGAGAACCACTGGCATAGGCTATGTTATGATAGGTAACACATAGTGACTGGTTGAACAAGACACAGAAAAGCCACAGCAAAATATTAGAAAATTATATATAAATGACAATACCAAGCACCAGAGAAAGGAAAACCTCTATAAATATCAGGAAACATACATCAACTACCCAATTCATCCATTTAAAACTGCTTATCGTGTTAAGGGTCACGGGGAGGTGGAGCCTATCCCAGCAGCTTTCGGGCGAGAGGCGCGGTTCACCCTGGACAGGTCACCAGTCCATCTCAGGACCAACACACATAGACAGACAACCATTCACACTCACAGTCACACCTACGGTCAATTTAGAGTATCAATCAGCCTCGTGATTGCCTCTCTTGATGTCTTTGGACTGTAGGAGGGTGTTGGGGTCCAATACAATGTGTAAACACAAATGTAACCAAACCGAAACAAAACCTCCTTTGGCACTCCTGTTAACATTCACATGCCTCATTGACTACAGTTGTGAATAATGTGACTGTACACATGAAGGGAGATGGACTTTAAATAGAAAAGGATTGATACTGATTTAGTAAGTGATCTCTTTATTGGCTGATATATGTAAGAAGTCTGAGATCAACTCAGTAAATCTGTGAATTATTCATCTTTCAATATATAATTAATATACACTAACTCAAATATTTTCTAAAGCCAAAATTAAAACGTGTTTACTGTAGCATTTGTCTAGTAGCAACTCACTGGCTGCAATTTAGACACCATTTTTCCAAGTAACCAAAAGATACATTTGCAGATGTTGAAGCAAACATTCACATCAGGAAACTGACATATTTTTTAAAGATTGTACTCAAGACGAAGCAACAGATGCTGTAAATGGTTTATGAATGCACATCTGTGAGTTGGTTTTAATTAACAGCAATTCTAATCAGTGTTGTTTTCGTCATGCTGGACGAAAACGAAAATGTCGACGTCAGACCCCTTTTTTCCATGACGAAAATGAGACTAAGACGAATGTCACCATAGCCCTGTAAAGACTAAAATGTGACGAAATTGTATACATTTTCGTCTGACGAGAACGAGACGGGACTAAATTGTTAGTGGGTGGATGATCAAAGTTTCAAACATGCGTTTTTTCCGCCAAGTATAACATGCGTGCAATGTCAATCAAGAGCTCAAACATCAGCATGGAGCCAGCCGAAGCTGTTGGTCCTAATGGTCACGCCCCCATCATCAGCACACAGTAAAAGCCTCTCTCGCGCACACACACACACGTGCACACACAGAGACGAGTCTGGGCCTGTCTGCAGCGAACGAGACACACACCATGGCAGCAGCAGCGGTGTCGGGTGGTCGTAAAAAGAGGGATGATTAAAGCATAGCTTTAGTCTATGTTAGGCCAGCCCTGTGATGCATGTTCTGTTTTGTATTAAGCCTGAAGTTTTGTTGTGGTGGTGGTGGTGGTGGTTCCACCTCCCCGTGGTGCAGAGACCGCTTCCTAGTGCTACATGCTAAAGCTAGAATGAACGGGGCTGCCAGGGACCCCGCTAATGTTGACTCGTTTAAACCAGGCCTTCTATTAATTTAGCATGTTATGAATAAAACCCCTGTCCATTTGTGGACGGGTGGCAAGTGAAATGCTTTGACCCGTGTTTGTGGGACTGGGAACCACGGTAGTCTTCAGACCTGTTGCTGTTCCCTATCTAAGCAACACACATGGATGCTCTAACCAATAATTGCAGCTAAAGCCAAAATGTAGGATATATGGTCATTTATATGGAAGTCAAGTGTGCTTTTATTTTTTGTTTAATCATATTTTATTGTGATACAATACTCATATTGTGTGCCAGTGTGTTGTCTGCATCTGCAACAAAATAATAAAAGTAAAAGGTAGAAAAAGAAAAAGAGGGGAAAAGCTCACCTTTAAAAGTAGATCAGTCTCAGTGTGCTTCATTCTAATACCTGTATTGGCCTATTAAGTACTTAAACATATATCTTTTATTTATAGGTATCTTTGATATTTGACTAAAACCTTTGAGTTTTCGTTGACTAAAACTATCAAGGATAGAAATGACTCAAATGTGACGAAAACTAAGAAGCATTTAGTCCAAAAGACTAAGACTAAAACTAAATCTAAAATGCCTGCCAAAAACAACACTGATTCTAATGATAATCTCAAAGAGTAAATCCACGTCAGCAACTTAATACTGAAAATCAGTCTTTATTTCCTTTTAATAATGAAAATCACTCTCAATTTTGTCTTAAATAAAAGATACTTAAGAGATGGTATTTGTCTTTTTGAAAAAAACCCCAAAACTGTTTAGATATTTATTCCATCTCAACTTATCAACAGAATGTCCTCATGATAATGTCTTGTTTTTAACAATCAGTGCCAAAACTAAACTAAATCAGTGTGTGGCTTTTTGCAATATTTTCACATTAATGCTACATATTACAAGAATAAACTGTTTGTGATTGTGTCATTTCATCGTCGTTGTTGTCGTCCTCTGCTTATCCGGGTCTGGGTTGCGGGGGCAGCAGCCTCAGCAAGGAAGCACACACTGTCCTCTCCCCAGCCACTTCCACCAGCTCCTCCAGGGGAATCCCAAGGTGTTCCCTGGCCAGGCAGAGATATAATCCCTCCAGTGTGTCCTGGGTCGGCCCCAAAGCCTCCTCCTGGTCGAACATGCCTGAAACACCTCCCGAGGGAAGCGTGCTCACCAGATGCCCGAACCACCTCAACTGACTTCTCTCAGAATCAGAATCAGAAATCCTTTATGAATCCCTTGCGGGAAATAGTTGGATTGCAGTGCTGCAATTCACAGTAAAGATAAATAAGGAGGAAGCAACTTAGCGACGATATAGATTAAATAAGATAAATAGAAATAATACACAATCTAAAAAATAGTAATACAAACAATATATAAAAAAGAAAAAATAGAAAATCAAGAAGATGAGGTATATTTGTACATATTTACATTTACATGTTTTACACTAGTGAATAGGATATTTAAGTGAAGCAGGAGCAACTGCAACAGGCTGCACGCAAGTCTTCAACATGGAGGTGCAGCTGCTCTACCTTGAGTCCCTCTCCAATGACCAAGCTTCTCTATATCTAAAGCCCCTTACACACTGCACCAAAAACGTGAACACGGGTGTTTGGGCACTCTGAAAGGGTTGACTCAGCATTTCAACCCGTGTCGACTGACTTGCCAGCAACCCAGATGTTTAGCGGCTCGGCTCATCTCGGCTAGCCTGCAGTGTGAAAAAGGCAACCCGAATTGTCCCAGGTTTCACGCGACCCTCCTTCGCAATCTGATTTTGTCACTGTACCGCCTGTCAGGCCGTCATTGTGGAAGCTCCGAAAAAAAAAAAAGTTGAGTTGGGTTGGGTTGGGCTGCGAGAGCTGCTCACTCATCTCTCAAAGTTTTGGCCTCTGCAAAGATGTCAGTCTTACTGTTGATGTCCCTGAGACTCTATTTCGCTCCTTTTTTTCAAACAATTTACAGGTGTATGATCTTATGTGAATTAATCTGTGCTTCGGAACTCCCACCAACCAGGAAGCCTAACGTGAACTGCGCAAGTGCGACCGTGTTTATAAACATCTTTTATAGCAATCTTCACATCTTTTATATCAATTGTGGCAGTGCACTGGCAAGATCGTCACAAGATTTCTGGAACAGCATGGGACACGGTGATTTATAGGAACATCATTTTGAGCCACGGCGCACTTTTAAGTGTAATGATGACGTTACCAGCACGATGACGTACGAGTGGGAAAAACAGGCAACGCAACCCTCACAGCAGGAGCTCAGACCCGCGTCTGCTGGAAGCTTGAAAGCGCCCTAATGGCAAGCACATGCGAATACAAAAAACCCGCGTTGACACGCACTATCAGTGTGAAAGGGGTATAAGGGAAAGCCCAGCCACCCTGCGGAGGAAACTCATTTTGGTACTCGCAATCTTGTTCTTACGGTCATTACCCAAAGCTGATGACCAAAGGTGAGGGTTGAAACATAGATTGACCAGGAAATCGAGAGCTTGGTCTTTTGGCTAAGCTCCCCCTTTACCACAACAGACTGGTTTAGCACCCACATTACTGTTGATGCCGCTCCAATCTGCCTGTCAATCTCGCACACCATCCTACCATCCTACCCTCATTCATGAATAAGATCCTGAGATTAAATGAATAAGATCCTGTGATTAAATGAATAAGATTCTTGAGACTTAAACTCCTCCACCTTTTGTCATTTCAATGAAATTCTTGAAAAAAACACAACTCTTTGGAGCCAGTAGTCAGTAGACCCAAGGACATCCAAAGAGTCATTTGTAGGTTTATTGCACATGATTGTATTCTAACATACTTGTATGTTTGATTACTGGTCTCTCATGTCGTTTTGAGTACATGTCAGGGTGTAACACTTATTATTTCTTGCTCCCTCCGTCAGTTCAAGGTCATTTCATTTCTCCCAAGTGTCTGCAACAGGCAGCCAGTCTACACTATCGCACCATCATTTCACTCTTTTCTCTCCCGTTGCCCCCCACCTCCCTCTGCTGTCAAGGTCAAACCAAATTGGATCTTTCCTACCCTAATGCTCTCCTTCTCAGCTGAGTATGGTGTGTGTGTTTGTGTGTGTGTGTGTGTGTAGTTGTGCAGGTGTTTCAAGCCTGCGCTGTGTAAAATGGACAAAAGCAGACAAAGATTTACTGGTAGTATTTATTGTATGCTCTCTCTCTCTCTCTCTCTCTCTCTCTCTCTCTCTCTCTCTGGTTCTCCTGCCATTTTTACCTGCTGTTCTGATTGGAGATGTAGATGGTCTCTTATTAATCTTTATTCCAGAGAGTCAAGATTTTGTGTGGAAATCAATCATGCATGTTCATGTTTGTGCTCTATCGTCTCTGTCTTACTAAAGTAATCTTTAAACACGCACATGTTCCACACAAAGGCTTATGGAATGGCTAAATGAACAATGCTTAGCTGGATGACTAAGTGCATGTAAACATGAGGCTATTAAGCAAAGAAGTGCTCTTGCTCTGTCTCTGTAATGGGCCATAGGTTCAGCTATTGAACATTAGGTGGTGGTGGGGAGGCACAACACACTCTCTTATGACCCTTAATCGTGGCTAAAAGGTGGTTTGAGGAGGATCAGACAAAGGACATAATCCTCAAGTGAAATTGTATCTGTTTGCATTGATTTGTTAAAAAATAACAAGAGTATAGCTGAGGGCCATTACTCATGCATGTTATAGCTCCATTCAGTCTTAGATACAGTCAAAGTTTAAGATTTGCTCAAGTGCCTCTGTGAGCTGGTTTCAGCTGGCATATTTTTTATGCCCATTGTTGCTGTTGAAAGTATTTTCCTTCTATCTGTAAGGAAATATGGTCTGTGAATTCCTTAACTGGACCAAATGAAAGTTCACAACATCTTATTGTGTCACATGCTTGTTGATGTTACTGTTTTACAACAACAAATCTAATATGTCTTAGTTGAAGTATTTCTACATAATAAGTAGCACTGATGACACAACACTTTTTTTTCCATCTTGTTACATCCTGTTTTTTAAATACTTAGAATCTTGTCTGACATTCATGAAGTAAATTTGATTGCCAGGACAAAAACTACTTTTGGAAGAAGAAAATGGCTTTTTTGTCCCCACACGTGGTTTGATTTAATTCCATATTTCCCTATAGTGTGAACTTGCATCGACATACAGTATCAACATGATATCATAGAATTTAAAGGACAACTGGCATTTCATGTTAACATATTTTTATTTTTACGCATGTAATTTAATATTTCATATACTCTCATTTTGAAGAGATGGCACAACATACAATATCAAAACAGTTTATCCTCGAAATAGAGGTACTAGTCAAGAGCACCTCTGTACCTCCAGGATCCCCTTTCAAGAACGGTCCCTCAAATGTAAATTTGATTCCTGAAAAGGGTTTTCAAGAGACCGCAAATGGACCTATTGAAAGAAGGCGAGGTTAACTCAAGGGTACACAATTATTTTTAATCTTTTATTATCCCCTATGCTTCTACATCCCAACTGGGTTGGTGCACCCCCTATCCCCTTTGTTTTATCACAAAATAAAATTGAAAACAATCCATAACATAATTAAGTAACAGAGAGCATAGGCTCAGAAATATAAAATGAATTAAAAGAGGGTAGATCCATCTGCAGGTGCAGCGCAAAAGTAGCTCAGCCTGCAGTGAGAGAGAGAGAGAGGGAGAGCGGGAGAGAGGGTGGGAGGGTTGGGGGGGAGACAGGTAGGAAAATGTGTTAGTATTCCCAGTAGGTCTATAATTGTAGCAATAATATCAATACCGACAAATACTTACCCATATTAATGCGACGGGTGGGCTTGCATCTTGGCACAAAGCTCTCCAAAGTTTGGTGCAATGGGAGACAGTTTAAGCTTGACTTCTTGACTTGCAACTTTGTCATGCGATGTCCCACTTGACAGTTTACCCGATTTCAGCCAGTTAATCATTTTTGAAGAAATGAATGAAACGAGTTGGCACGCATATTCTAAGACAGCAGTGAGTAGAAGAAGACAGCAGCTCCCTTCTTCTATGTTTCTATCAAAAACTAATAAATTATAGTTTTTTTAATTTAAAATAAAAGTGAATACAAAGGAAATTTGTATTGTTCATGTTTTTATTGTATGGAAAAATCTCACTTCAAAAAACAACACTGTAATTGTGTAATATTTCACCATACTACAATTACATTTTTCATCTCGCACACCCCCTGGTGGCAGCTCACGCACCCCTGGGGGTGCATGCACCACACTTTGGGAATCCCTGCCCTATGCAACAACCATAAGCACCCCTTTATGTACAGACTGTCACATCTATATGAGAAATAGGCAGTGCATTAATAGAAAATACATTTACTTTTTAAAGGAAGCACTGCCTCATCATTCTGCTTGATCAGTCCTGTTACCAATTCAGTTTTGGATGTACTGTAAGATTCATGTTGACTGTGATCATGCATGGACTGCATTGTATTGAATATTGTATTTTCAGTGGAATTTGTGTCTTTTTGGGGTCATTTTGACAGCATCAGGGCTACGTACTGGTTAAGGCTTGGCACACAAAACACTCGGTTGGTTAGAATTTGGAAAAGATCATGGTTTGATTTAAAATAAAAATAAATCATAAACAGTGGCTGAAGTCTTACACTAAATCAGGGGTGGGCAAATAAAATGATGGAGGGGGACACATTTTTTTGTCAGCATTACCAGAGGGCCACATAAGACCTCACACTTAACCAGATATGATAAAACTGCCATTTTACATGTTAGTATATTATGTTTATTCACCCAACTGACAGTGCAGTAACTTAACATTTTCATGCTCAAATGCATGTATAAAAGTTTTACTCTTCTTTGATAAATAGGAATACAAAAGGTTTGAAGCAAACAAAAAATAACCACTTACTGTGATTTTTTTTTTTTTTCCCAGTGCAAAGGGCTCGCATGAAAACAAAACATACAAATCACCATCCAGGGTCTTTAAGCAGACTAAACACTTAGGTTTGCCCTTAAATTCTGTGAACAGATGTTCTGCTTCCCATTTAACCTGAAACACACAGTTTTCCCAATCGAGTTTTCTTTTTCCTCCGCTCTGAGCCATGGCTCAATGTCTCTTCCTTTCTGGTGGAGAAGACCAGTGGAAATATGCCATAATCATGGCAAAAACCAAAGTCAAGTCAGTTTTATTTGTATGGTGGCAAATCCCAACAAAAAGTTATCTTGTGAAACTCTACAAGTTGATTAGGTCCAGCACAATTCTTTTTCACCAAACATCTGGCTCTCTTTTGTCTAAGAATTTTCAAAGTGATGTCTGGAGAATCCATCCATCCATTATGGAGCCTGGAGCAAGAGGTGGGGAACGCCCTGGATAGGTAACCAGTGCATTGCAGGGCCAATAGACAACTGTTTGCTGTCACAGTCACACCTATGGTCAGTAGAGTATCCAATCAGCCTAGTCCCCTCATGCATGTCTTTGGACTGTGGGAAGAAGTCAGAGTACCCGGAGTGAACCCACGCAGGCACAGGGAGAACATGCTAATTCCACACAGAGAGAGCTGGGGCTCGGACCCGGAAGCTTCCTGCTGTGAGACAACAGTGCTAAACACCGCACCACTGTGCCACCCTTCTACAGAGCATCAGAAGTGTAAAATGATATCGACAAATTGTTAATGATAACACACTGAGGAAAGTGCATATTATTCATATACCTTTTTATTAGGCCAGGCTGATCAAATCGCATGCTGTGAATAAAGTTCACATTTCTATTAATCTCCTGATTATTGAAAGTGTGGATCTTTGATGATAATCATGCATCATGACCATCACTGATCATAATCATGCAAGAGGTAAAAGCAAAAAGTCAAATTATCAATTGCAGTGCCGTACAAGCAGCTTCAGTTAGGGTCATGTGGAACAGCATTCAACTGATATTAAAGTAAATGCACATGGACGCGCTTGCACATCTAAATAGAATATTTTACCCTTTCGAAATGAGTCTTTCACATGCAGTTACTCTCTATTAAATGCTAGAGAAATGAGAAAGAGGAACACACACAGGAAACATGTATGAGTGACACAAATATTTTGGTAAGCTTATTAAGTCAATTTTTTCATGCTGTCTACCCTTTCACATTACTTCCTTCCTTGCTTGTTTCCCCCAGATATCTGTTCCTCATCTAAAACTGACAAGATAAAGCCACCATAAATTAGGCAGCACAGATCATACACACATGCAGAAACTAAAAAAAGTGTATATGAACACAAAGTGTTTAAGGTTTATAGCCCAGCATGCATTCTGTTTCTCCTCACACATCTGCCTTTGTCAGTTGTACGGTAGTTTTACAACCATCTCTGACAGTAAGACAGTAAGACTTCAGAGTTACAGAGTTATTGGTTGTATCTCAGTGCTGCTCTTGATAGCATCTTATGCCAAGTGTAGGGGGGAGAGAATGTTCTTATGCTGCTTTCTTCTAATGTCCAACTCGAAAACCTCCCTCGCTCCCTCCTTTCCTGGCTATAAGGTTACCTCTCTCCCACTGTGTTCCAGGCTCTCCCGCTCTCCCCCTCTGCTACCATCTGTTCAGTTTGCCAGGCCTGAATGTTTTTTTAATGCCTAAAAGGGACTCGCCTCGCCACCAATATATGTCTGTTTATTATTCTGTGTGGGCAGGTCTATTCTCGTCCCAGTACAGTAGTGAACAATAACCAGTGCCTCTCCAATTTTAAATGGAGTAAAAAATCTGCATCAGGTTGACATGGAGGGTTGTGAGGGAGGCTAATCCCTGTCAGTTTTGTAACAGAAATTAAGTGGAAGGGGAAGAGAGAAAGAGGGATATGAGAAGAAAAAAGGGGGTTATGAAGGAGGAAAAATATATCAAAAAAGGGAACAGATTGTTGTAGTGAAAAAAGAATTCCAACTGAACAAAAAAGTGAGATCTGAAGGGAAATTAAAGGTGATATGAAGTGAAGGAAACAGAAGTTGTAGGTAGGAACAAGGAATTATGTTGCTGCTACATTTTTAATGGTTGGCCACTTTGTTGTGACCTTTTGTCTGATGGATTCTAAAAGGTCCTATCAAAGCCAGCTACCTCAAACAGATACATCATGAGAATTGCTGTGGGCTGCAATAGTCCCAAACACTTTTTGACAGAATATACATTGATATCGTCCTGGAGCAAATATTCCAGAGAGGAGGCAGATCTTTTGTCAAATGGTGCTTAAAGTGAATTTTACTCACAGGGAGTAACAACTGAAACTAAGAGGGCTTAAAAATGTCTCTCCAATCGGAGGAAATATGTACATGTATTGTGTCCTTTTATGGTGAGGAAAAAAAATCATAGCATGTAAATAGCATCCATTCTGTGCATTTAATGCATGATGTAAATATTAGTATCATTATAGTGTATGTCTGTTCTTCTCTTTCATTAATTATGTATATACTCTGGTGGGAGAGTGAGAGGGTGGGGTGTGAGGGTTTGTGCATTGGTGAACATGTGATCCCTACATCAGGGACCATGAAGATAATTGAAAGAATGGCTTGGGGGATGTTCCCCATATTTTGTTCCTTAGTTCCTTGTAGTATTTAGTGACTTCTTTCTGTCTCTCTTTGTCTCTTTTCCCATGTCATTTTTCGCCTCATTTAATTTATGATGACTTCTGATCCTCAGGCAGTGCAGTAGTGTGTTGTAAACTGACTCATTCTGTTATATTTAAAACATTCTGGCACTTTTTTCATTTATACATCCTCTTTCTTAATTCTTTACATTTCACATATTCCCATTAAACATTCTCCAAAAATATGATCCTAAACCATATTTAATGGCAGGAAAGGCATTCAGAAATGTCTGTCATTATCGGTGGATATGATGCGATGAACTTGTTTATCACTGGCAGTTAATGTACAGCAGATGGGAAACTGTAGCAGGTTGTGTAAATATGAGGCTGCGTGAGTACATATTGTATATGTTATGTATACATTTCATTTCACACAGCAGTGACCAAAAGCAATTGCCTTGGCAGCTGACAAATTTGACTCTCCTATAATTATTATTTTAATTATGGCAGAAAACATAACTGATCATTTTAACTGATTTTTAACATGTTTATAATGTTGTAATGGAGCAGTAACACTCTTTGTCATGGCAATGCTTTATAATCACATACATAATAACTTTCTTTGTTGGTCTAATTCATGTGTTTATTAAGTCAAATGTGACCTTTGCAATATTGCTAATTTCACAAAATAAACAGTGTCGGGTCTATTTGTGCATCTATGAGTATTAGAGCTGGACTCAAACACATGAAATCTGTCTTCTCCAAGTCTAATTAAAGGTGCTATCATACCACAAATCAGTTATACTCCTCTTCAAAATGGCTGCTTATCCTACAACAATGATCAGTAGGTATGCGCAGTTGAACCGCTTTTGCTGCGAGCACACTGGAGAACTTTGTTATGTCTAACAGTACAGTTGGCCATCCCCAACGCATAGAATCTCTGGAGCAAGGTCTCTGCACTCTTTCTCCCTGCATCTGGGAGGAATATACAAAGAAATTCAACTTAAAGTCCATAAAGCCGCCACAGTATTTGCACTTTCAGACAGTTTAGCTTAATTACAGACACACACTTGTCCTGAGCCAGAGGTTGCTGTCTGGGCCAAACATCTCCTATTCCCCACAAAATCCTGAATAAAAACCTCATAGCTGGGCTTGAACTCTCTCTCTCTCTCTCTCTCTCTCTCTCTCTCTCGCTCTCTCTCTCTCTCTCACTCTCTCTCTCACACACACACACACACACACATACACACACAAAACACTCGGACATAGAACCCCTGCTGTCCTCCCAACCAGGGATTATTCAGGGAAAACACTCCCTTTGTTAGGCCCAATCAAATTACTTTTCAGAGCTTGCATGCTTTTATCAGTGCTGTCTATGTGTGTGTGTGTGTGTGCGCGCGTGTGTGTGTGTTTGTGTGTGTGTGTGTGTGTGTGTGTGTGTGTGTGTGTTTGTGTGCGTGCGTGTTCATGCTCTCAAGCATGCTAAGTCAGTCCAAACATAAGCTGTTTCTGATTGCAGGGAGCACATCCATAGTGAATGGTCACTAATGACACTTGAAGGTAAGCTCTTTATATATCCCTGTGTGTGGAAATATGTTGGTTGTCTTAAAGTTAAAGATATACTGTCCTTCCTGTATGCCAACAACTTTGGGGTTCCAACCTCACAGGAAGAAACAATTTCACAAGAGTCATTAGTGTTTAGCTGCATAAAATAACCCTATCCAGATGATTGTCAAGTGGTTACCGGTAATTGGCTCTTCCACCCCATAGATAATGGTTTGTTTTCTCCTCTAATTTAATCATCAGCTTGTTTTCATTAACCTTGACCAACTACTAATAGTGGCCAATTCATAACCAAAACTTATTTGTGTTGTCCTTAGGGTATGAGGACTTGCTGACAACAGCAGTATAAAGAAATCAGAGAGAGTCCATCATGACTGCCAATGTACTTTTTGTACTTTTGCTCAGTTAACAGTTATTCTCTTTGGTACCAAATTACAGCCTGGGCAATAACCAAACCTGTTAAGCGTCATGCTGCATGAGAGCATAGGTTTGTAAGTATATTTTGATGCATTACATAATATTTATGTGACTCATTTTTCCATGTTTAATGGGAACATCAGATGTGCTTGTACCTGAGACACAAAGACCCCCTTTACATCGGCCATCGAAATACATTTTTTTGTGGTCGGATTGCAATCTGATAACACTTGATCACATGAAAAGGTGTAATGCACCCAAAATGCAAAGAGGACAGATCATAATGGATTCAGCCAAACCATATTTGGAGGTGGTCAGGGACTCATTGTGACCATATTTAACTGAGGCATAAATGCAGATGCGTCTCTCTAACTATTTTGTTTGATGAGATCTGTCATTGATGTGGTGTAAACTACTGAAGGAGGTGGAGGAAGAGAGGTCACTTATGATGGAGAGGTATGAAGAAATTTTGGCTTTGAATGGCAGAATGTGTGTGTGTGTGTGTGTGTGTGTGTGTGTGTGTGAGAGAGAGAGAGAGAGAGAGACAGAGAGAGAGAGAGAGAGAGAGAGAGAGAGAGGGAGACTAATACTTGTGTAAGGATTCGGACAGAGTTAGGAATAGCAGGGTTTGTTTGCGTAAGTCTTGGATGCAGTGATTCGTCTGCTAATATTGGTGCAGCTGTACAATAAGACAGTAGATAAGCAGAGCCCCTGATGCAACTACAACAACATTGTGAACGCAAATCACTGTTCTCATATGTGGGCGATGTTGATTGCTGTGCATGGTTTATATTACGACTGGGAAGAGCTAATTTGGAATAGTGGTAGGTTCACAATTAGCTGGATTAGCTGGCTTGGAGGATACCTTGTTTGAATGAAGATAACATGGGAGAGTGGCTACTTTAATTTGAGTTATATGACATATCCATAGCGAGGGTCGTGACTGTATTACTTCATAGCAATGCTTTTACTACAGTGCAGTGCATGCAATTAATGTTTTACATTACAAAAAAAAGCAGAACCAAAAAGTGTTGTCAGATGGTGAAAGTAGTGAAAAAGTTGACATATAGTGCACAGATTTGGTGTTTTTTCTGGTGGGAGTTTCTAAAATATGTACCAAGATCTTATCTACAGAGCTAAGACTTACTTTGAATGAGTCACCTCAGTAAATCAGAAACATCCTTTTAATTGTGTTCAGTGAAAATGAGAAAAACAATTTTTTGAAGATTTTGAACAAATCATTTGATTGCCCATTACTGGGTCAAGTTGTCAAACATATTAACTTGAATCTGACATGTGGTTCATGAATGCCAAGCTGGACAATCAATGAATGCGCAAAGACTGACTGAATCTGACTTTTAACATGACAGGATTTATTAATTGTTGATATATATCTGTCTATACCAAACTAATGTAAGCAAACTTTGCTCATGTCTATCTCTGATCCCAAAACATATTTTTTCCATTCATTTTAGAACTTCAGGGAGAATCTACTTCTGTCAATAATGCATGTTTGCTAGCCTGCTAGCCTGCCCCTGTCCCCTTCTCTTAAGTCCCAGTCTTTCCTTTGGCAGTGCAAGTTGTTGATGGATCGATGGATGTTCTTTCCTGAGTAACATGAAATGTTAACATGGCGCCCTTTGATTAACTGTGGCCAGATGGTTGCTCAAAAGCATATTCGTATGACAACTTTTTAAAGTGGTTTTGGAATAAGCTGTAACCCCTTGACGGTTATGATTACACTGTTGACCTGCAGTTGAAAATGTGAAATGCCAGTGGGAAAATGGAAAAAACATGGATGTTTTGTTGACTCACTCAACCACAGTCACCTCCTTCCTACGCATACTTTCTCCTTATACATTGATCTCATCTTATTTCCCTTTTCTCAACAAAAACGTACTGGTATCAGACACTAAGAGGTGTGAAAAAGCTTCTGTATCTGATGACTTGGAATGAGAATGTGTCAATGTCCCAGATTCATTATACATAAGTCGAGGAAAATAGATTACAGTATTACAGCTGGGTTTGGTCATTCTTTCATCCATCCATCGATTTTCTTCCACTTATTCCTATTAAGGGTCACGGGGGGGGGGGGGGGGCTGGAGCCTATCCCAGCGGCTACGGCAAGAGGCAGGGTACACCCTGGACAGGTCGCCAGTCTATCGCATGTAGACACAAACAAACATTTGCACTCACAGTCACGCCTACGGTCAATATAGAGTATTCAATTAGCCTAGTCCTGAATTGCATGTCTTTGGACTGTGGGAAGAGGCCAGAGTACCTGGAGAGAACCCACACAGGTACAGGGAGAACATGCAAACTCCACACAGATTGATCCCGTGCCCGAGCCGGGACTCAAACCCGGAACCTTCTTGCTGTGAGGCCACAGTGCTAACAACTGTACAACCGTGCAGCCTGGGTCATTCTTATTTCTTTTATATAACTTTGTAGTTTGAATTAGTAGGAGGCCGAATCATTTCATATTCATATTCCCCCACCCTGACACAACTGTTTAAAGCCAAGGTATTTTCCAACAATAACAACGCATTGGCTAAGTTGCTTACAGATCTGTGTTTTCATGTCAGTCTCTGTATGTAGGAGACATACATTTGAGAGGAGAAAAAAAAACCTTTATAGTGAATTTAAATATTCAAAGTGTGCTGGATATAACTCCAATAGACAACATAACTGTTAATTTTAACAGTGTATTTAACTGGTAATTCATTGCTCTCACTCAAGGTTAAAGCAGCCATAGCATCCTGCTAGGAACTCAGGTCATTCGGGCTTTATTAATAACAAAACTAAAAACATCATAGAATAAGCCATTTTTTTTGGCAACAGCAAGGTACAGTCAGAACAGTGCTTGATTTGTGTGGAAGCCTGCTCGAGTGCTTAAGCATGCTGGTGTGCTCCAGGACATCCCAGATTGACATCTGCAGCACACTGTGTTATCTGCTCTGTCATTTTTATTCTTTCCATTAAAGATATTTATAAATATCTGATTTACCTATTGTATTTACATTACATTTACATTGTTTTGCAGTGGTGCTATCTGTATCACACAGATTCTTTCTGTCAGTCTACTGAAAGGCTCTGTGTTACAAATTATTATGTTGCCTATTAACACAAGGATGGCTGGTTCAGTTCCCTATATTGTCTAATGACTGACTTGGTCGGGGCTCTGTCCAGACAAAATTTGCTATGTATGCAGACAGGAAGCCAGATGAGGGTATGTTTCGTAGGTGCTGCACTTGTGCCTTCTTTAGATGATTGGACAGATGGGGGAAGCGTGCGCCCCAGACCCCTAATGAGCTCTATGTGTCAGTGTTATTGCCAGCACCGTGTTGAATGGAATTCAGTATAAGACTGATAAGACTCATAATACAGGATGTACCTAATGATCAAAACGCAGTGGGAGGAAAATAAGTGGCAGATCATTTACTTTGATATTTTCATTGGGTCGTTCACTGCACTTCTAAAAGTAGAATGGGAGCCAGAGCATTCAGCTATCAGGCTCCCCTCCTGTGGAACCGTCTCCCAGTTGCAGTCCGGGAGGCAGACACCCTCTCTACGTTTAAGAGCAGACGTAAGACCTTCCTTGTTGATCAGGGTATAGTTAGGACTGCTTAGGGGCTTAGACTGCCGGGGAATGTCCCATTGTACACTGGGCTTCTCTGGTCTGTCTGGGTGGTGCTTGAGGAGGCCACAGACCTGAAGAGGCTAAAGTGGCCACCCATTGCACTACCTGCTCATGTCCTCGTCTGTCCATCAGTCTCTTCCCTTTCTCTCTCTCTTTATCTCTGTCCCTCTCTTTCCTTCTGTATATCTGTCTTCTTCCATTATCTGTCTTTGTCTCTGCCCCGCTCTCCTGCTCTATTTTTCCAGCCGATCAAAGCAGAGGGCCGTCCCCATTAAGCCTGGATCTGCTCGACGTTCCTGCCTGTTAAAAGGAAGGTTTTCATCGCTGCTTTTGCCTGATGTGCCTGCTCATGGAAAATTGTTGGGTGTAAATTCATTGAAGGAGTGTGGTTCTAGACCTACTCTACCTCTAAAGTGTCATGAGATAATTTAGTTATGATTTGGTGCCATACAAATAAAATTTACTTTACTTGACACTGCTCTCAGCTTACAATTAAAGCACTATGCATTTGTGCTGAACCATGGGAGGCTCATGCAGTAAAGAAGTGGTCTCGATGTTTCAGTGATTCAACTTCCTGTATAAATAATTAAGAGCCTTGGTGGAGGTTCCTCAATGTGCATATATGTTGGGGTCTTTCTTTGCAAATATTCAGATAGCTGATGTGTGCATTCATCGGCTATGGATAGTACAGTTGTCAAGTTAATTAGGGCCTGAGCCAGAAGGTACTTCAGGCGAAGACCCTATTATGTTTAAAATCTACATTGGAAGATATTCTCTGTGTGATGCTTACAATGAGGCATCAGTGTAGAGGCTAAAATAAATAAAGCAGTTGTAGAATTACAGTTCTAGAATAAATAAAGTAATAAATAAAGTAAATAAATAAATAAAGCAGTTGTTCTTCTTAAAGCTTTGACTTTACCACTTGCACTCTACATATTTATGGTCTAGGTTCCTGCTGTCATTTGGACTTCTTTAGTGTGGAACCATGACTCAGGGTAAGCGACTCATTTCAGCACTCTTGAACTAAGCTCCTTTATATTTCCAAAACTATCTGTCTTGTTTTAAGTAACCTCCTTTTTTCTTATTCTTAATTTCCTATGGTTATTCTGTTTAGTGATTCATTGGTGCCTAGAGGAGCTATGATATTTCAATGTTTCCTTCATGGAATCTTTGATGGATGGATTGCAAATGCTTCCAGCCTAGCACACATGCAGATACAGAACCAATTTTATACCTACATTATAATCTTTTCTCAGTCTTTCCCTCCATCCATCCATTCTCTACCGCTTATCCTGTTAAGCGTTGTGAGGGGGCTGGAGCCTATCCCAGCTGCCATTGGGCAAGAGGCAGGATACACCCTTCATGGGTGGCATGGCTCAAGGGTAGAGTGGCCGTCTAGCAACTGAAGCGTTGCTGGTTCGATCATCGAACAGCATGTCAAAGTATCTTTGAGCAAGATACTGAACCCATAATTGTTTCTGATGCATAGGGTGGCACCTTGCATGGCAGCCTTCACCATCAGTGTGTGAGTGTGTGTGAATGGGTGAATGAGATGACTCTGTAAAGCGCTTTGAGTGGCGCTATGGTAGAAAAGCGGTGTATAAAATTGAGTCCATTTACCTTGGAAGGGTTGCCAGTCCATTGCAGGGAATGCACACATAGATATACCATCTCACAGCCAAACCTAGGGTATAATTAGAGTATCCAATTCACCTAGTCCCCCTTTGCATGTCTCTGGACGAGGGACATGCATTTTGAAGCATATCAGCATCGGCATTTATTTTACAAATCCGATGGCCGGTAGGAGATCAATTTAAAAGTGGGTTATTTTGGCTCTGATGCAGTCATGCCTCTCTGTCTGCAGTCACTACTCTGTCTCCAGCATTGCCCAATCCACAGCACCATCTGAGTGGTTACACATACAGCCACCAGGTAACAGCCAATCAGCAGTGAAGGCTGTGCATGCACAGTGCTCACACACAGCTATTTATTAGGGCCTGAGCCTGAAGGTACTTCAGGTGATGTTTGCTCATTTGTTTTAAGTTTTCATTTGACTTTATAAGACATGCTGCTGAGCCTAGGAGCTTCCCACACTTTTTGTTTGTAATAATTTGCTCAAAATTTTGACGACAATATATTCACTTTTACTGCAAATGAATATCGGCTCCAAATATCGGTTATCGGCCTCCTTGACTACTAATAATCAGCCCTGAAAAAACCATAGCAGTCTTCCTCTACTCTGGACTCTGAATCAAGCGATCCAAGTTCAAATCTTGGTGGGACCTTGAGAGTAATTGAATTGTGATCATTTCTACTTAGGGATTCCTTTCACAGGACATGAAAGTGCAGAGCAGGCACATGAGATGCTGGTTATCATCTGAAGGGGGTGTGTCTGGTGGATTTTACATCCAGAGAGGATGCTAGGTCAAAAAGTTAAAGCATAAAAGGAGAGGAGAAGTGGAGGATATAATGTGGGGAGAGAGTAAGGGGTAAAGACACAGATAAAGCAGTTAGAGGGAGAGAAGGGGGCCAGAAGAGCACATGAAGAACTATTAAAATAAGTGAAAAAGCAGGAAGCTGTTGGGACCGTAGGAACAGCAGCCTTCACTAATTTACACTAAAAAAGCTGCATCCAGAGTGTTTTTCCATCCATCCAGAGGTAATGTGGTCACCAGTAAGTGCCTGTTTGTTGTTAGTCAGGACACTTCTAAAACTAATGGATGGATTTGGATGGGATAACGTTACAAGGAACAAATTATAAAATTTTGGAGGTGATATATATCAAACTGTTGATTGTCTTGGATCCTGGAGACTTTAAGAAGCCATTAGCAAGATATAACATTCAGCAGAATTTATCTGGACGTCGTCGTGCTTTGCTTTATCCGGTGGGTCCGGGTCGCGGGGGCAGCAGCCTCAGCAAGGAAGCCCAGACTGTCCTCTCCCCAGCCACTTCAACCAGCTTTTCCGGGGGAATCCCGAGGCATTCCCAGGCCAGCCGAGAGATATAATCCCTCCAGCGTGTCCTGGGTCGGCCTCCTCCCGGTTGGGCATGCCTGGAACACCTCCCGAGGGAGGCGCCCGGGGGGGCATCCTCACCAGAACCACCTCAACTGACTCCTCTCGACATGGAGGAGCAGCGGCTCTACTCTGAGCCCCTCCCAAATGACTGAGCTTCTCACCCTGTCTCTAAGGGAGAGCCCAGCCACCCTGCAGAGGTAACTAATTTCGGCCGCTTGTATTCGCGATCTCGCTCTTTCAGTCAGTACCCAAAGCTCATGACCATAGGTGAGGGTTGGAATGTAGATTGACTGGTAAATCAAATCTTAGCCTTCTGGCTAAGCTCCCTCTTCACCACAATGGACTGGTTTAGCACCCACATCACTGCGGACGCCGCCCCAATCCGCCTGTCAATCTCCTGCTCCATCCTACCCTCACTCGTGAACAAGACCCTGAGAAACTTAAACTCCTCCATCTGAGGTAGGACCTCCCCCCCGACCTGGAGTGGGCAAACCACCCTTTTCCGGCTGAGGACCATGGCCTCAGACTTGGAGGTGCTGATTCTAATCCCAGCCACTTTGCATGCGGCTGCAAACTGTCCCAGCAAGAGCTGGAGGTCGTGGCCCGATGGCACTAAGAGGACTACGTTATCTGCAAACAGCAGAGACGACCCCCTCCACCACCCGGCTGCGCCTAGAAATTGTGTCTATAAAGGTTATGAACAGAACTGGTGACAAAGGGCAGCCTTGGCGGAGTCCAATCCTCAGTGGGAACAAGTCCGACTTACTGCCGGCAACGCGGACCAGACTCTCGCTTCTCCGGTAGAACAACTGAATAGCCCTTTGTAAAGGGCCATCCACCCCATACTCTGGGAGTACCCCCACAGGGTGCTCCTGGGAACACGGTCGTAAGCCTTCTCCAGATCCACAAAACACATGTGGACTGGTTGGGCAGACTCCCATGCCCCCTCCAGCACCATAGCGAGGGTGAAGAGCTGATCCACGGCTCCACGGCCGTGACGAAAACCACACTGCTCCTCCTCAATCTGAGGTTCGACTATTGCCCTGACCCTCCTCTCCAGTACCCTGGCATAGATCTTACCAGGGAGGCTGAGGAGTGTGATCCCCGATAGTTGGAACACACCCTCTGGTCCCCTTTCTTAAAGACGGGGACCACCACCCCGGTCTGCCACTCCAAAGGCACCGCCCCCGATGTCCACGCAATGTTGCAGAGACATGTCAACCAGGACAGCCCCACAACATCCAGAGCCTTGAGATACCCAGGGCGGATCTCATCCACCCCCGGAGCTCTGCCACTGCAAAGTTGCTTAACTGCCTCGGCGACTTCTGCCCCGGAGATTGGACGAACCCCCCCCCCCCAAGCACTCCCCAAACTCTGTCTCCTCCGTGGAGTACATGTTGGTGGGATTGAGGAGTTCCTCAAAGTACTCCTTCCACCGCCCAATTATCTCCCCAGTTGACATCAGCAGCCTCCCATCCCCACTGTAAACAGTGTGGGCAAGTTGCCGCCTTCACCCCCTGAGGCGACAGACGGTTTGCCAGAAACTTTTCGGAGCCGACCAATAGTCATTCTCCATGGCCTCACCGAACTCCTCCCACGCCCGAGTTTTTGCCTTGGCGACCGCCATGGCTGCACACCGCTTGGCCTGCCGGTACCAGTCGGCTGCCTCTGGAGACCCACAGGCCAGCCCTGTAAGCCTCCTTTTTCAGTCTGACGGCTCCCCTCAACTCTGGCGTCCACCAGCGGGTTCGAGGATTACCGCCGCGACCGGCCCCAGCAGCCTTACGGCCACAGCTCACAGCAGCCGCCTTGACAATGGCAGAGCGGAACATGGCCCATTCGGACTCAATGTCCCCCACCGCCGGATGTAGTCAAAGCTCTGCCGGAGGTGGGAGTTGAAGATCGTTCTGACTGGTTCTTCCGCCAGGCATTCCCAACAAACCCTCACTACTCGTTTGGGCCTGCTTGGTCTGCGCAGCGTCTTCCCCTGCCACCTGATCCAACTCACCACCAGATGGTGATCAGTTGACAGCTCAGCTCCTCTCGCAGGTCAAATGATACGACTATAAAATCCATCATAGACCTGCGACCTAGGATGTCCTGGTGCCACGTGGGCATCCTTATGTTCAAACACGGTGTTCGTTATGGACAAACTGTGGCTTGCACAGAAGTCCAATAACTGGACATGTCTTAGACAAATCATATCAAATAACTTAAGTCCATGTGAAATGGTTGAAAGAAAAACATGTCTGTTTTATTCATTTTAAGGAATTCATATCAGAAAGGCCCATTTTTGGTTGTTGAGGAGAGAAATTCTGAATAAATTTTGATAAGTCTGTGTTCATATTCTCTTCACACTTGGGATCCATGGCAAATTTGTCGAGCCCAGCGGTCTCTTAGTGATTCTTCGACTCAGCTGTTTTAACTCTGATCATGCTTACTCAGCAAATTTAAATAATTTCCCTTCTCTTTGTAATACATTATTAGAGATTTTGGATGCAACAGCAACCTCATCATCTCTTTTTTAAAATCTCACTTGAATAAATATGTAAGAATTTAAGAATAAAATTGTAAATATTGCAATGGAACTGAAAGACAGTCACTGTGAGACATACAATCTGGTACAACTGTCAGTCAGACAGAGGGATGTCCAGCTGAACAGCGGTGTGATTGAAAAATGCACACAAAAAAAGGAAATGAGCTGACACAGGTTGAGAGGAAAATGTGTCCCAAAGACACAAGGAGAGGCTAAGGATTTCCTACAACAACAACAACAAGCTGGTGGTCTCATTGGCCAGCCTAGCTCAAAGTCACTTAAATAGTAAAATATTAGAGTGAAAATCATCAATAAGGTTAAGTGTACAGTTGGATAATAAGATATTTGATCCAGGGCTTTGGATTCCTCAGAAAGTTAACATTAGCAAATGTAAATTCCTCTGAACACAAGGATGTGTGTTTGTGTACATAATTCATTAGCAGAGGCAAATCAAGAGGAGATTAACTGGTCTAGTAGAACAAAAAGAGAAAGAAAGGCAAATGGGAATATTGAGAAGGAGTTGGGATTTTTATTGGAAGTACTTCCAACATGACTTGACCTGGCAAGGCAAGGCAAGTTTATTTGTAGAGCACAATTCATACACATGGCAACTCAAAGTGCTTTACAGTTGCAGAAAAATCTTAAAATCACAAAAAGGCAGATAAAATCATAAAACATAAATAGAATCATTGATTTAAAGAAAAGGAGAAGAAAAGGAGAAGAGTGCAGATAAAATACTTTCAGCTGTTGTATGCACGACTGAACAGAGTAGTTTTCATCAAGACTGCTCTTCTTTAAAAGAGGCTTAATGACCTCAGTTTTCAGGGCCCTTGGAAATGTTCCAGTCTCTAGTGAAATGTTAACTAAATGAGTAACTTTTGGTAACAGGCTGCTCAGCACAGTCTTTAGAAATCTAGTGGGTAACTCATCAAGGCAGCATGTAGATGAACTCAGACCTGAAATAATCTCTTCGACTGTTTTGTCACTGATAGGAGTGAAATGTGCCAGCTCTAGGTGTTCAGGTGGATGCTGGGCTATCATTTGTGTGTTAGAAATGATAGCTTTTTTAATATGTTTAATATGACCTGCATGTTTGTATGCCAGGTTAAAGTATCAAATGTAATTCCATCATTGTATTGGGCTGGTTAATGCATGACTGGGTGGTCCTCATACACGTGCTCATTATCATGATGCTTTCATGTCATGCCTATTCATGTTAAATGTGAATAGACAAATATGTCAAGTCATAAATGTATTTACTTCTTTTCATTTTCATTTAACCAAGTGGTCATATTGAGATTCCAGGATCTCTTTCTCAAAGAAATCCTGGCCAACATGACAGCAGCTCTGAATTCCAAATGCAATACAGCAACCATTAATAGAATAGAATAGAATAGAATAGAATGCCTTTATTGTCATTATACCAGGTACAGTGAGATGCAACGCTGCTCCTTAGGATGTGCACATATAAATAAAAAATATACATAGACCCGTATTTACACTACTATACCTACTATAGGACTAATACTGACATAATTGTACATAGACTCTGCAAAGACATAAGGACATATACTTATACATATAAGACATATAAATAGACTGTACAACTGTAAACAGGCTTGTGCAAGTCCCACTGTGGATACATGTGGGAGTGGATAGCAGCTTTAAGTGGTGCTGTGGTGCATCTAGGTGCACAGGCACATTATAGTACCAGATCAAGGTGGCTGTGTCATCAACAGATTGAGGTGACATAGCATTTGCAGTGCAAACATGGCAGAACAGTCCTGGTGACAGTGCAAAACATATAGAGGTACTTATACAGTTCAGTCTTCATCCTGAGCTGGTTTTGTGTAGGAGGCTGGTAGATTTGGTGGTGGAAAAGAAAAGATAGTGCCGGTAATTGTGCGAAGGCACTTCAGTTCCTTTGTGCAAGCTTGCGTTGAGCATGGTGACAGCTTTGGGAAAGAAGCTGTCCCTGAGTCTGTTTGTCTTTGCTGGGATGGACCTGTAGCACCTGCCAGAGGGCAACAGGTTGAATAGGTGGAATGCGGGATGAGTGCTGTCCTTGTTGATGTTCTTGGCTTTGTTAAGGCTGCGTGAGGTGTAGATGGTGGTTAGGTCAGGCAGGGGGCATCCGATGATCTTTTGCGCTGTGTTGGTCACTCTCTGCAGACTCTTCCTGTCAGCTTCAGTGCACCTGGAGTGCCACACTGACACAGCGTACGTCAGCAGGCTCTCAGTGGTTGAGCGGTAGAAGGTCACCTGCAGGTTGGTGTCCTGAGCACCCTCAGGAAGTGGAGTCGCAGCGGGGCCTTCTTAATCAGTGCTGACATGTTGGCTGTCTAGGAGAGGTCGGCAGAGATGTGGACCCCGAGGAATTTGAAGGTCTCTACTCGCTCCACGCTTTCCCCATTGATGTAAATGGGTGCAAGGGGGGTTCTGTTCCGTCGTAAGTCCAGGATGAGTTCCTTCGTTTTTGAGATGTTCAGCGCCAGGTTGTTGCCTGCACACCACTGGCTGCCTCGTTCCCCCCCTGTGATCATGCCCACCACTGTCGTGTCGTCCGCAAATTTGACGATGATGTTCTCAGGGTCAGTGGGTCTGCAGTCATGCGTGTAGAGTGAGTAGAGCAATGGACTCAGCACACACCCCTGGGGTAAGCCGGTGCTGAGAGATAGGTGGGGGCCTAGCTTCACATGCTGGGGTCTGTTGACCAGGAAGTCTTTGATCCAGGAACAGGTGGATGGTGGGAGCCCCAGGTCAGCTAGCTTGGGTATTAGAATGTCCAGTAATATTGTATTGAAGGCTGAGCTGTAGTCTACGAAGAGCATCCTGGCATAGCTTCCTCATTTCTCCAGGTGGCTCAGTGCAGAGTGGAGGGCTGTGGCTATCATGTCTTCAGTGGATCTGTTTGACCGGTATGCAAACTGATGCGGGTCCAGGGTGGAGGGGAGACAGGCTTTGATTTGTCTCAGCACCAATTAGACAAAACACATAGAAGATATAGACATAAATTATAAAACATAGAAAAATGTTGATTTTCTATGTATGTATTGTAAAAAGTCTGCTCCAGTATCTGAGCCTGTGATGTTTTTAAAAGTGCTACACTAGATACAGGACTTCCATGTCACCACAATGGGGTTTATGCCTCTATTTTCAATGTAATGACATTTAATATTTGACACAATCTCTGTATTGTGCAATTAGTGGTTTGCAACTGTCCATTTTATGTCACTTAAAAGCTTTGAAATTTCAGACAGTTCAGTGTTACTGACAGATTTTATGCTGTGGAACAAAACATGGAGATGTCCTTAACTTGTTTTAACAACAGACATTTATTTCAGTCTTTTAATTAAAACCCTGCCAACTATGAGACAAAAGAACGAGACTAATCTCTGGGGTTTAGGTCTTATTCGTGCACCACTCTATGATGTGATATGGTCCTGAAGAATATGTGGATACCATTTTTAATACTGTTAATTTAAGAGCCAGCTTATAATCACTAGGTTTACCTTCTGCCACCACCAGTTGCTCACATATATGTACAGATTTCTTTCCTCTCCCCCCTCTATTTCTCCAGCACCCTTCAGTGGCTCCCTCCCTCCTTTCCTTTCAAGGAGGGTAATCCCTTTTGCAGCTAATGTGACATTTTTTGGTACAATAGGATTTTGGAGAAACTATGTATTCTCATGTTGCCAGGATCACGACTGATAACTTTGATGTCTGGGTGATTTTGGACTGCAGCAAGAGGTTTATCACTCACTTAAAAATTTCATTGTCAAGTTGGAGAAGAAAATCACAATAAATCAGATTATGATGCATCACAATAGTTAACCTCAACAACCTCAAGCTGTCAATCATCAATTCTAAAAAACAAACAAAGAAAAACAAGTAATTCTCCATATATTTAACTCCACATCAACTGCCAAGCTAGATTGGTTTTTTTTTTCTTTTTCTAAGTAGGGGTGCAAGTGCAAGATCATTACCGTAAATAAGTGACACACGTTTAACTCCAATGATTTATGTCAAGTGCATTGTATAGTAGTAAAGAAAGTAAAGCCCTATAAAGCCTGTAGGATTATTCAAGATGAGAAATTATGAGGGGTTTCCATGTTTACCTGTAGAAATATGCAATTTGCCCAGAGAAAAGGGTATATTTTTTTAGTGTTTGGCCATTGCAGAAAAAAGAAACATTTGCATAGGTGCGGCGTAAACTTGTGATAGGTCTGCTGTGGTTACATGACCTATGGCAGGAAATGAATGTTGATCACATTCGAGAGGAGAAAAGATAGAGCTTTTGAAAACTTGCTGATGGAAGTTGTCACAATGTGCTGATTCATAGATAAAAAGGAACTTTGGAATGTTTCCATTTTTTACAAAAATGTAAACTTGGCATCTGGTAAATGGACTCAATTTTATATAGCGCTTTTCTACCTTAGCAGCACTCAAAGCGTTTTGCAATGTCATCTCATTCACACACACACTCACACACTGATGGTGGAGGCTGCCATGCAAGGCACCAACCTACTCATCAGGAGCAATTATGGGTTCAGTATCTTGCTCAAGGACACTTCGGCATGGCCCCCGAGCCATGCCGCCATAACAGACAGACAATATGACAGACAATATGATACGATAGCAGGGTTTCCCCTTGGACCAGCTGAGTGCAGTAGTGCTTATTTCTACTACTCTGCTGATGTGTGAGGTGATGAGCTGTGAACCCCTAAATCGATTATGATAATTTAAATTGAGCTCTGACTTACACTATCACCTGTAAGATGCTTAAAATCAAACTCAAGTGAGTAAAGCAATTGTATAATCCTTTAATCTGGGATCCATCCATTGTCTTCCGCTTATTCCTTACAAGTAAGGGTCGCGGGGGGGCTGGAGCCTATCCCAGCATCTACGGGCGAGAGGCGGGGTACACCCTGGACAGGTCGCCAGTCCATCATAGGGCCAACATAGAGAGACAAACAACCATTCACGCTCACAGTCATACCTACGGTCAATTTAGAGTATCAATCAGCCTAGTCCCCAATTGCATGTCTTTGGACGGTGGGAAGAAGCTGGAGTACCAGAGAGAACCCACACAGGTACAGGGAGAACATGGAGACTCCACACAGAAAGTTCCTATGCCCAAGCCGGAGCTCAAACCCGGAACCTTTTTGCTGTGAGGCTACAGTGCTAACCACTGCACCACCGTAAAGCTGTAATCTGGGATCTTTTTCTTCTAAATAAAACTTACTATTTGCAACTGGACATTTGGACCATGAATGACCATGACTGCTGGCAAGTGGCATGCTACAGTGCAGATGTTGAATAGTCAAACTATCAGATTGAAAAGAAAAATTTGAATTAACTCGGAGGAAACTGATTCAGGTAGAGTCTCACTGCAGCGACAGCAGTTTACTGTGAAAGGCTTCCTGTTGTTTATACAAGCAGGACATTTTTTTTAATACAATCAATGTGCAACAGAAGGTGTTGTGTACAGGACTCATAAAGTGGCTGAATAATGGATGGCACTCATTCTGATCTCATACACACATCAGAGTTGTTTATATCTAATATATATGTGTATATGTGTATATATATATATATATATATATATATATATATATATATATATATATATATACACACAGGGGTGAAAGTGACCTAAAAGTCTTGCCAGAACAGTAAAAAAAAAAAAACGCCCAAAGGGCGCGCGCCGCCAACAAAGTTTTACGGCTTTTTGGGGTGATTTTTATTCCTGTTTTCGGGTGTGTATTCCCCACACAACTACAGCCCCCATAGCCCCACCCTTCCCGCGCTACCCCTGGAAATGCTTTGAAAACTGCTTTTTACAGTAATTGCCCACTACAGTGCTAACAACAGGGAACAGGCAGACATGCATACATGAAAAAACAGATCAATATCACTCAGGTAGCCAGCAGCTTCGTTCTTTGATTTTGCCCTCTGTTTTGTTTTCTTTCTCTTTAGTTCATTCCATGAAAGCAGAACACGTGTAGTTTTAACCAATCAAAACTAACACAGCTGGTAATGTGACCCACATGTCCGTCCATCAGCCAACCAGAACCGCCTTCGATGCGGAGATGCGCTCATGGGCACGACGCTGTGTCAAGGCGGTTTCACACTGAACGCACAAGGCGCAGGCTGCGCGGGGGGAGTCCATTCATTGTGTCGGTGGGCGTGCTGTGACGTCACATGAGCGCAAACCAAGCCCAGCAACTCAGTAGCGCTGCGCGTGCTTGCGCCCCACCCCGCGCAGCGTGCTGCGTCTGCCGCGTTTGGCGTGAAACCGCCTTCAGACTTGTTTTCTTTATTTAATATGGGATTTTGACAGCTCCCTTCTCCTCCTTTTTTTAACAGAACTCCGTTCCGGCCATGAATATTTTACCGAAACGCTTGTTCCGGCTCGCTTTCACTCCTGTATATACAGGGGTGAAAGCGAGCCTGAACATATATACGTGTGTGTATATATATATATATATATATATATATATATATATATATATATATATATATATATAGCAGTATACATTTATACTTTAAACATTTGTCCCGCTTTGAAACCAGAAAAAGGGCTTTTCATAATGGTTATGTAATAAAGGTCTCAGTCTGTTGTGATTCCAATAGTCAGCTAATTCGATTCACAACCCAGTATTTCCGTGAGTAAACCAAGCCTAAATCATCAAAAGAACAACTTTTGTGAGAGTATGAAAGGGCGTTTGAGATACGTAGACATTGATAAGTGTCATGCCCAGAATGATGAAACCAGGTTGGCCAGCCTATGTTAACTGTTTTGGCTGGTGGTATTATACCTCGCGAGACCTTGGTGTTGCACTGCTATACTACAGCCAATTTAGCAGGAGCATGGCTGTTAAGAGGCTCCCTGGGTGTGTGAGTGTTTCAGGATTAAGTCTCAGATCCAATTAAAGCCTCAGAATGATTTTTAAAAAATAAATTATTAACAGCAGAATTGACCTCTCTAGTGGCCTTTCAAGCCTCCTCTGCTTTTCCCTTGTTCTCTCCTGCCCTCTAAAACCTCCATATCTGCTTGTGTCGAAATGGCCTCCTTTCCTTCACAGCGTCATTATTCCCCCAGCTTCTCTTTGTATTCTCTTCAGAACCTTTTTTAGTTACTATTTACCACTTCATCTTGTTGTCTTTGTTCAACCTCTAAATATTCATTGATGGATTTTATTTCGATATTTTCTCTTCTCCATTCCAGATTAAAATGTAAAATAAGCAAGGTTGTATAGTTTAAGTGTTCACAAACCTGCGAATTAACATCTAAACTTTCACCCTCTCTCAAGGCCACAGTAAAGGAAAGAAAGTTGAGAAACAGAATGTTATCCATCAATAAATCTTATTTCAGAGAGATTTCATTTCATCTCCTCTCCCTACCTTGCATCTGTGCACAGTGATATTTCCATTCCTAGATAGTTTTACTGAAGAATTTGGTATATTTATGCCTGTGTAAAATGTTGGGCTAAATTGTCCAGAGGAATAAATATACCAAATTGTCATGCGTGGCTGCGTTGCCCTTTTTTGCCTGTGCTCAATTGCAAAAACATGTCAGCTGATAGATATTTTTAACTTTTTCCAGGTAATTTCAAAAATCTTTTAAATCAATTCAAGAACAGACAGCATCTCAATAACGTTTGGTAATTAAAGCCAGAACTACGTTGTAGAGGCCTGAAAGTGTTGAACAGCAGAAAAAAAATTCCTTTAGAATTCATCATAATGAATGTACTGTGGAAAAGGGTGCAGCATCCTTTTATCAGACTGGTCCAGTGGCTCATCACAATCCAAGTATATTTTGTGGGGGAGTTTGACTTTTTTAAAACACAATTGGAAGACACTCCTCAGATCATAAATTATTGGTTTCATTTCAGCAGGAGCACACATGCATTTCCGAATGTCTACCCTGAGTGTAAAATCAGATTGCCTGTTACTTTACCTGTCTGGCTAGCTTTCTTCCACAAATTTCCTACATACGGTAGTTCTGTTTAGTCCTACACCTGAGAGAAAAACAAACAAACAAATAAACAAAACTATAACCATTTGACCAAGTTCTATCTTTGTTCCAAACCCCCATTATGGATTTTTCCCTCCGGATATCTGATCTCAGTCAGCAGGCTTGGATGGCACTCAACATGCCCTTACACTCTGATCTCTGCGTTCTCAGAATTGATGAAGGAATTTAATTAAAGCAGAGAGAGACAGAGGTAGAACGAAGGGAAAGAGTGAAGGAAGAAGCAGAGTAATAATGAATGGTCTGAGCCCTTAAATCAGACCAGGGAAAGATAAGTGTATTTAAATCAGATCTGGTTGATTTGAAGGAAAGAAGCCCATTGAACCTTGTTACTACATTCGGTACTGCTGTGCGTAGATGAAGCAGTGCATTGCTTCACTTCCACTTGTAAACCCAGCATTATCCATGCAGTTTCATATGTGCAAAAAACACTTTGAACATCATCAGTTCCCTGAATTATATCATCACTGATATTATATTTCTTAAGACAGAGCAGACTGCACCTGCCAATAGAGCAGAAAGTGCATATCATCTATCATTATCACTGATAATCAGGAAGTAACTCACATCAGCTCCACTACTGGATTTGCAACACATTCCCGAAGCAGCCAGGTATTGTCTTTTAAGAAAAGAATTATGTTTAATTATATATCAGCACCTGAAGTATATATCAACCTGCATGTCTATAGAAGGAGAAAACACTGTGTATCAGCTAAAATTTTAGCTGATTTTACCTTTTATGAGTAAACAAATAGCAGATCACACATCTGATAATGATTTCAGACTCTGGCATCCATGCTTGACAGCACAGAGTCTACAGTTTCTAAACTCAGAGAGTATATCAGCTATCTGGGAGGTAATCACTGCAAGCGGTCAGTGCAAGATTCAGAATCACCACGAGTGCAACTTGCTGAGGTGAAGGGTGATCGAGGTGTTGAGTGGCTGGTGAGGGCTCAGGTAGGAGATCCTGGCAGAGATAAAAGATAATAGGCACTCTCACACTGGACAGCAATCCGCTAATTTGCCCGTCTATTTTGCTGCTTGGACCAAGGTTTCAGACAGAGTGTGGCAAATTGGGGGTCAATTTTGGCCTGGAAATATTCCTCCTCTGAGGGCATACTTATTGCTCCCTCCACTGCTATGTAAACCCAAGCCGTCAATGTGTCGGCTAGGTGTGAGGTGAGCAGAGGTGTTGATGATGACACAAACTCACAATTATAGCGCTTGCCGGTTCTCCCGCATCAAACACCTCTGATAATGTCAACACTGATGCTGCTGGCAGCCAGAGCAGCAAATTGCTGTTCTGAAACTTACAGACTGTCACGGAGCTAAATATTCTTCCGACATATCGTCACTTCAGCAAGATGAGCAACTGGAGAGCCACTGAGATTAGGGAGCTGCTAACCATCACTGCCGAGAGGACCGTGGATAACCGCCTCACGGGGACTGTGAAGGATGGCTTGTTATATGAAAAGGTCACAGAGGAGCTTGGTTGACCTAGCTATTGCTGAATGAAGAAACAGGTCACCAGCTAGTTGAAAAACTTATGAAGAAAGTGTCACCAGGTCTGTGACCACAGGTTTGGAGGTTTGCCTGGGAACATTATGAGGTTTGTCAGTCTGTGTCACAGGGGTAAATATTCTTCCGATATATACTTTGTACATTACTTCATGCTGTATGAAACGTCAGATGTTTACACCCACGAAAGTTACGGCTTTACGGCAGGAACCTTTCCCAGCTTAGGCAGGTTACTCCCTGGACAGATCACTAGTCAGTTGCAGGGCCAACACATATAGACACACAACCATTCACACTAAAAGTCACACCTATGATCAATTTAGAGTCATTGATTAACCTAACTTGCACATCTTTGGACTGTGGGAGGAAGCTGGAGTACCAGAGAGAACCCACGCAGGCACAGGGAGAACATACAGACTCACAGAGAGGGATCTTGTACTCGAACCAGGGCTCAAACCCAGAAGCTTCTTGCTGTGAGGTGACAGTGCTGACCACTGCACCACCGTACTGCCCTGCATTGACCATTGTTATTACCAAACATTAACTTTCACTTGAAATGTTACAACTTCTGACCTCCTGATAATTAATTCACCACCGCAATATAATTGTTTTCATAAAATTGAAGTCTATTGCACCTTTAGTTTTAGGCACAAGAAAAATTGGGTTTATTCAAATAAAGGTTGTAGTTTTTGAAATTCGTGGTCCCATGTTAAAGTACCGTATTTTCCGCACTATAAGGCGCACCCAAAAACCTTGAATTTTCTCAAAAACCGACAGTGCGCCTTATAATCCGATGTGCCTTTTGTGTGGATCAATATTGGTTCATTATGGCTACCGTAGTCAGGGGCGTCGCCGAAGTAACGGCGGTAAAAACGGTATCGTCACTGAACTGCCAGACAACAACGGCAACACTGAATCGGATAATGACGACTTTGACGAGACGGAACCGGGCACGTTGGATGCCGTACTCGCCCAACTGTTCAACTCGGACACTGAAGAGGAAGAATTCGATGGATTCGTGGATGAGGAATGAACTGAAAGAGTGAGCTTTACGTGTTTCTTTCACGTGTTTACAACTGAACGAGGCTTGGGAGATATTGTGAATATGGACATTAACGTTTGCACAACGTTGAGTTATTTAGATATTGTTATTTGCACTATTTCGAGAGTTACTATATTGTGATTGCACTAGCGTTTGATTTACTGACTGTTTCTTTTATGTGTTTACTGAATCAGAGAAAAGTTCCCCTCCCCGTTTGTGAATGCACTATCTTGTTTTGGGAGTGAACGGAGTTGTCAGAACGTTGGTTTGTACTCTACGAATAAAGTTTGACCGACTGACTTATCTGACTGTTTTGTTGACGTTCCCTTTAGCGCAGCTCCATCTAGTGGATGCATAATGCAACCCCAGCCACTACAGCCGTTTAGATTTTATGCGCCTTATAATGCGGTGCGCCCTATATATGAAAAAAAGTTTTAAAATAGGCCATTCATTGAGGGTGCGCCTTATAGTGCGGAAAATACGGTATGTTGTTTCATCTGACTACAGCCATTAGGTTTAATAGTTATATTTGGATATCATTTGATTTCGTCCTTTGCCCTGCACACAAGTACACGTGATAAAGACCATCTATCACTTGAACTGTCAATAATAATTAATTACATATAAACAAGTTTACAGCTCATCCACTTTTCCCACATCAGATCTTAATACATTTACTGGAGAGACTGTTTATTGGTTAAGATTGTACTGACTAAAATGGATATCATAAGCACTACTTTACACAATACGTTTTCACAGATAGATGTCTTGAGCTCATGAAGATGTTTTTGCTTGCAGGGGAAAAAAAAACCTCTTTTATAAGCTCTCTAGCCACAAACACTTTGATTTTAGCTAAAAGCATCTTTAACTTTAACGCTTTTGGTTTGGTTGACCAATTGGTGTCTTCAGTTGAACCAATTCATTCACATTTGTTCATCACAACAGCAAAGATAAACTGACATTTTTGGAGAGTTTCCCTGTTGTTTGTAGATGGTAGCTGTAGGCCCCCATTTGCTTCAAGTTGAATATACATGGCTGTTTCTTTCTGCTCTCAGGAGCTACAGTACAGAAGTGAGGCTCAAGCTGCTTTTTTTAGGTACTGAGGAAAAAATACACTTGAGTGACGTATCACTTTAAACACAGCTTCTGTGCTGTACCACTGTGAAATTTATCATATATCACTAGCTGAAAGAAAAGAGAAAACCCCCCATCACACATGTTCACATGCTGATTTATAAGCATTCTGTCTAATTCTTATGGCCTTTCATATTGAAATGGTAATTTGACTGCCTGAAATGCCTAGTCGAGGTTTGTTCTTTCTCATTCTGCAAAATATGGTAAAAAAGTCATTCCTGTTATTAAAAAAAGATTTGCGGTGTATTTCCAAGGCCCTGTTGTTGCAGCTGCAATTGCCTGTTGGCCGCCTGTTCATATGCTAATAAGGCTCGGCTTGATTGTTTCCTCATATTTTAATCTCCTGCACAATTTTGGAGGAAAGGAGAATGATTTATAGGATGAAGAGGAAGGCAAGAAAAAGAGACAAAATGAGAGGAAAAAAATTGATTGAATGGGTAAATGAGGCAGCAACTGAGGAAGGGAGTGGTTGTGAACTCTGAGGATAAAAGACAAGTGGAGGAAGGAACAGGAGGAATTCTAAAAGGAGGTGGAGAGAAGCAAAATGTTTGACAAGAACATCAAGAGGTGCATGCGGGGCAGGATGAGATTATCAGAATGCAACAGGAAGACTATGAAATAAAGGGCAATAGAATCGCTTCTGGATGATAAGCTGCATGTAGGAAGGTACAGTTCCGTTTAAAAGCAGATAACCATTGCATTGCATTGCAGTTCGTTAGCAGTGACAAAGAACCAGAGCTACTACTAGTAGAGCTTCAGTGCATAACAGTACCTCTTTTAAAAATTTCAGGGGAACTACTGAAGAATTAATACTTTACTCTTTCATATAGGTCTCTGTAAAACCAGCCAATTCAAAAACCTCATCTGCCACTTCTCATCACTCCAGAGTTGCAGCATTGACCAGTGGGCAAATGAGAGGAGAAGGAAAGACAACTTACTTGAATAAAATAACATTTTATTTGCATTAATATGCATAATAAGAGGTTTGTGCAGAGCTTTTCTTTTATTTCTCTATATATGCAAATAAAAAGAAAACCTCTGTACAAACCTCTTTATAACCCAGGCCTCTGGTAGAGGACATTTATACACACGCACATTAGGGACATATATATATCTATCTATATATCTATCTATCTATATATCTATATATCTATATCTATCTATCTATCTATATCTATATCTATATCTATATCTATATCTATATATATATAAATAAAAATAAATGTCCCTAATGCGCGTGTGTATATATATATATATATATATAGATAGATAGATAGATAGATAGATAGATAGATAGATAGATAGATAGATATAGATATATAGATATATATAGGTATCACCACATTCTGCTCTTTGTCCACCACTACTATGTCCAGTTAATTTGCCAGTTGCTGTTTTGTCAGTCTGGAAACTGAAGTCACACAGCACCTTAGCCCTGTTGTTCTCAACCTCTTTTGGTGGTATGTCCCATTGGGGTTTGGGTACTTCTTGTCCATACTGGGTACAGCTTTTTTTGTACACTATCACCTCCACTTAGTTGTGCCTCTCCATGTGTGCTTTTGCAGCTACAGTAGTATCTTTTCCCTGCTACCATGTGTTGGACGTCTCAGGAACATCCTGACACAGACTGCACCTTGGGTCTGATCTAGTGTGGTAGACCTTGGCCTCTATGGCTCTTTTTTTGCTGCCATGATGATTTCCTCTGTGCTGTCTTTCAGTCTAGCATGTTCCAGCCATTGGTAGGTTTTCTTGATATCAGCCACTTCCTCAGTTGCCGTGTCTGCTCCTCTCCCTCTCCTCACTCTCATTGGGTTTCAGCTGTCTAAGACATTCACTGACCAGCTTGTCCTGAGGGGCCACTCATATATATATATATATATATATATATATATATATATATATATATATATAGCACAACAGCATAGGCAAAGGACAGATTGAAGAAATCCATCAGGAACCCTGCCAGCTCCCAGCACACGCTCTGAGCACACTTCCAGAGATGCAATCATGGCTTGCGGCTTAACGTACATTGATCCTGCTCCTGCTCTGACATAAATGGGGAATAGTGTTAGGGGTTGGTGATCAGTAGTCAGTTCTGCCTTGGTTACCGGCTCATGGTTGTTCTTCTTAAAGCAAAATAAGTTTAAAATGTCAGAAGGAAATATCATAGGATTGGGGGTTAATTAGTGAGTGCTTAGGGATAGGGAAACAAAGAAAGGTGGCCTGATTGTCCTGTATGGGGGAGGGTTATAGGTTTGTAAGCTTTAACTATGCTGTAGTAAACATGGTCCAGGGTCTTGATTCCTTGAGTGTGGAAACATGCCAATGGAATCTGGGGAGGGTCATCTTCAAGTCTGAGTGATTAAAATCACCCACAACAATAGAGGCATTCTTTGGATGTGATATGTGCTGTTTGCTAATGGCTGCGTGAAATTCTTTAACTGGAAGCTAAGCATCAAAATCCAGTGTTGTGCATACAGCTCTAACTGTAACTGTTCTCATGGAAGAAAAAGTAAGGTCTACAGTTACCCATGAGAAACTCCACATTAGGTTGGCAATATCTCTTAGCAACAACAGAGTTTATGCACCAAGCTTTGTTTACATAAATGCACAGACCTCTGCTCTGGTCTGGAGTCATCTGCAGTCCTGTCTGCACAGTGTGTGGCATCCTGCTTCATCAGTAGCACTGTTTGGAAAACTGCTATTAAGCCATATCTCTGTAAAAATCATGACGTTAGAGTCAATAACCTGTTTACTGTTCGTGATGCAGAGTCATTGTACATCCATTTTCTTTGCCAGAGTTCAGGCATTATCAAGGAAAATGCTGAGGAAAGTGAGCCGTTACAGTGTTAGTTTTAGTTTAGCTCCTAGTCCCCCACAATTTCCATACCTTTGTTTACGGGCTCTACGTCATCTGTGAGCCCTTCCACCAGGCTGGATAGAGTGAGCAGCCTCAAGTGTTCTGGAGATCTCTGGGATGAATCGCAGATTGGTGATAGAACTGTTTGAGTTGCATAGTCCAAAGTCAAGAGCTCTTGCCTTCTGTAAAATTTTAAAGCAGTGCTGTTCTGAGCAAATTATCTATTAGGGAGCAGTTAAAAAAGCACTAATTTGCAAGATTGCCTGTCAGGAGAGATGCTGAACCTCACTTACTCATGCACCACCACCATCTTACTCATTAAACTGATCTTTCCTCCAAGTTTGATTGACCTCAGGCTGATGAGACCTGAAGACACCCTAGTAAAATGTACCTGCAAATCCTGAAAATTTCAATTAACCTAAATTTGCCACGCCCACACAAATGATCCTGAGGAGGTAGCTGAATCTACCCATGTAAAATATTGTGGTCCATCTCGTATGTTTCCTGAGAAATATTCTGACAAGTAACCTGAATCTCAAAAACCTTTCATGTATTTCTGACATTCTTCTGCTATTGACTCTTAGCGGGCATAAAAGATGATTGTCAATATTTTACAATAAACTAATATCCATCCATCTGTCCAAGTCTATGAATCTCCTTACCATGTGGCATTCGTTGTGTTTCATTCATTGACTCCCTCTGGTCTGTCATATCCTAAAGTATTTGTTTTGATATTATCACTCAATACTTTGATTTTTTTTATCATATTTGCTGTGCTGTAATTTTGTTTGGATGCAATCCATAATTTTTTTTTTATAAAAAAAACATCAATGGGTTAGAAAAAGTCAAGACTTTTGAAAAGTCTGCAAAGAACTCCAGAGCTGTCTACAATCACCCAGAATAAGGTGTCATGACTCCAAACATTACACTGTTTATTTGCCTTTTTGCCAAAGACTACGCCTATATTGTAAACATAGGTCCATGGTCCAAAATATCAAAACGTGCACATTTCCTCAACTCTTTGTTTAGTTGTGACGCACAAATCCTCATGCATGGACTAGTTTAACTTGATGAAACATTCAGGCACGATAAGATTGCCTTTACGCTTATGATTAAGATTATGTTTACAATACTCTTATGAGTAATTATTATGTAAACATCACTGCATTTTGGGCTGCACGGTGGTGCAGTTGTTAGCACTGTGGCCTCACAGCAAGAAGGCTCCGGGTTCGAGTCCCGGCTTGGGCACGGGATCTTTCTGTGTGGAGTTTGCATGTTCTCCCCGTGACTGCGTGGGTTCTCTCTGGGTACTCTGGCTTCCTCCCACAGTCCAAAAACATGCAATTGGGGACTAGGCTGATTGAATACTCTAAATTGACCGTAGGTATGAATGTGAGTGTGAATGGTTGTTTGTCTCTCTATGTTGGCCCTGCGATGGACTGGCGACCTGTCCAGGGTGTACCCCGCCTCTCGCCCGTTGACGCTGGGATAGGCTCCAGCCCCCTTAATGTGTAGGAATAAGCGGAAGATGACGATGGATGGATGGACATCACTGCATTTTATGGATTGACGAATGGTATAACTGAAAATTCTTCCCCTGGAATGAACTGAGCTCAGTTGTCTGTGCTGCTCATTGGATTTGAAATAATCATATTAAATGAACCACAGGTGGGAATTCTCTTGACATATCATTTACTCCGGCACTAATCATTGGCTGTATACTCGAGCCTACACATTCCTCAAATTGATACATGCATTCTGTATTAGATATCATCAGGCCTGTTTCCAAGAGGGCTACTAAAAATCCTTTTAAAAGTAGAGTAGGAGCCAGAGCCCTCAGCTATCAGGCTCCCCTTCAGTGGAGCCATCTCCCAGTTTCAGTCCGGGATGCAGACACGCTATCTATGTTTAAGAGCAGACTTAAGACCTTCCTTTTTGATAAAGCTTATAGTTAGGGCTGCTTAGGGGCTTAGACTGCCTGGGGATGTCCCATGGTGCACTGAGCTTCTCTCTCCTCCTCTCTTTCCTCCTGAATGTGTTATACATGTATCATACTCATTTGTGTTAATAACACGTCTTCTTCTCTGGAGCCTTTGGGCTTCCCCACATACCAGATCCAAGGTGCTGCCGGAGGAGGCTACAGACCTGAAGAGGCTCAAGCTGCCACTCTTAGCATCTCCAGCTCATGTCCCATCTGTCCATCATTCTCTTTCCTTTCTCTCTCTAGCGCTGTCTGTCTCTTTCCTTCCGCATCTGTTTTTCTCCATTGTTTGCCTATGTTTCTGCCCTGCTGTCCTGCTCTCTTTCCCCCCAACAAGTCAAAGCAGATGGTCATTCCTACTGAGCCTGGATCTGCTGTACTTTCATCCATCCATCCATTTTCTGTTAAGGGTCACGGGGGGGGGGGGGGTTAGGGTTAGGGTTAGGGCTTTGGGCAACAGGCGGGGTTCACCCTGGATGGGTCGCCAGTCCATCGCAGGGCCAAAACATAATACAACCATTCACACTCACAGCCACACCTACAATCAATTAATTGGAGTATCCAATTAGCATACTCCCCTCTTTCTCTTCCGGTTCTGGGTTGCTGCTCATGTGGACAACCGGCTGGGGCTCAGATGCCTTTTCCTTCTTATTTTGCCCTTATTTGTTCTGTTTCCGCCGCAGGAAGCTCACTAACCTCCTGCATAGCCCGTGGATTTCAGGTGAGTTTCATTGGAACTTACAGCCTTTCTACTTTCACTCTTTTTTTTATTCAATCCAGTTCACAGTTGCTAACGCTAACGCTGGCAGGCTCCAACATGAGAGCAGCCATCTTATTTGTTTAGGTCGGCTTCTTCTCTTTATTTCAGCTTTGTTTTCCTGTCTCAGGCTCACGTCAGCTCACTAGCTCCTAGAAGCTTTTTGTGAAGTTCATGTGAGCCTGTGGGAACTTACAACAACTTTCACTCCTTTTTATTCATTTCCGTCCACTCTGCTCTTGCTAACACCGGTGGAGCCGCCATCTGGCTTGTTACGTCGGCCTATCCTCTGTTATTCTGGCTCGGTGTGGGAAGACACTGGACAGATGCTATGGCTCTGTTCTCCGTGCCTAAGGGTCTGCAACCACACATCCTGGCAGAGAGGCTCCACCTAAATTTCAACCTGGACGACCAACTCATTCTCTGGATCCTGAACTTCCTACTAAACACAGAGAGTCTGGATCAACAACAACCTGTCTGACTTCCTTACCACCTTTACAGGCTCTCCACAGGGCATTGTGCTCTCACCACTTCTTCTGCACTACTACCTCTACTGCACTACTACTTCTATCATGCACTTTACAAAGCAACTGCTGCTAACCCTGGGAGGTATAGACTTCCTTGCACTTCCTCACCTTATGTATGTTGCTGTGCTGCTAGACGTTCCTGCCAGCTACAAGGAAAGTTTTTTTGTCACGGCTGTTGCAGGATGTGCTTGCTCATGGAGAATTGTTGTGTGTAAATTTATTAAAGGAATGTGGCACAAGACCTGCTTTACTTGTTAAGTGTCATGAGATAACTTTTGTTGTGATTTGGTGCTATACAACTGACTTGACTACTAATCCCTGTACACAATAATTGACTGCTGCAGCACTCACACACCCTTTAGTCCATAGAAATTTGCCATTATACTTTATTTGATTTCAGAGTTTTAAACTACATCCTCCAATCAACCAAGATACCACTGTGACAATTTATTTGTGTAAGTTTCTGAAAAGATTATCCATCCATCGTCATCTTCCGCTTATTCCTACACATTAAGGGTCGCGGGGGGGCTGGAGCCTATCCCAGAGTCAACGGGCGAGAGGCGGGGTACACCCTGGACAGGTCGCTAGTCCATCGCAGGGCCTACATAGAGAGACAAACAACCATTCACACTCACATTCATACCTACGGTCAATTTAGAGTATTCAATCAGCCTAGTCCCCAAATTGATGTCTTTGGACGGTGGGAAGAAGCCGGAGTACCAGAGAGAACCCACGCAGACACGGGGAGAACATGCAAACTCCACACAGAAAGATCCCGTGCCCAAGCCGGGACTCGAACCCGGAACCTTCTTGCTGTGAGGCCACAGTGCTAACCATCACCATGCAGCCTTGAAAAGATTATATTTTTGTTTTTTCAAGTTTTCAGAATGAAGCAGTAGTCAAGACTGTGGGTTTAATTTAGTTGCCTTTTTAATCTCCAAATAGGGATGGTATAGTGGGAACCCTGTCTGTTAAACCCCTCTGCTGCTGTATTTACAGACACAGAGAGTTAGAGAGAATCTCAGTGCTGGACCCAAAAATAGCCTGCATTCTTTCCTCTTTGTTTCAGGAAGCATCAGAAGAGGCTGGAACAGCCCTCTCAAATGTTACCCTTTCTCATATGACCCATCCTCTTTCTACTTATTCCCTCTTTCTCAACTCTCTTCATTCACCCTCTCTATCCTTTACTCCACTGCACTCCCTCCCATCCATTTCCATATCCCTTCTTTCCTACATTTCAACTAAAGTTCACCCCATTTCTGGGACTTCCTGTCTGTGTGTTCACTGTTCTGCCCCCTATGTACATTCACTCTGTCACTTTGTGAGTCATTCAGCCATTCTTCTACAATGGACTGCCACAGCAGAGAATTGATGTAAATGTCTAGACACAAACACTTAACAGCAGTGAGCAAATATGCACTTCATCATTTTAAATGTACAAGGAAGACTATATCACCGGTGAAGTTTTGTTAAAATGAATAAAACAGGAGGCAGATTAACAGAGTAGAAAATTATCAGACCATCCAGATCTAAGGTCTAACTGCTTTTCTGCCACCAACAGTAATGTTGCTCTTGATTGGTTCTTGTTGTCAATAAACTCAAGAATAGCATATTTAAAAGAAGATGACAATTTACAGTGTTTCACAGCAGAAAATATTGGATGTTGCATGTGACTAGATACTTCTGATTCAATTTGGCTTGTGGTTGTGTTACATCATTATTTGATTGATTTTGTAGTACTTCAGAGCACTATATACATAATTGCCCTTTTTATAGGAGGGGTCCAGATGTAACTCCCGAGATCAACTTTTAGCTTGAGAGAAACATATGGTCTTACCGTTTAAAAAAGTAATGCTGATTATTTGAATGAAACCCACATAATCATGAACTACAATTTTACAATTGAAGAACTCCTGGGGGACAGAAGAGGGCTGTTTATAGACTATTTAGTGTTGTTGCTGGCATCTGGGTGTGTGCACTGTGTATTAACTTAAGCTTGAATGAAACAGTGGTGAGGTGCAGAGTTCACCGGTTGGGCTCCTGTAGCTGATTTGATCCTGGCCAGTCCAAGCATACAGTCAGCCTTGCAGATACATGCAGACAATAATATTGAATTGCATTGTATCGTGTGTTGTATTGCATTGTGTTTTATTTGTGGTTCATACATTTGTTATGGTGTCCTACAAAAAAAAAAGGTCAGTTTCTTTCCTCTGTGGTCAACCTCCATGTAATTCTGTCTAGTCACATATTCACTGTACTATACTCATCAGGAAGACACATTACGTTCATGTACAGTATGACACCATGCAGTATTAATGTTCACAGTCTCAACCGGGCATGAAATCTTCAAAAACCTGGTGACTGTATTTGGTTTGTCTGACAGTTTGTACCAATGCCTCTCCCCACTGTGAGAGCTGCTCCACTGAACTAAGTGTGTCAACAATAGTAGCTGAGAGGCAGCATTCAGTCCATATACATGCTAACTGTAAAGTAATCCTTCAAGAAAAAGAAACAGGGATACAAGAGGAGGCAGGGAGTGAGGAAGGAAAAAATATGGACTAAATATGTGGAAATGCAAGGACAAGAGGGGAAAAGAGAGAGAGAGAGAGAGAGAGAGAGAGTTTAATGTTTCAACAGATTTCCTAAACACTGTTTCTGATACATTACATACACAGCTCAATATCTGCCCAACCTTGACAGCTGCACAAATTCGCTAAAAGAGGTCTTTTGTCCAAGGCTTTTGATCTTGTGTGTGTGTGTGTGTGTGTGTGTGTATGTGTGTGTGTGTGTGTGTGTGTGTGAGAGAGAGAGAGAGAGAGAGAGAGAGAGAGTGAGATAGAAAATTAGAATTTTGAAAAACATTTTATTCCCGCTCTTACACACTATTCAAATTTTTATCATAACAACAGAGAAAAAGACTAATAACCAAAACAGATAAATAAAATAAAATAAATAATCCAATCACAACAGTGCATCTCCAAACACTAGGGTGTCCTCCGTAACGAAGCAGAGAACCTGCTGGAACCCCTAGACCTGCTGGAAGGAATCCAGATCTCCACTTGCTCTGTGAAAGTTAAAATCAATGAGGAGCCTGGACTTGATCATATTGATGCACAGGGTCACAAGCTCCACCTCCTCACCGTCTTCCACTTTTTTCATCTTGCTCAGGTACGCTGCCATCTTGGCCCCAAAATAAAGTTTAAAAGCTGGCCCTTGTCCTTTTTTTGGCGTGTGTATCTAAAACCAAGGATAAAAGACTGTTTGTTAAAAAATTCCCCACACCAGGCAGAGACACCCTTTAAAAAAAAAACATGCAGAGGAAAAAGATGCTGGCACTCATAAAAGCAGTGGAAAATTGTCTCTCTCTCTGCTGGCAGAAGGGGCACTTATCCTCCACTGCCTTGTTGAGCTTGGACGCAAAGGAGTTGACGGGGACGATGGCATGCAGGACCCTCCAGTGGAGGTCAGCGTGTCTCTTTGAGAGTGGTGGTTTATACAGTGCCCTCCACTGGGGCTGGCAGGTAGCACGTAGGGCCAGGTAGCTCCTCCACAGCATGTCAGCCCTCTGGTGCAATTTTTGCCGGTTCATGGTCTTAGCCAACATCTTGTAAAAAAAATTTCCGGATGTTCCTGCCAACGGTGCAGGTGTGGCCTCTCCAAGCAGGGGGCCTGAACAGTCTTTAAAATCTGCAGCCAGGAAAATGGCAGAAAATGGTTCATCCTGCGTCTCTGTGTAGGCCAGAGAGGTCAGGAGCCAGCAGTCGGGTTCAGGGAGTCTGGACCTCCAGTGGTCCAGCAGTCACTGGATAGTCCTCAGGGAGGTGAGTCCCAGTCGGGCAGCAAGTTCCAAGGGGTTATCCATTTGTGGGCCAGCCAGCGCCACCACCTGCCCCAGCGTGACCACTCTAGCCCTGACCATCCTCCCGATAGTCGCTTCTCTTGCCCAGCTGGGAAGGTCCAGCCTGGTCCCCCACAGAACCATCTCTCACTAAAGCCAATAGGCAGAGTCTGCCTGTCTCCTCCTCTCTCTGGCCAGCAGGCTCCAGACCTTAAAAACACTTTTATAAAAAAAAAAGGGTAAACGAGATGCACTCATGCTTAAATTGTTCATTAAAAATTATTTAAAATCTTGACCCAGGCCGTTAAAACGCTGCAGGATGCAGCGGGACAGAGGTCTCCACACAGTGTCCTCTGGTCCCGTCAGGAGTCGCTGCAAAAACTGTAGCTGGAAAGCAGCGCCCCTGCTGGCCAGAGGAACTAGGAGAGCACGAGAGCACACCAAAGTCACCGATAGCGTCCGTTAAAACGTTGATGTCTTGTTGAGAGATTGTTAAAACAATAAGATCATCAGCATAAGCAGACAGCTTAACAGACGTGGAACAGTAAGGAAAGCAAACACCTGTGAGATTGTTTAAAAGGGGCTCAATGGCAATAGAATAGAATATTCCCGAGAGAGAGCAACCCTACGTTGTCACTAATGTACCTGTTGGGCACGCAGTAGGTCTGGTCAGGGTGGATGATGGACGCCATCACCTCTCGCAGTCTAGTGGCAAGAGCTTTGGACAGGATTTTGTTATCTGTACACAGCAGGGACACAGGCCTGCAGTTCCTTATTTCTTGTGGGTGTCCCTTCTTCGGCAGCAGAGTGATGACGGCTCTCCGACAGCTCAGGGGCAGTCTTCCCATTTTCAGGCTGTCTCTGACCACTTATAACAGGTCTTTGCCGATCACGTTCCAGAAGGACATATAGAACTCGGTGGGGAGACGTCAATCCCTGGAGCTCTGCCATTCTGCTGGCTCATAGTGGCAGCATGAAGCTCCTGCAGGGTCACCTCTGCTGCCAACTCTGTGTTGTCAGCCTCACTGACCTGAGCAAAACGACTGAGGAAGCTGCTGTGCACATCTGGATTACTCGACCACTCACTCTTATAGAGGTTTCTGTAGAAACTGGCAGCATCCTTCCTGATCTCAGACGGATCTGAGATTTTGGTGCTGCTGCCCATTCATAAGGAATGAAGGATCTTCCTTTGTCCATTCTTAGTCTCCAGCCCAAAGAAGAAGCGGGAGGGCGCATCCATCTGGGTGAAGTTTATGAAACTCGACTTGACCAGGGCCCCCTGCGCTGAAACACCCAACGGCCTGGCCAAGGCTGACATTTTGGACTTGAGGGCTCTCAGTAGTCCCTCATCTTCTGTAGAAGCAGCTAAAGTGTTTAGTTGCTCAACTTGGAAGTAGCTGTCCAATATCATTCTCTCACTCTCATAGACTAGACACTCAGATTTTCTTTTGTTCACAAAGATGATAGATACATAGAACCATTTTTTCTTTAGTTCTGGTTTGAAAACCTTTTTGGAGGCCTCACTGATCATGTGGATGCAAATGAATGGACAAAAGGCTCAGTCATCATTGGCAAAGACTGATTACGATGTAAATGCTAATTTGGGTTGTTAGTGCAAGATGATGGCTTGTAAATGACACTGATCCACAGGCACCATCTCCTTTTATTGCTCTGTCTGGTCTGTGTGTGTTTAATAGGAATGATGTACCATTTTAGGGAAGTGCAGGTAATTGATTAATATCACAGCTAACCCCAGCTTCATGCTGCCATGTGTTGACAACCTGTCATTATCACAAACACTGGCTCAATCACTGGCATACACAAGCTCAGACATGCTCTCTCGCTCAGTGGTTTTCAAAGTGGGGTCCAGACGGCAGTGCTAAGCACTGCACCACCATGCCACATTTTTATATATCATATAAATTCTATACAGTGAGGAAAACATGTTGTGGATATTCTTATGCTAAAAAAATTTAATCATTATTGAATAGTGACACACATATACAATTGAGAAAGGTTTGATTTCTTTTGTTCCGCTTTTGGCATTTTATTGAAAAGTTTATTTTTCAGTGGGAATATAATACAGTGATGAAAACATGTTATTAATAATATTCTTATGCTAAAAAATGTAATAATTATTGAATAGTGAATAGAAGTTAGAAAATCATTTGAAACATTTATGTTAGCTTATGCATGCCATACACCATACACCAGCAAACATAGTGTACCGACCTTTCCTGTTCTACCTCGCTCACTTGTCATCATGTTGAACATCTCAAAGAAGGTTGTCAGGTTCTTGAAGAGTTTTCATCAGTAAAGAAGATGACTTCTTGTTTGTTTTGCTCAGACATCAAGGCAGCTGGAAGAAAAGGTTTCATTCCACCAGCTTTTTGAACCATCAGGCTTGTTTACTTCCTCTACACGTAACTTAATGTGCCTAAGGCAGCAAATAGGAAGGGGTGGGTGTCAACTTTGAACCTATGAGTTCCATCCATTTTCTTCCGCTTAAGTGAGCAGTTCAAGCTGATAGAAAGTAATCAAGTGGTGTATATGTGTGTGTGCGCGCGTGTGTGTGTGTATGTGTGCATGTGTGTGCGTGTGTGTGTGAGTGGAGGGGTAAAGGTTGCCAGTCGATTTGTGCACCAGTAACATGATACTAGACAGAAACGTCAACTAAGATTCATCCTGAGACTCAATCTGATTTTAATTCATTGTGAGTTTAAGAGTTTCAGCAACATAATTGCTGCTATTGCGAATTACAGACAAAACAATACACCTCCACGGGAGCTTACCATTCACAACTCCATCACTAACACAGCTTACATTTCTACTTTCAACTTCAACACACAATTGACTCCAGCCATCTTCACTTCCCCCCATGACCATGTTGAAGTATCCTTGAGCAAGATACTGAGCACCTAATGGCTCCTGATGGCCCTGCAACAGACTTGAGACCCATCCAGGGCTGTACCCCACCTCTCGCCCAATGTCAGCTGGGATAAGCTCCAGCCCCCCCCCCCCCAACCCTTAACAGATAAGAGGTATAGAAAATGGATGGATGGATGTTCAGAAAGCTGCTGCATGAAGCATCCAAGTAGGGTAGTATGTAGGGTATTATGTTTGAGTTCTAGTATGATCCCATACATGAACCGGGGCTCGAACCTGGAACCTTCTGAGCTGATGGTGCTAACCACTGTGCCGCTCTTTCCACCTTTTAAATTGAACCGATACATTCATCCATCTTCTTCTGCTTATCCTGTTAAGGGTCGCAGGGGGGCTGGAGCCTATCCCAGTGGCTTTCAGGCGAGAGGCGGGGTTCATCCTGGACAGGTCGCAGTCCATTGCAGGGCCAACACATATAAACAGATTCCAGAAAACACAAGATGAGATGTAGATTTCCTGTGCGAGCACATGCAAATAACTGTTGGTGGACGATAAACTTGATGGAGAATTCAGGAGAATTTACGGGTACGCATCATTAGCAGTGTTCCCCTGGGTCACGGGGTGTTTCGGCCCTTTACACTATACACCCTCCCCAGGGGCGGCCAGCTGTAGGGTGATCAGACCTCAGCTTGCGTCCCAAGCCCAATTAGTCATGAGAGTCACCTTGTTGACAAGTGGCGGACATCTCAGGGGACTATGCATGGCAGGGGCGTCCTGTTCCCTGAGTCAGGCCTAAGCTGACCGCATACCTTCTGTCCGACTACTTGGCGGCCCAGCTGGGGTCGCTCCTCTTCAGCCACAGCCACTGGCTGCTTCTTTCTGCGGCCTCCGATGCCACCTTGACGGCTGCCCGCAGGTTCTTGCCCTTAACTCCCAAGTCCCTCAGCAGTTTTGTGGTGGATGTTCCCACAAACCCTCTACACCCAACCTCCACCGGACGGACTTCCATGTTCCAGCCACGTTGCCTTGCTTCGGCGGCTAAGTCGGCATACCGCAGATGCTTCCGCTCATAAGCCTCCTCCATGGAATCCTCCCAGGGTACGGTAAGTTCAATTATGTACACCTTCTTTATGGAGGGAGACCAGAGCACCAGGTCAGGCCTCAAGGTCGTGGTGGCAATCTCTGAGGGGAACACCAGCTGACCGCCAATGTCTGCCAGCATTTTCCAGTCACGTGCAGGGGACAGCTGGCTTCTCTCTGATGGAGTTGAGTTGCTCCTGGTAGCTGTAGCCCCTTCACGGACAAAGGCCGTTGCCCATGGTGTTAAGGTATTAGGCGTTGGCAGCACTAGGGCGTTGGTGCCGGCTCGTTTTTCCTCCAGTGTAGCGGCAAGGGTCTTTAGGACTTGGTTATGGTGCCAAGTGTAACGTCCTTGAGTCAGGCTGGTTTTGCACCCGGTGAGTATATGCCGGAAGGAGGCTGGCGTGGAGCACAGGACGCACCCAGGATCTTCACCAAACCACTGGTGCCGATTAGTTGGTGTTGGGAGAACGTCATATGTGGCCCTGATGGCGAAGCTCAGACTCCTTGCTTCCATGGCCCAAACGTCCTTCCAGCTCAACCTCCTCTTTTCAACACTCTCCCACCGTGTCCACAGTCCCTGTTTGCCAAGGGCGACTGCCTTGGCCCATCTGGCCATCTCCTCCTGACGCCGCACTTCCTCCACTACCATCTTCCTCCGCACTGGAGCAGTGGCGTTCCTCCAGGCTAGTTGTTCGTCCCAGGCCTCCTCTTCCTTGCTGGACGTTCCCTACGATGTCAGCATGTCGAAGAGCGGCTGTTGCCTCCTCCACTGCTCTTGCCGGTCTCCACTTGCGCCCAGTGGCCAGCGTCGGTGCGTTTTCTCTGATCACCAGGTCTTTGGATTCGTTCAAGGTCATCTGCAGGCATGTTTTGGCGCACTTGAACTCCTCTGCCAGGCTCGTGAGGGGTAGTTTGAGCACGCTGTCTCCGTAGAGGCTTATGGTTGTGAGGCAGCGCGGGACTCCAAGCCACTTCTTGACGTGGACCGTGACTTGCCTCTCTAGCTTCTCCACCGTTGAGATGGGCACCTCATAGACTGCCAGGGGCCACAACACCTGGGGTAGCAGACCAAACTGGAAGCACCAGACCTTTATCTTCCCAGGGAGTTGGGTTTTGTCAATCGCCTGTAGGCCCTCTTTGATGTCAATATGGAGTTGCTTCACCTGGTCTTTGTCTTTCAGGCTTGCATCGTATAGTCTTCCAAGGCTTTTGACTGGCTGCTCAAATATAGTGGGGATTGGGTCGTCACCGATGAAGAACTGTAAGTCAGTAAGCACTCCCTTCACCACTGAGATGCTCTGTGACTTAGATGGTTTGAACTTCATACGGGCCCAGCTGATGTTCTCCTCGTTTTCTGAGTAACCTCCTCGTGCATGGGACGGTGGCAGATAACCATTCACTCTCACAGTCATACCTACAGTCAATTTACGGTATTCAATGTGCCTCAGAGCAAACAATGGAATTGACCAAAAGACTGGATGAGCTGACTGACACTGCACTGGAGAAATGTTTTTCAAAAGCCAAGACTATCTCCAAGGAGAGATTCACAAGCCTTGAGCAGCCCTTTGATGCCATGGAGTCAGATGGGTCATTGCTCACAGACGACACCTTTTCATTCCGTATTGCCCACACAGTAAACACACAGACTACGCAGAGCGCACATCTGATTCAGTGTCAAGATTATTCATTACAGTAGAAGCAAAGTCAGTGAAGCTTATTGGCCCTAGCAGAAGAAATTCCATGGTAAAGAAAGCCTTAATGTGATACAATATCTCAACACTCAGCTACCACCGTGGTTACCTACACTAAAAGACCCCCAAGTGGAGATCATGTGACCCGTCACACATTTCAAGAGTGCTTATTTTTGTGTGTCTTAGATATACGGATCAAGCTTGTATCAAGAATCTGATGCAAATCCTGTTATGCTTCCATGGATAAGGCTCCCCAGGTGGGTTTTCTTGCCAACTTAATTTATCTGGCTACATTAAAAATATCCAAATGGCATGACCATAACTTCATTGGTGACCCTGTAAAGTTGCAGTGCTTTCTTAAAAGGCAGAATCTGCAGGTGCATGCATGATTCTATGTTGATTCTCAGTAATTTTGTTTTTAATTTTCTTCTCTCTCGTATCTTGGGACGAATGGGTCCTATTCTAGGCATGGCACAAGCTGGTGCTCAGTCAAGGGCAAGTGTCATTACTAGTTTCAAACAGTGCAAATTATGTTTTCATGGCAAATGCCCCTGCCCTTTTAGCAGCAAAATTAACTTCCACTCCATCTGTGCTAGTAGGTGCTTAGGTATGTTAATGAAGTGTGGTCTGGCGCAACTGTGGCAAATTCCTATCCTATTTAGGACACCAGAAAACAATTGCACCATTGTCAAAGAAGGGGCTGGTCTTTGGTTAATCAATTTATGTGTGAAGTGCTATTTAAAGGACGTATCAGTCAGAGGTGGAATTGTAATATGCTTATATTGATGCCTGAAAACATGGAAACATTGGCCACTACCTCCTCCCAGGACTGCTTCACCTAAGATCGCTTCGGTGGATGCCTGATGCTTCCGTATATAGTTATAAAACTTGAGCCTTGACCTGGGCCTTGACCTGGAGCACAAGGAGGTCTGTTTCTTTAAATGAAAAGCTGTTCACTGTTCCTGAGTTGGAATGTGTATACCCCTGAAATAGTGGCATCCAAGTGCTTTAAAGCTTTAAAGAGATTTTCAGGAGACTGGTTTGATTGACATCATGCTGGGAACACACTTATGAGTAACTGCCTCTTTTTACAGTGCACCGGGTTTGCCATGATTTGCGCACTGATTATGCGTGCATGCTAAATACCAAAATCCGCCATCCGCCAACCACCTGGCTGCATAAACTGCATAAATAGGGTCCTCTGAGGGGTCAGGACTGGATTGCAACTGTTCACAATGATTGCAGATAAATCAGACTTTGAGGGTGTCAAGTTTTTTTTTTTGTGGATAAATTTAGGTCGAGATGTGAGTTATATTTGTTACTGGGTTTTTGTGTCTCTGTATGTTTGGACCTTGGAGTCCGGCTTTCTTTACCCCCAACTGGTCAAAACAGAAGGCCGTCCCCATTGAGCCTTGATATGCTTGATGTTCCTGCCTGACAAAAGGAAGGTTTTCATCGCCGCTGTTGCAGGATGTGCTTGCTCATGGAGAATTGTTGGGTGTAAATTCATTGAAGGAGTGTGGTACTAGACCTGCTCTACTTGTAAAGTGTCATTTGATAACTTTTGTTGTGGTTTGGCGCTACACAAATAAAATTGACTTGACTTGACTGTTGTAGAGGTAGGAGCTCTAAGATGCATGAGTCAATAAATGTAGACATGCATAACAACCCTAACCTGGGTAGCTGAGTGGAATTCAACATTCACAATCCTTTAATATTGAGGATGGCTCATATAAATATATGTTGCCTCTATTATCAGAAGGCAATATACATGTCTTAGCAATATCAGAGTCTTATCTTTAGTCATGTTTGAAAACTCTGTATTAATTAAAGAAGGAATATAATATATAATATATACAGAAAAGACAGAAATGCAAATGGAGGTGGGGTTGCTATTTACATAAGAGATCATATGCTGATGAAAGTAAGAGTGGACCTGATGTCAACAGAGATAGAGGCGTTGTGGCTTCAAGCACACATCCCACATTTGAAACCATTCGAATGTTGTTATAGGCAAGCTACTTCAAATCTGTATAACTTTGATGAATTTTGTAACATGATAGATAAAGTATGTAATTATGCAAATGAAATACATCTCCTAGGAAATCTCAACATTGATTGGAACTCATTACACTGTCCAGAAAAAAATAAATTTCTCACTAACACAGAGGCATGTGGATTAACACAGATATTAACTTAACCAACTAGAATGTGATTACAAAGAGATGGGATCCTAAACATCAACCTATTTGGATAATATATTTACCAACTCAGCAGAGCTCTACAATAACGTCAGTGCCAATAGAATGTAGCAATCACAATCTGGTGGCAGTAGTGAGGAAAACAAAGGTTCAAAAACCTCAAAACTATTGTTTTAGAGATCAAATATTTCAGTGAAGATCATTTTATAGAAAACGTTAGAAATACAACTTGGGACATTATATTGATAACATGATCCAGATGATGCTGTTGAATATTTTAATAAATAATTTGTATTTATAATGAAGAAACATGCACCTCTGAAAAAGAAAACCATCAGAAATGTTAGGTGACTTTGGACAAGGAACTGAAGGTGTGTATATTACAAAGTGATCAAGCAAAACAAATGGCAAGCAATTCTAATTCTGAGTCTGACAAGAAGGTTTACTGTAAGCTAAGAAACCATGTAACCAAGTTTAATGAAAGGATGAAGAATCCATTGTGAAAATGTGATTATAATGCAAAGCATTATATTAAAAGATTATGGAATATTCTATATGACCTGATGGGCAGATAACACATGCTGAACTCTAAATGCTGGTATTGCTGTGAAGTAAAGTGACTTCTTCACTTGTCTGTCTGCAGCAGTCCTATGCTCCTCCACCCATGGCTCCACCCAGTCCTGGCACCACAGGAGGAGGAGGTCAGGGAGGACGGTTAGTGGAGCAACTAAGTAAGACCAACCTGTATATTCGAGGCCTGCCACCAGCCACCACTGACCAGGATCTCATCAAACTCTGTCAGCCGTGAGTTCTGTTCTACATTGTTCTACTTACCCTGATCCTGAAGTTGACTGAAACGGCATCCTTTGGTGCACCTCTGTTCACTTAATTCCTGCTCAACATGTGGTAATTAGTTTTGTCCCAAACAGCAATTTCTTATTAGTATCAACAGTTTGCTCTTGACCTCTGTGTTCCTCCAACTTCCTCAGTGGAAAATCACATCCGAGCAGGGCCTAACCCATCCGTTTCATTGCCATTGGGTCATTGACAGACAAACACAAGGACACATGCACATTAAGCAATGATCTCATCCAGTTCACAGATTTCCTAACATTTTAGACATTTCTTGTTCGTTAAAACTGAAATATCACACAGCCCGCTAGTTCTCTCCCTTTTACACTGAATAATTGTGTTGCAGTTGAGCCTAGATAAATCTACTTTCTGACCAGCAGAATTTTAAACCATTTTGGACATTACAGTGAACTCTTTTATAATAAGATTAGGGCCAAAGAGTAGGAGCAAATTCTGACTTTTTTTTTTTTAATTATTTCAACTAATTTGCTCCAAACTCCATACATATACACTTGAGCTTGATAATAGACAAGAATCTTAAAAGGTCAATTTTAGGAATACTAGTATGTTGTAATTTATTGGTATCTGTTAGTCTGCAAATAATTATTGGCCCAGATTTGCTCAAGTTTCTTATTTGTTTATCCTTCATTACAAGAAAATGAAAAAAAAATATTTTCAATGGGCTTTTCCAGTGTTTGTGGAAGTAAAAAGAAATATTACAAATGAAGTGAAACCTTAGATGTTTGATACTAAATAAATATATCTGGAGCACTTGAGACATTTTAATGCAATTTATGTATGTTTCACTTTGGCACATTTGTCAGATATTAAGTTGTTCAGGGTTCTTTTCAGTGCTTTTATTGCTTTTCTGTTGTGCTTTTGCAGTGTCACTTGTCACATGCAGTTTGTATTGTAAACGTCCAATTACCCTCTCTGATAAACTGCTATGAATAGTTGTTGCTCTTAAGTGTCCCATCATACTGGCTACAAACAGACTGTTGGCTCTCTGTTTTTTTTGCTTAAAAAATGGAAATGTTTGTACACTTGAATTAACCTTTAAAAAGACATAGTGGTGCAGGTTATTTTAGTTATCTAAAAATGTTCCTTTAATAAATAATGTAAACAATTATCTAAATTAATAGACATCATAAATTTGTCCAACAGCTGACTATGCACAATTTAGTCACTTTATCCTGTATGGACCAAAACAGTCACAGACACTGACTTGTTTGCTCATTACAAAATATGAAATGTAATAGTAACATATTCAGCTAAAAGATAAATATTCAGTACATAATGACTTGAAATGATCTCAACAACTAATTTTAGAATAAAGAACAGCTAAGCATTACATGGACACACACACACACACACACAAATTTTGTCTGGCTGGTGATTTCGGGCCCTTTGACTTCTGGTTCTGTGATTCAAATGTGTGTGTGTGTGTGTGTGTGTGTGTGTGTGTGTGTGTGTGTGTGTGTGTGTGTAACAGAGTTTTGTGGATGATTCCACTTGCCACAAGCACAACCAATCATATTTTAGTTTGTTCAGGTATTGTGAATCTTCACTGGTTGGCGGGTCTCACCATATAAATATTGACTGTGACGTCAGCACAGTGCCAGTATGAGAGATTGCTGCCATTGTAGGTTACATGAAGCACAGCGTAAAATAAAGCACTGCTAAAATAACGTCATTTAAAGACACAGCTATAATAATACTATGTCTGACAACATGTAAGAAGGTGGCGACGACATTGCCCTCACTTTAATGTGTCAAGTTGTTTGAATTCTGTCAGTGTTTGGAGTTGTCTGCCTTAGCTCCTCAGCTAAGCTAATTTTTGCTAACTTTTCCATAGAGCTGTGCAGCATTACTGTGCCCATGTAGACTGACCAGCGCATTTTTATATGGAATACAGGCAATAAAGTTCGGTCTAAGTTTGAAGAGAGTGTCGGTCCATAATTCACAACACAGCACAGAAGGAGATTTAACAACAGTTACATACACGTGTGTGTGTGTGCGTGCATGCATGTATGCGTGTGTTTGTGTGTGGATGTGTGTGTGCAGGTGAGGTGATTCTAAGTCACATCCAGTGATTTGACAGGTATCCCAGCAGAAAAGGGAAGCATTTCAAAATTGTTTTCGTATGAGTTAAGTGAGAAAGAGATGCTTTGCATCATTTTGGGAATCTTGACACAACATATTCACAGTTGTCAATGTAACTGAATGGATAACAAATGCAGCATAATTTGAGTATCAGACAGGATGTGTCCTTTGTTCTCAGTTCATATTTATAATACCTGTGAGTACCTGTTTCAGTATAATGAAACAAGTATAAGTAGAGTGCCTTGAAGAGTTTGATAAGATGTGTTCAATAGAGGAAAGAAGAATCTCCGACTGTCTAACACAAACTGTGCCAGCATGAAGTGGAAGTGAAGGAGGAAACTGTGAAGGACAGTTTAAGATCCAGGAGACTAATCTATCTCGTCATCAGATGTAACAGCTTGTGCATCTTGATGTGATCTATGATTATTATAATCATAATTATATTATTACTGATAATGATAATATACACGTGTTTGTGCACGCTATTTATTTGAATATTTAAGCTTTGCTTCTAATAGAAAACATTTACGAGGGACATTTTACTAATCCACAATCCCCAGGGATGGGTGGTTATTTTGGGGGATATTTTGGACACGTGTGTCTGTGTCTGCGTGTTCTGATCTTATCCTGTGCCCCTTGGCAGATGCATTAAGATGTATGTTTACAATGATTTCTATTTCTGATCGTTGGGATAATTTTACACACATACTGTACAGAGTGCACACTGTCTGTTGATTTAAATATTTACATCTTATTTTGATAGTAAATATGTTCAACTGATACTTGACTAATACACACAACCGTGGGGAGAAGAAAAACACAAAAAACTTGTGTTTAGGGATTTTGGAGATATGTGTGCATGTATGTTTGTGTGCATTCTAGCTTTCACCCTGTGCTGACATGATGATGCTCCAGTGCAATTGTTATTTCCTTTGTGAGGTAGCAGAACTGCACCAGGTCTATTTGCTGAAAGGGCAGGAAGTATGAAGCTGAAGGGAGGCAATGGAAGTTTACTCTGGCAACCTGCTTTCTTGATCAAATGCAGCTCAATGTTGTTAAAAGCAGTTGTGTTTTGGACATTCTGTACTCTGCACTGAAAAAAAAAGTCTTTCAGATATACATAAAAAAATCATGTACATCGGTTGCACATGTTATGATCATGTTTTGTGAAAATAATGTATTCATGTCATTTGAACATGATTTTCCTTTACAGAACAAACATGATTTTTACATGTAAATCTCCTATTATTAATTTATGTACAATGTACATGATTCTACTTTATAGAACAAACATGATTTGTACATGTAAATCTCCTAATATTATTTTATGTATAATATACATGATTCTGCTTTGCAAAACTAACATGATTTTTTTACATTTGCAATACATAATTGCTTCTTGATTAACCAAAATTATTTATATAGTTATTTAATTATATTTAACATAAATAAAGATTACCAATTCTTACAAGCATCAACTATGTTTGCATTTTTTAAACATGAATGCAACGAGTTTGCCACAGTGTTTCACTTTTTTCGATTTCAAAATGCAAATGTTTGCACAAGTGTTATAGGCAAGGTACAGCATACAGCTTTGTGAGAACTTCTGCTTTTAAGCTCCATCAAATTTTCTGCATCATTTCAGACCATCAGGGAACTTTATGTTAATTGCAAGTCTAACAACATGGCTACAGCCAATGCAAAGCTGTCCAGATTCCAGCCTTTGCTACTCTCAAAACAAAAACAGTCAAACACCACAAACTCCTGATAATAGCTTGGAAATCAGAAATCAAACAATCCTCAGCTTGAGCTTTTTTAGATTTGAAATTAAAACATCTGGCAACTTGTTTTGGAAAAAAAACAAAAACAAAAACATGGTACCTGTGCAGATATCCAGGCCGTGAAAAGGCAGCTTTGTAAGAACTTGTGCTACTCTATTCAAGACGAAAAGAGTCACACCACAACCCCACACATTAGCTTGGAAATCAGGGCCAACTTGTTTTGGAAGGTAAAAAAAATAAAAACATGTACACTGACACAGTAGTTTCAAAGGTAACAGAGAACTGCAGAAATGGTCCATGAAAAATGCCTAAACTGCTGCATGTGTCCAGATAAACCTGTTGCAACTGCTCATTCACAGAGTCTGTTTTTCAGAACCTGAACTTTCTTAGAAAGCACGGTGCTTTCCAGCTCCATTACAATTTTCTGGAACACTTCAAAAGAGTACTTCAGATCATCAGGGTAGTTCAGGTAGATCACATACATCAAGCCGAACAACATGGCCACAGCCAATGCAACGCTGTCCAGTTCCTGCAGTACCTGCAGTCCTTCCAAGACAATCCTGATGTCGTCTGGTCTGCTGGTGGCCTCATGTTTCACAACACAGATTCCCACTGTCATCTCATCAATGGCTTCTTGGATGTGGATTTCGTCTTCTGCCTGCTGAGGGAACAGTAAAAGAAGAAGAACAGGATCAAACAACAAAGAACAGAACAGTTCGTTGGAAAGAGAGGGTAGTGTGCAATGTAAGGGAAAGCACTAAGTGACAAGAAAGACGGAGAAAGCCCCTGACACACTCTCACTACACACTCGCCCGTTTGTGCGTGCCCACGGAGGCTCCGCCATGTTAAGGGCCGTCCCAAATCACATAGGGCAGAAGGCGAGTGGACCCATCAGCCCTCATGTAGCGAGTCTGCATCGGTGCTCACTCACGGCGGCTTTTGCAGGAAGTGCAAAGGCAAAACGAGCTCGGAAACAGCATAGAAATGTGAGTTCCGCACATGCCCAGCAGAGTCCTACACCAGAATGGGAACAAAATTGTTGCCTGAACAGTATTTACTGAAACGGACGGGTTTTAATTGTTCTGGAATTTCACGGGCGGATATACGGGCAGGCAATTAATTACGCACAGGTGGGAATCAAAACAGTACCATAACACCCAAAATTGAAATATGCCAAAAATATGTGTAACATTATCATCAATTAATTCACATTATTTGTTCAGCCAGAAATTTTTCCGCTGCAGTGGCACGTCACTGCCACTGCAGCGTGAAGCCGCAAAGGAGCAATAAATAAAAATACTTCAATCGAAATGAATTTTTGTGTGTGATATTTATCACAGTTAGCAACAAAATTCACATGGCTTCATTTCTTTGCTTGGAAAGTCAAACCGTGGGGTTGAAAAACTCGTGGAATCACTTATAAATCTCGTAACCTGTGCCGTAGCGCTCAAGCCTGCGTCCGTCTGTTGCCATGGTGATGAGTGCTTTCGTTTTCCGGTGGAGTGAGTCGCGCATCCTATACCTGCCCGTCTTTATTATGCCCTTCCACTTCAATTCAAGCGCCCTCCACAGCAGCAAGTGTGACTTTATCTGGAGGGACACTCACGGTGGAGGGCGAGTGTGTAGGGGGTGGTTTGGGATTGAACCTGCATGTACTCACCACAAACTCCCAAAGTAGACAATCTGGGTCCTCGTTGAGGTACACACACAAGGCCTTGAGAATGCATTCCCGCCTTCCATCAACATCATCCTATATCAAGGAAGAAAAAAAATGTTTGGAAAAAAAATTCCTTGTTCAAACTCAATGTGAACACCAATCAGCACAATCTCAAAATTCTCAAATTCTCTTACTTCAGTCATGCAAGTCAAAATGCTTTGTAGACGCTTGCCAATCTGTCCTCCTCTATTGTTGAATAGCTTCAACAGCTTCTCTGACTGTATATCCAGTTGAGACAGAAATCTGGACTGCAAGGGCATCGTGGTGATTCGTTTGAATTCTGCATTTATCTGAAGAGACACAAAAGAGACACAAAATCATGATAAACATGAACTGATGTGACATGTAGCAATAATATGAACACCAACAAGGACTAAAAAAAAGAATGCACATTTTTTTTAGTTTCCATTGCACTACAGATTTTAATTCATATACAACACAACACAACTGAAGCACTTTTGCGCTTCCTATGGACTTTTCCTTAATTAAGTCTAAATTCTTGCTTGTGTTGTACGTCGCTTTGGACAAAAGCGTCTGCTAAATGAAATTGTAGAATTGTACAACTGCTCTATGCAAATTTCAAAAGGACATACCTCATCTACTTCAAAGAGCGCTGGCCATCTTGCCAGGAAGTCCTTTATCATTGGTGTGTCACGTACTTCATATCTCCTGGATGCAAATGTCTTATCTATTTTACTTCTCACGGTCTCTCTGTTGTTTCTTCTCTTAAAATCTGAAAGAAGTTCCACTCTCAGTTGCTCAAGACTCTCTGATAGGATATGGGGGACAGTAGTTCACTTCTGACCGCTTTGGTTTTTTTTATTCCAAAGGCAGCATTTGCTCTGCCTCCTGGTTTGTTCTTGATTGAGTTCACCATCACCTCACGGCATCCAAGCTTTCTCAAATGCGTCCTGTATATAGCCAGTTTATTTTTCAAGCTCATCTTCCATCCTGCATATCCAGAGACTGAGCCTTTTTCTGTGAGGCAGGGATGTCTGGTAATGAGGGCCTGCCCAACTTCATTCCATTGCTTGTCTGACACATACATTTTGTATTGAACTACCTCTTGTATCAGTCCTTCCAGAATGCTTGATCTCAGTTTCCGATCAGGAATAAAAGGGGTCCCCCCCTCTCTGTAAGCTGCATTGCCATGCTGTAGTTTCAACTCTGCATCGTAGGTAAACTGAGGAACACAAAAGATACTGGGCCAAACTGGCCTTGAACAGGATGAGTCTGATTCAGGTGAGGAGAGTATGTCAGTGTCGACACTCCCGCTAGATGAAGCAGAACATTCTTCACGAGCACTAGCCATAGCTGAGGTGGAAGAACTATAGGCACACTCTGGAAGTGAAGCGTTTGCCACAGGAATTACTCTGATAGTTCCTCTATCCTGCACTTCCTCCATTGAGGTGAGATTCATGAAGTAATTTCCAAAGAGACAATCCATAAACTGGAGTCTGAAAGAGGTGGTGAGGCCACATTGTCTTTGGACCTCACAAACAAGTCCATCAACAGATCCCGGCAGTCCATTTTGAAAAGTCAATCTCTGGCTGCTGTTGTCACTCAGAATTATTCTTAGAAAGGCTGGGGAGCTCATCCTTCTATTCGTCTTGTTCTGTGAGGAAGAATAGCAAAATAACATGATTACATTGCAGTAATAGTCAAACTGTTACAGATTTTCAGGAAGGGAACCCAAATGCAGGCATGCAATAAAAAAACAGGCACGGACTGACATGTCAAGCTACTTACAAAACTTGACATGTCAAGAAATGATTTGGGTCAATCCATAAATTCAAATTAACTTTTTTTTAGTGACATCTACATTAAAGGCAGAGTATGTAGGATTGTGGCCAGAGTAGGCACTTCAACTATGTTGCTCATTGTAACTATGCTGCCCATTCCCAAATTTGGTCTTTTCAAGAATATTTACTAAATAATAAACAAATATTTACTGGTCTCACCAAAGTACAGTATTTTTTGCAGCTAACAATGTCTATTACTGGAAATTCAGAATGGCAGACTTGGAGAAGATCCATCTTTTTATCAATGAAAAGTACAGTTTTCCCAGTCATAATGAATACTTACAAATTGATGGAATGTTATCTCATGAAAGAGACAACATTTGGGAATGGGCAGCATATATTCTGGAAGTAATCTAATACCAAAAAATCACATACTCTACCTTTAATATACACGGTCCATTGCACCTGCATGCTTTTACCATATCACCACATGACAAAAACCTACACAGAATTTACAACTTTGTTTGGGTATTAACTGACCTTTTACAATGATGTGCCTTTTTAAGGTTACCATACGACTCAATCCGATCATATAGTCAGCCAAAGGATAATTCTACAATTCTACAATTTCATTTAGCAGATGCTTTTGTCCAAAGCGACGTACAACACAAGCAAGAATTTAGACCTAATTAAGGAAAAGTCCATAGGAAGCGCAAAAGTGCTTCAGTTGTGATTTGGTCACAGGTACTGCCATCTAGTGGCAGAAGAAGTGTCGCCCCCCTCCCCTTTTTTTTTTTTTATATAACAGACATAATTGTCAGTAAGTTCATCCACTGCCACAAACTTCAGTTCTTTTGATGGTGATGAGGTAAGTTCAAAGGCTCTGTAGTGGTCCCTGTACCACCCACACAGTAACTTCACGATAAGGAACAAGTCCCCATTCACAATACACATCTGAATGATTTCAGCGAACTCGGGTAATCCACTTACTGATCCATAGGCGACTACCATACCTTTACTATAGGTAAGTCCATCTTTTGATGCAGTACGGGCAAGACACACGTCAAACATATTTGGGTATTTTGACCGTACAGATTCAACCACTTCCTCTCTCAGTACATCAACTGGTACAGTAGACACACCAGAGACATCAAGGCTTTGTTTTCCATATGATGGGGAATTGATATGGAAAGCAATCATAAATTGATGTTTCGATGCCAAAGTCAGAGGTATGTTCCTATAGCAACTTGTATGCTTCACAATCTGCTTGAAGAAGCCATTTGATTCAAAATGCATAGTCCAAAGTTGGACTAGAGGGCCAAAACATCTTATGAGGTGGGGGTAGTGCTCAAGAAAATGCTGCTTTGGTAGAATCCTAACATCTGGAAAAAGCACCTCATATTTCTGTCTGTGATCAAGTATCTTAACCTCAAGATATGACATAGATTCATCAGTATGATCAGGGGCAACAACTAACTCAACAAGATCTTTCAAATCCATCAAAAGAAGCCAAGCTGGTTCATCTTCTGGCACTTGAGCACCAATCAGAAATGGGAGAAGTCTAATCAAGGCCAAATTTTCATGTGCATTTCCTCCTATAGTTTTTTGAGCCAATTGAGTCTTTTGCACAACAAGAGGTTTGTTTGTTTTGTCTGACCATTTGTAGGGGAATGCCAGTATAGCTTTACTGAGCTCATCCAACGTAAACAACTTCTTTGATATCATTAACGACAAGCAACGAGCAATCTCAACTGGAACAATACCCTCAAGCAAGTCGTGAGCAACATCAGGAGGAAAGCCAGAAACAATGTGAAAATGAGGCAAAGTTTTCGTTAATACACACTTTTCACGCCAAAGCTATGAGAATTACCCTCAAGAGCTGCTTTTGCATGTGCCGCATATGTCTCTTTAGTTCTAAGGTCAAAAGCACCAGATGCAACACAGTTAGACCTGATGTCACAACCCTTTCCAAGGCAATACCGACAGAAGTAATTGCCTGAAAAACTTTCAGTTAGGCCTGCAATTGCATGCGCCCCCAAGTTATCTGCTATAACGCACTGTACTGTACCTCTAAGAGTTTTTCCTAACAATGGGATATACACACCATAGTTCTCCAGAGTTTTTAGATCCTGCAGAAGTGGTTCTAACACTTTTTCATAGCTGTATCTTTTCACATCAACGCTTTTGCAAAGTATTGCCAGGAAAAATGATGGCAAAGATGAGGTAAAGCCAGGTGGCAGATTACCTAATACCCAATACACACCACAAAGAGAGAGAGAGGGAGAGAGAGAGAGAGAGAGAAAGATGATATTTAAATGCACACAAAATCTGTGGTAAGAAGCAAGAGGTAATTAGTAATTATTTCCTATTTTGTTTCACATGGGGACCAGTGAGGTCCCAGAACAATATTGTTAGGGTTTTCAATGTCAAATAGCCTATTCATATTGAACAGACAGCTTATCAAAAACCTTTCAAGTACATTACTTAAACATATGTGAAAGATTAACACTTGGTGAAGTATCTACAACTGAATAATAAGCTTTATTTCCTCCTGCATCATATTTGCATGTGCAAATAACACAATTCATTTGGAAAGTTATAAAAGCAAAATTTAATTCACTAAAATTATAAATAAAAGGATCTAGATACTCACCCTTACTACAGAGCCTTTAGAGACAACTGCTGTGCAGAGTAACGAAACACCCACCTATACACAAAATACACTGTTATATTTACATTGTTTTAATAAAAAAAAAAGGCATGCTTTCTTCCTTGAAGCAATGTTACACGTCATATTAAGTCACAATCAGTGCTTTAAGTGGGCGACATCTTTCTTTTTTTCTCTGCCCCACTCTCTCAGCAGTGTTTTAATTCCTGCATGCATTTTAGCCGCGAAAAAAACGGCCTCAAGAGCTCCGAGGATAGGGACAGGAAATATCGGACCGGACCTGACCGGACCCGACCCGACCCGACCCGGTCTCGGACTTGACCCGACCCGTGAGGACTCGGGGGTCCGGTCCGGACGGCATTTATTTATTATTTATTTGGCAGTGCTAAAAAACAAAAAAGGCCTCAGGAGCCCCGAGGATATGGAAACCGACCCGACCCACATTTATGATCTATTTCAGAAATTCCTGCATGTATTTTCGCAGCAAAAAAAAAAAAAGGCGGCTGGAGGCCCGAGGACAGGGACAGGAAATATCGAACCTGACCGACCCGACCCGACCCGTCCGTACCGGACCCGGCCCGCGAGTGGGGTCCGGTGCGGACCACATTTATTTCCTAACAGACATAACAAACGACACACATCAATTACATGCCACAGTTAATTAACAATGCTAACACTAGCCAGCCTTCCTGCTAACAGGAGATTAGCTTATTATTCCATATAGAGTATGAAGCTAGACATAGCGTGGTTCACTCGAACTCCGAACCATTTCAAAAAGATTTAGCCATTTTACCTTGCAAACAGGTCCTAAAATCTTTTTAATTCTTCCAACAACCAGATGAGGAGCTCTCCTTTGGGCCCAGCAGGGAGGAAAAGGAAAGATGGCGGTTCCAGTCGCGGTAACATGAATTCAGAGTGGGCGGAGCTTCAAATGAAACCTAACGGTTTTATTTATTCTTAACATAAATTTATCTCGAAGATTGTTCACATAATAGTTCTTTATGATTTATACATGTTTAGAGAAGGAACATGAACCAGTTATATTTTATACACTAAATATTTACTTAAACATTCAACAACCCCTCATTTCCCGTTTTTTCAGTGTGGTCTAAACACAGGTGCAGGGGGAAATGGCCAAGATACGGCATATTTGGCTGACAAAAACATATAAAAATTCCATCAATCCATCCATTTTCTTCCGCTTATTCCTGTTGGTGCTGGAGCCTATCCCAGCTGCTACAGGCGAGGCGGGATTCACCCTGGACAGGTCACCAGTCCATCACAGGGCCAACATATATAGACAGACAACCATTCACACTCACATTCATACCTATGGTTAATTTAGAGTGTCCAGTTAGCCTAGTTCCCAATTACATGTCCTTGGACGGTGGGAAGAAGCCGGAGTACCCAGAGAGAACCCACACAGGCACGGGGAGAACATGCAAACTCCACACAGAAAGATCCTGTGCCCAAGACAGGACTCAAACCCGGAACCTTCTTGTTGTGAGGCCACAGTGCTAACCACTGCACCACAGTGTTGCCTTCATATAAACATTCCCCCTACACTTTGAATTAATTCAATTTAGTCGACTTTTTTCCACTGGATTAGTAAATGTTCATCATAAGTATTTCCTTTAAGAAGTAAAGTGCAAATATTTAAATGAACAGCATGTACACACCTTGTGTGTGTCTAACATTATCATCACTAATGATAGATAAAGGAATTATTTTTATTATTATTATTATTACTCTTCATTGCACAGTGGTGGAGTGGTGAGCACTGTTGCCTCTCAGCAAGAAGGTTGCAGGTTCGGTTCCTGGCTCTGACACAAGGTCTTTCTTTGTGGACTTTGCACGTTCCCTTAATAGGAATAAGCAGAAAAAAATCTTTATTATTATTATTATTGTTAACAGTGATGGGAATAATGACATTACTGACGGCGTTACTTTTGTCAGTAACGGGTAATCTAACTAATTACTTTCTCTATCATTACAACGCTGTTACCGTTCCCAACACGCCATTACTATGCGTTACTGACTCGGCTAACACAGACACAGGAGCTGCAAATGCATTTGTTTTTTTCTCCTTTGGTGAGGGGGGAGGGGAGGGGAGAGATATCCGCCTAAGTAATGATGATTGGCTAAGATAGAGTAAGAGTTCATGTCAAGCCAACCAGAGACATCAGGTGGGTGGGTGTTTACACACAAACCCAGCACACACACACACACACAAACTATAAGAGAGGGCGAGTACGGTGTCGCGGGGAGAGACAGCGTTTCCAAGATGGAAATATAGGCACTACCTAAACTTTATGGAGGTTAAAGGTAAAAATGTACATGTTAAGTGTTGAGGCTGTCAACATCCAATGTTAGCAACTCCAATTTAATGAAGCACCTCTCAACAGCACACGCTTCTACTAAACGAGTGGCCAAAACCCCAGTTGACACCGTGAATGATGATAGCAAGCCAGGTGCTGTTAACGAGAGCTCAGCTAACAAAGAAGGACAGGAGCCATGTCGTCCAATCAGCCAAAGCTGGGTTTTTCTGAAAAAAAAAAAAATCCGAATTCTTTGACATTTTTAAACTTAAAAGAAAAACAGTAACACAACAGTTACTTTCCCTGGTAACTAGTTACTTTCATAGTGGAGTAACTCAGTTACTAACTCAGTTACTTTTTGGGAGAAGTAACTAGTAATGATAATTCATCACTTTTTCAACGTAATGTGCCCAACACTGGTTGTTGATAAGAAGAATAAGAATACAAAGAAGAATATTTTTAATAGGTCTGCAGGATTGGATCAGACCTGTCAGAGGGTATTTAACAAATTAGTCAACATGGCAGCTGATATGCTGTAGTGTTTGAGTCTGAGATAATAAAAGAAACAAGCCTAAAAATACAAGAATTCAAGACTTTTCGCCTGGTCATTAAACAGGAGATTCATCTACATCCCTAACTGTCTCATGCGTTTCCTCCTTCAATTCCACCTCACAATGACAAGGTTTGTGTCACTGACCTGCCACTTGGGTGATGAGCGGACTTTCTGATTGGTTTACTGCACGTTGATGTGCAGTGTGCATGCCAAGACACACGCTTGAATTGATGAAGGCACATGGGCAAGACACAGTGGCACAGCGGAGGGGCGGACCTGGATACTAGTCCTGCTGTTGGTGCAGGAGGATTTAATATGCCTCGAAAAAAAAGTCATTGCTCATTGTGTTTTTCATCACCATAAAGCTGTGTTCAAACCAAGCAAAAGAAAATGTGGCATGATAATTCAAATATTTCACTTGATCCAAGTGAACTATTGCCCTTCTGGACAGGATGTAACAGGAGGGAGAGGAGGGGCTTGTCTCCTCCCTGCATCTCAGTCTGTATTCACTATTCAGATCATTCTCCAAAAGCCATAGTTTTCACTTACATTGCTGCTTTTCAGCTACTGAAAAAAAGTACAGAGGCACTGGACGGCAAAATGTTGTGTTTACCCAAACTAATTTTATCCTAAGTGCAGATACTTTGCACAAGGAATAAGATAGAGCCCATAGAAAAAAAAAAAAAACTTGATCTGTAGTGCTCCACTGCAAACCTCCATGAACTAATAGAGACATTAGCAGGTTCATTTGTCTTGTACTTTAGAGTTGTATGCGTATATATACACACGCTCCCAAAAAAGACGCTATCCAACATAACTGTCACGAAACGCAGGTCCACACTCTCCTTTGTACCCTTTGTATACCCATAACTCTTTCTCTGCAGTGATTTATTTTTTTGCTTGTAACATTTGGAGCAAACTTTTATACCATGTTGTATCAATGATACAGTTGATTTAATACAGCAAAATTCATTAGGAACACTGTAATTTTTAAAAGGTAATTTCCATAGGTTTGTTTCTGTTTGCTACAATTAGTGTCTGTGTGAGAATATAGGAAAACAAGTTGATTGGCTTTTTCCAATTAATGTTATCCACACTAATACTCACACAAACACATGCAAACATACACAAAACAAAAAATAAAAAGCAAACAATTGACAGTTTTCCACCATCTAAACCTTGGATGGAATGTCAATATGAACTTGTTGATAGTAGCAATAGTAGTTTGAAAAAACTGTGTTCATGCTGTGTGCAATGTGTTAATGGCGTTTTCAGCAGGCACTCAGCACTGGATCTGTTTTCTTTCCTTTTTGAATTTTCATCCATCCGTGGATGCTTATTATTTGATGAACCAGGCCCCACCACACACACACACACACACACACACACACAAGATAAGATGAACACACTCTTGAAAGTCCCCCCTTTCACTCTCTCTCTCTCTCTCTCACAGACACGCACACACACACACTCACACACACACACACACACACACACACACACACACACACACACACACACACACACACACACACCATACTGCATATGGGTACCTTCTGTGTGTTTACAATTTGTGCATGTTATGTTGGTGTGTATGCATGGATTTACTCATGAGTTGGTTTCTGTCTGCTTATTGGACATCTGTTACAGCTGTCTCTTGCATTTACCACAATTTCCCTTCCTCTGCCAGCTGAACTTAAAGAGACAAACACAGTAGGAGGACTGAGGGAGTTCTGTGCTTTGAAAGTTGAAATTAATTCCCTATAAGTAGTTTCATATCTTGAGATCCAATAAAGACAGGACATATTAAACATGCTCGAGCTGGGGCTCGAACCCGGAACCTTCTTGCTGTGAGGCGACAGTGCTAACCACTGCAACACTGTGCCGCCCTTGTTTCATTTTGTCTGACATTTAAAGTTTTGTCATAAACATGGATTTCAGACTAAAGGAGCGTTACTAAGCATCAAATTTGGAATTGTCCCTTAATCTCGACACTAAAATAAGCATCCAATAAGAGACACAATTTGTTCTGTATTTTTAAGAATCAATGTCAAGAGTAATTAATATGATGGGGAAATCTTGTGGCTCTATACTGCCATTCTTTATTTTAAATGTGGTCAGAAGAGGTGCTTGACATGACAAACAGGAAGCGCCATTGGTGTTGTTATCATATGCCTGTGCCCTGCCCCCTTCTCCAGACACAAGATTCAAAAATGGCTAATTCGTCTGAGAGCTTGCCAGTAGCATAGCAAAAGAGATCAATACATTAAATACAGACTGGGAAAGGAAACATGAATGGCTGGAGTGTGCACATCATTTGTATAAGGCCAACTGTACTGTGTGCTACTGGAATTTCTCCACCAATCACAATGGACTTCCTGATATCTCAGAAAATATTGACATAGTGTCGTTGTTTACTACCTTACTACCATTTCATTGGCACCGGCAAAAGATAGCTTTGAATTGGTGTTCTCTCTTTCTTCTATGGCTACTACTTGGTGCCTTTAGGCATATGGAGTGAGAAAGATCAGGGTCAGATCCAATTAAGAACAGGGAGCAAGTATTCAAAAAATACAGGTGGGGAAAACATAAAAAGCTGTTTTTTGCTTGATTGAAGATTTTGAGAAGATATTACAGATTTTTTTCATGTGTAAACCCCACACACTTGCAATGTGAGTGATATCCTTTTTTCCTCTATTCAACTTTGAGAGTTGTGAGACAGAAAAAAATGATAGCTGCTATTTTAACAGTATTTGAAAAAACTGAAAACCAATGTTGCTAAAAATAATTCTTGCCCCAAAAGTTTTGCTCATGACAACAAATTAAAGATAGAATATGTTCTTGAATTATTAAGCAATACATTTCAGGACAGGAACATATTTCTGTGGCGCTGACGATTCCGATTAATCAGCTGCTACCTCAAGAAGATTGGTATGAAGCTTTTCAAATTTCCATGAGTCATTCAATAGGTTTAAAAGCATGGTTTCAACTGCTCTATTTCAGCTATTGATGGTCAATGAGGGGCTGTGACCTCATTCAATGTTTTACAACCTTCCTCTCAGATTTCTTCTGGCTTTTAAACCATTTCTGTCCTCATACAACCTCTGACTCCTCACCGCAAACAAATAAATAACACTGGTGCCCTCATAACAGACAGGCTGACTGAGGATAGATAGATAGATAGATAGATAGATAGATAGATAGATAGATAGATAGATAGATAGATAGATAGATAGATAGATAGATAGCACTACACTTGAGATTCCACTCACAATCTGTCCTTTCACCAGATGTTAAAAGTGTGTCCATAGTTTGGCTGGCCGGGGAGTGATTGGGAATGTTAGCTGACAACAGCACTTTTCACTGACACTCTGGGAAGTGGCATTGAGACAAAGGAGTGTGTGTGTGTGTGTGTGTGGGGGGGGGGGGGCAGAGGCACAATGGAAATGGAGGGGGAAAATGAGGATGTTGGTGTTATGGCAGTGAGTCAGGCTCAGGAGACAATGAACAGTTGATTCTTTTTGCGCTTCAAAACAGCTAACAGTCAGCATACACTTAATGTCTTCCCGCTCCATTTTCTCACTTTCTTCTTCTTCACATTACCATCCTCCTCCATCTCTTCTCAGTCCACTGTTCCACACAGACTCCTAGTAGTGTGGAGGCGTAACTACAGCAACAGTACCAATGTGTCTGAAAACACAACATCTATCCTGTTACCCAAGGAAATTACTCATATTCAAACTAAATTAGCACAAGCAGTAGTAAACACTTCATCAGATACACATAACATTACCAGGTAACATGTGTCTCAAAGATCAAGCTTGTAGGTATTTATGTAACTGAAACCATTTACTCTCCAAGTAAAGTTTAGAAATGGCAATTATTGCACTTCTGAAACAGGCAAATGCTATTATCAAGTACTCTTTTAGGCAGAACAATAACAATATCAGTAGTCGTAGCAAAATAGAAAATATATCATCCTGCGATTTCTTCTTAAATCATCCAAACTATTTACCCTTGGTCTTACCAAATAAATATATCAATACTTTTAACTGAGTTTCTCTACAAAACATAAAGACTGCAGGAAATACTGTAATAAATGAAATTCACATTATGTCATGAACTCAAGTTCACCTAGCTATTGTTGTTTGTTTTCCCAAGGATACATCTGTTAAATATTCTTCTTCATATTCTTTCTAGGACTGCTTTCTTTAATTTACGAAACATTGCTAAGATCAGACACATCCTGTCTCAAAAAGATGCAGAAAAACTAGTCCATGCCTTTGTCACTTCCAGGCTGGATTACTGCAACTCCCTCCTATCAGGCTGCACCAGTAGGTCCCTAAAGACTCTCCAGCTGGTCCAAAATGCTGCTGCCCGCGTGTTGACGAGAACTTGTAGAAGAGACCATGTTTCTCCTGTACTGGCTTCTCTGCATTGGCTCCCTGTCAAATTTAGAATAGAATTCAAAATTCTCCTTCTAACATACAAAGTCCTCAACAGTCAGGCTCCTTCATACCTGACAGAGCTCATAGTCCCCTATTATCCAGCTATGTAGAACCCTTTGCTCCCAGGAGTTTTTCCTAGAGTTTCTAAAAGTAGATGGGAGTCAGAGCCTTAAGCTATCAGGCTCCCCTCCTGTGGAACTGTCTCCCAGTTTCGGTCCAGGATGCAGACACCCTCTCGAACTTTAAGAGCAGACTAAAGACCTTCCATTTTGATCAGGCTCATAGTTAGGGCTGCTTAGGCTGGCCCTTAGATATGCTGTTATAGGCTTAGGCTGCTGGGGGATCTCCCATGGTGCACTGGGCTTCTCTCTCCTCCTCTCTTCCCTCTCTCTCCTCCTATATGTGTCATATATAAATCATACTCATACGTATTACTAACTCGCCTTCTTCTCCGGAGCCTTCGGGCTCCTCTCATCCCAGATCCTGGGTGCTGCTGGAGGAGCCTGCAGACCTGAAGAGGCTCAAGCTACCACCCATAGCTCCACCTGCTCACGTCCCTGTCTGTCCATCAGTCTCTTCCCTTTCTCTCTCTCTTTATCTCTGTCCCACTCTTTCCTTCTGCATATCTGTCTTCCTCCATTATCTGTCTTTGTCTCTGCCCTGCTCTCCTGCTCTCTTTCCCCCCCAACTGGTCGAAGCAGAAGGCCGACCCCATTAAGCCTGGATCTGCTCGACGTTCCTGTCTGTTAAAAGAAAGGTTTTTGTTGCCGCTGTTGCAGGATGTGCTTGCTGATGGAGAATTGTTGGGTGTAAATTCATTGAAGGAGTGAGGTACTCGACCTGCTTTACTTGTAAAGTGTCATGAGATAACTTTTGTTGTGATTTGGCGATACACAAATAAAATTGACTTGACTTGACTTCATTTGTCTTCTGTTGGACTCAGGTCTACCTCATTACATAGTCTTTAGTCAAAGCTGGTGGTTGTCTCTGTCTCTGAAGCACAGTTTTGGTGTCTGTTGGGCTGCGATTTTTCTGTTCTGTGTCAGTCTGACTGCTGCACCAACCCTAACTTTGGGAGGGCGAGCACCCCTTTTGGCATCTGTATATTGCTGCTCTTGGCCTGTTGTAACAGACCTCTGACATGTTCATACTGTCCTTTTTCCTTGGGAAGCTGCAGGACATTTAGTTTTTCCGCAGTGGTCTCCCTCATAGGAGCTGGAATGGAGACTCACCAGTTGTGGCATGGACCGTTGCACAATAGCTGTGAAGCATCTCAGTAACCACAGGCTTCCAGGGTTCTTTGGTTTGCTTTTGCTATTTGAATGTTGTCTTTTAGCGCCCTATTAAAGCGTTCAACACACCCATTGGCCTGAGTGTGGAACATGCTTGTTCTGATGTGTTTGATGCCTCATTCCTGCAGAAAATCAATGAAAGCAGAAGACGTAAACTGCGGCCCATTATCCGTTGTGATGATACACAAGTTACCTTCATGTGCAAAGACAGAAGCCAGAAATGTCATGACTGTGGCTGTGGTCACTGTGGGAGTGAAGGTAACTTCAGGCCACTTGCTGAAGTAGTCAGTGAGGGTAATGGCAAATCTGCAGTCATAGGCTAAATGTTCAAATGGACCTACAATGTCAACAGCTACTTGTTGAAATGGACCACTGGGAAATTCAACAGGTTGTAATGGGGTGGGGGATGTTTTGGCTGTCTTGTCACAAGCTTGACAGTTTGCACATGAAGATAGAACCATGTGGACAAGATCGTCCATGCATGGCCACCAGTACAGTTCTCTGAGGTGCTGTTTAGTGTGAGCCAGGCTCTGGTGTCCTTCGGGAGCCAGGTGTATTGTTCTCTCTTAAGCAGTCTTGGGTACACCAGGCGGTGTACACGGAAGATCAGCTGTGACTCAACTGTAAGCTCATGATGTACCAGGAATTATGGCTCAATTTTGGCAGGAAGTGACTTTTTCACCTTGGGCCACCCTGAATGGATGACATGTCGTAGTTGTAAGAGCTCAGAACAATCCTTAAATTTAGCTTTGAAATCTGCAAGCGGCAGTGCAGTCAGTTGAGGTGAGTTCCCGGCTACCACTGTGACCAAGTCCCGTTCAGGATCTGCAGCAATACTGGAGTCGTTGAGAGGAACATGTGAGAGGAAAGCTGCCATGATGTTCTGACTACCATAACGGTACTGCATGTCATACTGGAAACACATCTGTCTAGCTGACCACGCCTCTCTCACGCCAGTGCTGTTCATACCTCTGGTATTGAGTAGAGTGGTGAGAGCTTGGTGATCAGTTCTGGGTGTGAATCTATGTGGGGGTCGTGAGGGCCTCCTTTTCTATTGTGGAGTACTTCCTTTCAGCAGCTGATCGGGTGTGGGATGTGAGGGCAACAATGCGTTCCACGTCATCTGAGTGCAACTGCGTCCAATGGTATCGTCCATTCACCAACATGAGAAAGGAAGGGCAGTGGACTTTGTACAGAAGCGCTCATCCTCATGACCAATTTGTTATGTCAGTGAGTCAGACTTAGGAGACAATGAACAGCTGATACTTTATTGCTCTTCAGAACAGAGAACAGTCAGCATACACTTAATGTCCTCCCGCCCCTTCTTATGTCTTCTCTCCTTCTTGTTCTTTGCATTACCATCCACCTCCATCTCTTCTTGGTCCACTGTCCCACACAGACTCCTAGTAGTGTGGAGGTGTAACTACAGCAACAGTAACAATGTGCCTGCAAACACAACAGATGAAATGGAGTGGATTTGCCTAAGGATTTACGTGGCAGTAACTCCTTCAATTCTTCATTGAAACCATGAATGGATTGGTGTGTGTGTGTGTGTGTGTGTGTGTGTGTGTGTGTGTGTGTGTGTGTGTGTGCATGTGTGTGTTTGTGCATGTGTGTGTGAATGGAGGAGGGGGGTGCAATTGTTTGTGTGTGCTTTGTGTCTTCTTATGTCTGTATGTCAGTCAGTAGCAGGAGAGACCCTGAGATATATGGAAAGCCAAGCCTGAGACTGCTGGCAACCTCCTGTTATGAGTGTGGAGTGGGTGTGTGTGTGTGCGTGTGTCTCTGTATGCAGATGAAGATGCACCATCACAGAACCAAGATTGGTGGACAAGTGTGAAGCCTGGGTCATGATAGGCTGGAGGTCAGAACCAATCAGAGCCAGCCAAGTATAAAAGAAGCAAGATGGCTCATACAGGAGAGAGAGACATCAGGCAGACACCTCACCTATCCTCCTCATCTTCCAACTGGCCACATTATGTGTGATAAGTCACAATATATTATTAGATTGAGCTCTTGTGTGTGTGTGAGCAGTAAGGGTGGACTGCCGTTTTTGTTTTAACAAGTTTTCTCCTGATTTTTTTTGGTTAGTTAGAGAGAGGTAAGCAGATTGTCTTTTTGTTTGAGTACACAGGTAGGTAAGGTATTTTGTGTATAGATAAGACCCTTTTGTTTGTTGTTTTCAGCCTCGGTCCACCTGAAGCCCAAGTGCTCGCTTTTCATTATTACCATTGTATATATTGTAAATAGACAATTTGTGAATAAACCACCTTCATTATCCGTGCTCATGAAAATTTGTTAGTTGTGGCTACTTGGGACACGGGGAAGATGGGTCCAAATCATGTTATGCTCCAGAACCCCTAGACTGGAGCGTAACACCCCCCATGGTTGACCTTTCCTAAATGTTACTGGACACTTGGCACACTGACTGCGTCTCTAATGAAACTTTTATTGGCCCCCATTTTTCACCCTGTTTCTCCAGAACACCTCCAGGGCAGAGCTGAAATACAGCAGTCTTGATCTGCAGAAGGGCAAGGTATGCTGTGTGTGTGTGTGTGTGTGTGTGTGTGTGTGTGTGTGCGTGCGTGTGTGCGTGTGCGTGTCTGTGAGTGAGAGAGAGAGAGAGAGAGAGAGAGAGAGAGAGTGAGAGGGGGGACTTTCAGGAGTGTGTTCATCTTATCTTATCTTGTCATTAGTGTTTGTTTTTGCCCTTATGTCTGGGATATTGCTCCTCCATATTATCACACCTACATTCACTGGACTAATCACAACCAAAATTTCACCAAAAGTACCTGACAAACATTACATTTGATTTCAGTCTGTCAGGAGCCCTGTATTTGTGAATACCCCAAAAATATCTTGAATTCTAGAAAATGTGTGAAAATTTAGCATTGTTTAAATTTTTGATGTTTGACTCAGAGAAAGCAATGACTTTCTCTCAACCAACTTCATCATCCTAAGCTACTCAGCTACCATGTTATGTGTGATAGAAGCCTTTTTAAAGCCTTTATTTCCAAAGTATCTTGTCCTGATAGAATTTGATTTGAGGCTGTCAGGTGAGCAATTTTCTCTCTCTTTCTTCCCACTGACAGGCTCAGTTGGCTGACAGAAGCTCTTCTGGTGGTGACAGCTAAATGATCTCTTCTTTATTAAACACCTCTTACCATCTCCGTATCACTCCCCAGCGTTGTTTCCTTTTTGGCTTCAGCATCTAATTTTATCTTTTGAATCCTCTCCCTCACCACAATTATTTCTAATTCTTCTGAGTTTGCCCCTTTCCTTTTGTTGTCTTCCATCCTCTCCCTTGTTTCACTGTAATTTCAGTCTCCCTCCTGATTGTCTCTCTCTTTTTCTCTCCATCACACGGGACCATCATCCAGTGATCCAGTCTGATCTCATCTATGTAAGCTCTTGGTCTCTGTCCTCTCCTCACCTCTCCTCCATTTCTCTTCTCCCCTTTTTTTCCTCTCTGTGCCCCATGTCCTTCCCACATATATACTCCCCCATATCCGTTTTCTGTCTCTTTCTCTTTTCACATTTCAGGAAGACTGATGGTGTGTCCCAAATCCCATACTTCCATACTGCATACTTCAAATTTTCAAATTGAGTATACTAAGCATACTATGTACTCAATCGCATGGAGCGCGAGTTTCGAGGGTGCAGTACTGTCCCAAATCTCATACTGCCACACGATGCACTCACTGGAAATGAAAACGTGATGTCTTCTTCTTCTACGCCGATTTGTGACTGGCTAGCACCACATCAGCATCAGCTAATTACCACCACCGTTTGCCTGCACTTGTTTGTCAATTTTTGAAGCAGTAAAAAAGCTAAATGAATGGTCACCGCGCATTGTTACGCCACAATCAGCGCTTACAACGCATTGTCCTCTTTCTATTGGCTGAAGATGCAATGGTATGTATAGTTTATTTGTGTGATCTATTTAGCAAAACATTTTGGTGACAAATCATTTTATTTTTTCAAACCCATGTCCACACAGAATTTGAAACTTGTCCCTGTTATTTAATGTGAAGATGCCTCTATACAAGTCAGTGTTGTCCGACTCTCACCACAGCTGTCTGCCGCCATTTTTATCGATAAAGCAAGTGCGGCCACAGTCCACAGTCACATACTCAAAATCTCTACTGATTTGAGTATATCATCCGGGCACTTTTACATACTTAATTTTCAAATACTATCCATACTTTTTTCCATTTTGAGTTAAGTATACTCCAAATTTTAAGTATGTAGTATGGAAGTATGCGATTTGGGACACACCATGAAAGTCTGAGCTGATAAGTAACATTATTAACTACTTTATCAGACTAGAGAGGGAATTGAGGTGCGAGGGAGGGTGAAATGAGGGATGAAGACAAAGAAAAAGGCAGTGGAATTGACATTAAAAGTTGACAGGGTACAAACAGAAACTTGCTTCCTTCACCTCATGCTTACAGTCCGCTAAGAAAGCCTTCTATCAGAACAAGATCTGTGCCACTTCTGATTCCAGAAAACTGTTTATGGCATTTAACTCCTTGCTTTCTCCTCCAGTTGCTCAGCCTTCCACTGCGCTGACTTCAGACATGTTTGCCTCCTTTTTTTCTGAAAAGGTTGCTGCAATCAGCAACCAGTTCTCTGAGCCTGACCAGTCCAGTCAGCACCAACCTGCCACTGCTGCTTCACTCTTCTCCTTTGCTCCCCTGAGCGAAGATGAAGTCTCCAGACTTCTCCTGAGCTCAAAACCTACAACTTGTCCTCTCGATCCAATACGCACCAGCATCCTGCAGACCATTTTGCCCACTATCAAACCTGCAGTCACACACATTGTACTTTTAAGCAGGCCCGTGTCACCCCACTGCTCAAAAAGCCTAATCTCAACCCCGCCAAGGTTGAAAACTACAGGCCAGTATCACTTCTGCCATTCCTGTCAAAAATACTGGAGCGCTCAGTATTTAACCAGGTCTCTGAACATCTGTGGAACAACAACCTACTTGTCTCTTTTCAGTCTGGCTTCAGGTGTGACCACTCCACTGAGACTGCACTCCTGTCAGTCACTGAGTCACTGAGACGAGCTCGAGCTGCTGGTCAGTGCTCTGTCCTACTTCTGCTGGACCTGTCTGCTGCCTTCGACATGGTGAACCATCACATTCTCCTCTCCACACTCTCTGAGCTCGGCATATCTGGTTCTGCCTTGTTGTGGTTCAAGTCCTACCTCACAGGCAGATCCTTCAGAGTGTCATGGCGAGGAAAGGTGTCTAGGTCACATGGCCTATCGACTGGGGTTCCTCAGGGGTCAGTGCTTGGTCCCCTTCTCTTCTCTCTGTACACCACCTCACTTGGTGCAATGATCCGCTTCCATGGCTTCTCCTACCACTGTTATGCTGACGACACTCAGCTTTTCCTCTCTTTTCCACCTGATGACAGAACGGTCTCAGAGCGTATATCAGCGTGTCTGGCTGATATCTCCACATGATGAAGGAACGCCACCTTCAACTGAATCTCTCTAAGACTGAACTTATGGTCTTTCCAGCTTGTCCATCTGTTCAGCCTCAGGTCAGTGTCCAACTTGACTCGAGCCTACTTGCGCCCACAAACTCAGCCAGAAACCTGGGTGTCATGATTGATGACCAGCTGACCTTTAAGGTTCATGTGGCCTCAGTTTCTCGGTCTTGCCGTTATGCCCTCTACAACATCAGGAAGATCAGACCCTTCCTGACCCAACAGACCACACAGATTCTGGTTCAGGCTCACGTCATCTCACGCATTGACTACTGTAGTAGTCTACTGAAAGACGCCTGGTGCTTCCAGCCCAGCGCTGCTCCAAATCCCTAGCCAGACTCTTCTCTTCTGTTGTTCCCAAATGGTGGAACGAACTACCGAACTCTGTGCGTTCTGCTGAGTCCCTTTCTACTTTTAAGAGACAATTGAAGACTCAATTGTTCAGAGAACACCTAGGCACTTAACCTGACTCTTCTCCTCTTTGGGGTAGAATAAGTCAGAGGGTCCAAGACCCAGCACTTCGTGATTAGGTAGCACTAACTGTGTTGTGTGATGTTGTATGTCTGTCAAAAAAAAAAAGGGGGGGGGCGACACTTCTTCTGCCACTAGATGGCAGTATCTGTGACCAAATCACAACTGAAGCACTTCTGCGCTTCCTTTGGACTTCTCCTTAATTAAGTCTAAATTCTTGCTTGTGTTGTATGTCGCTTTGGACAAAAGCGTCTGCTAAATGAAATTGTAGAATTGTAGAAAGAGTGAGGTATGACCCTACTGACAAGACTGTGATCCATAACGATATCATTTTTTGGAGACAGAACTAGGATCAGAGAACCAACTCTTGGAATCCAACTTTGTTAAATATCTTATAAAATGATTTATGAAATAACAATTTGGGATTCTATTTCTTCAATGCTAATGCAGTTGCATGCTCATATGTTTTACAAGGATCCCATCAGTCTCCCACACTAAATAAAACAAACACTGCATGATTTAGATAGCATGCCAATGAAAGTTAAGTGGTTTGTTAGATTTCTTTTGTTAGGTTAAGTAATCGCGGGGCTGAAAAAGTTTGAGATGGCCCTTAAACATAAATTATTTTGCCTAACAAGTCAAATGTGCATAAATGGTCTCAGAATATCACCCAATACTCATACCAGCAGCCGTGGACACAGTACAGCAGGTGAAGACAGTCCCAACTTAAGAAACAATCTGCTCTGGTGCTTCTTGTACAGTATCTGACACATTTAGGATTATTGTTGGTGGTGCTAGCCTAGCCAATTCACTAGGGCCAAAAGTAGCTAGTGCCTGGACTGAAGTTCGTCAGTTGCCATGAGTAATACGAGATGGCTTGTGAAGCTGAATGAAATGCCAAAACCATGACCAACACTGTCATATAACGTAATAGAGTTACTTTATGTTTGTTTCCTTTTTGTAGCCAACTTACACGCGGCAAAATATTACAGGATTTGACCTTCTGATGAGGTAGAGGGGGTAGACTACAAGGCAAGAAGTTTAATGTTTCAGGTGTAGCATTGAACTACCTCTCCCAACAGGAAATGGAGGTTGGGCGCCAGACAGGAGAATACACCACTCAACTGTCATCTACTATTTCAAACTATAATTCAGAGGGAGAGGAAACCCGGCAGTCCATTCAATCTACAAAATTCCACTTAAATCAAATACACCATTCAAGTATATAAGAAAAAATCAACGACGTCTGGAATTAAGGCCGCACAAAGTTCTTTATAGTCCATCACCCGCAAAACATCGTTCAAATAAGGCAGTCAATCAGAAAAACATCATCATAATGCATAACACAAAATATCAACAGTCGGTTAAAAAAAATCAGACCAATAACTCAACATAAAGATACGGGTTATTAATTTAAAGTCTCTATTTATACCCCGCAAAAGTCAAGGTATGCAGTAGTATGACAGGAGGAGGGAAGGGGGGGGGGTCAGGTTGTGCAGGTGTGTGTGTGTGTGTGTGTGGGGGGGGGGGGATGGAGAGAATCCGGTTCCTTTAGGTAAGGCCAGAAGGAAGTGTGCACTCCTGATCTAGGAGAGTGAGGGGGTTTGTCAGAGCGGGAGGGGTTCTGTGGTCCGACAGGGTGAAGCCAGGAGAGATTGAAGTAAAAAGGGGAAAAACTTATCTGGAAAGTTCCAGTGTAAAGGAAGTTCTCCAACCCAGAAATGACCAGGGCCGTCCAAGCAGGAATGGTCCACCTGCTCCTGGGATTCCACCGCTTTTTGGGTTCTGTGGTCCACCTCCAGAGCTGTTCACTGTTCTATGAGTTTACACAGCTTTCCACTCTTATTTTCCTCCCTTTTCCTCTTGCTCTCACTTCCTCTGTAGATTGGACCTTCACTCTCCCTTCACTGCCTCCTTTGTTCTAATTTCCCTCCTTTTTTAGCTCACAGGTGGAGCCTAATTCATCTCCACTTCCTCCTTCCCCAATGTGATTAATGATGTCACTTCCTCTGTCACACATACTCCCCTCTGCTACACAGGGTTGCTTCAGTAAGTTTGGGAACAACCATGACAGCCTGATATTTTCGTACACTTGAGCCACCCTGCTATATTAAAATTCCCCTGAATACTTAGGGGTAGAAGTCGCTAAGGCAGTGAAACAACTCTGCGGTGGCAGAGCTCCACCATGGGTATCGCCAGGCTCTGGATGTTGTAGGGCTGCTGTGGTTGACACGTTTCTGCAACATTGCATGGACATTGCAGGCAGTGCCTTTGGAGTGGCAGACCGGTGGTCCCCAGCTCTAAGAAAGGGGACAAGAGGTTGTGAGGTCCCCATCGATCGGGGATCACACTCTTCAGCCTCCCCAGGGTACTGGAGAGGGGGGTCAGGACAATAGTCGCACCTCAGATTGAGGTGGAGCAATGTGGTTTTCATCCCAGCTGTGGAACCATAGATCAGCTCTTTACCCTCCGTAGGGTCCTGGAAGGGGCATGAGTGTTTGCCCAATCAGTCCATTTGTACTTTAGGCTTATGACCATGTTCCCAGCAGCATCCTGTGTGTGTGTGTGTGTGTGGGGGGGGGGGGTACTCCAGGAGTATGGGGTGAATGGCCCCCTATAAAGGGTCATTCAGTCTCTTTACCAAAAGAGTGAGAGCCTTGTTCGTGTTGCCGGCAGTAAGTCTGACTTGTTCATGTGATGGTTGGACTCTGCCAAGGTTGCCCTTTGTTCTGGTTCTGTTCTTAACGTTTATGGGCAGAATATCTAGGCGCAGCTGGGTGGTGGAGGGCGTTGAGTTTGGACGATGTCGTCTCTGCTTTATGTGGACGATGCGGTCCTCTTAGCTACATCAAACAACAACCTCCAGCTCCTGCCGTGGCAGTTCGCAGGATCTTGTTCATGATAGGGGGTAGGATGGAGCAGGAGGTTGACAGGTGGATTGGGGCAGCGTCCGCAGTGATGACCAAAGGCAGACATCATGAATACAAGTGGCCAAAATGAGTTTCCTCTGCAGGGTGGCTGGGCTCTCCGTTAGAGATAGGGTGAGAAGCTTGGACATTTGGGAGGGACTCAGAGTAGAGCCACTGCTCTTCCATGTCAAGAGGAGTCAGTTGAGGTGGTTCAAGCATCTGGGGAGGATGCCTCCTGGACGGCTCCGTCATGTCCAAACAGGAGGAAGCCTCAGGGCCGACCCAGGACATGCTGGAGGGATTATATCTCTTGGCTGGCCTGGGAACGCCTTGGGATTCCCCCAGAATAGCTGGTGGAAGTGGTTTGAAAGAGGGTGGTCTAAATTTCCTTGCTGAGACTGCTGCCGCTGCGACCTGGACCCAGATAAGTGGAGGATGACAATGACTTAAAAAAAAAAAACAGTATTGCTTCAAATACTGAAAACAACTGAATTGATTCAACGGCTAATCGGAATATTGTTTTTGCTATTGCAGATATGGGAAAATTGTGTCAACAAAGGCCATCCTGGACAAAAACACCAGTCAGTGCAAAGGTGAGTGACCATCCAGTGTGTCTTCTTTGGCACATAAAGCTCCAGTTTTGAGATCAGATTTTTGTTGTTTGAACTTACTTAAAAAATTCTCACTAGACATTAAGCTATCCATAGTAGTTTCCCTTGGATAATTAATTCCCAAATGCTACCCAAAGGTATTTACAGGCTAAAATGTGTCAAAGGGCTGCATAGGGTCATACTAAAACCCACGACTTCAACACTCTGTAGTTGCCCAATGAGATGTGTTTGGCCATGTACCATGTTCATCTATTGAACTGCTTGATTCCATCCATTCATCCATTTTCTTCCACTTATTCCTGTTAAGGGTCACGGGGGGGGGTGGAGCCTATCCCAGCTGCTACAGGCGAGGGGCGGGGTACACCCTGGACAGGTCATCTGTCCATCGCAGGGCCAACACATGGAGACAGACAACCATTCACACTAACATTCATACCTACGGTCAATTTAGAGTATTCAATGAGCCTAGTCCCCAATTGCATGTCTTTGGACGGTGGGAAGAAGCCGGAGTACCTGGAAAGAACCCACACAGGCACAGGGAGAACATGCAAACTCCACACAGAAAGATCCTGTGCCCGAGCTGGGACTGGAACCCGGAACCTTTTTGCTGTGAGGCCACAGTGCTAACCACTGCACCACCATGCCGCCTACTGCTTGATTATGCCTTGATTTTATTTTACATCTGGTGATTCTAGAATTGCACCCAAGTTATCGTCAACACAAAGCAGTTTTTGAAATCAACACATTCACACTGGTAGCCAAAACAAAATAGAAAACACCATATAGTATCAATGTTTCAAATTGTGTTTTCTAATGTTTTGTATGAAGCTCCTTTGATGTCTGCTTAATTATTGGTTTGAAGAAAGCATTAATAAATATGATTGTAGTTAACCTTTAAGGATACTCACAAGCATGTTTTCACTGTGACTGCTGCTCCAGACTGCCTGGGCTGTACTTGCAAGCATTCTGACATACAACCACAAATGTAGTATACTCAATGTATCAGTTGAAATAGTAAGAGAGTCAGGAAAAACAGTCTGATTGATACTAATACCATCCATCCATTCACTGGCTTCCGCTTGTTCCTATTAAGGGTCGCAAGGGGGCTGGAGCCTATCCTAACGGAAAACCTACGGTCAATTTAGAGTATTCAATTAGCCTAGTCCCCACTAGCATGGGGAAGGAAGAAGCCATAGCACACAGAGAGAACCCACACATGAACAGGGAGAACATGCAAACTCCACACAGAAAGATCCTGTGCCCGAGCCGGGACTCAAACCCAGAACCTTCTTGCTGTGAGGCAATAGTGGTAACCACTCTACCACCATGCCGCCTGATACTAATACTAGTGATGTGAATATGCTTCGCAAAACTTGCTCTAATAACAGCCTGCTTTACGTCATGATCAGAAAACCAAACATGACTCAAGCTTCCTCAAAACCCTTTTTATTCATTTGTTTATTTGGGTTCTTTCTAATAAGTAGACATAACTCCATTATTTTAGAACCAGCTTTGGCCTTGCATAATGATGGCTGTGAAATGATGTTGAAATGCCTGCCTTTGATTTTGATTGATTGATTGCAATCTTTATTTCGAGCATAATAATAAGTAAAAGCACAAAACAATTTACACAAAACATCAGAAAGAAACAAAAGAAGAAAAAAAGTAAACAGTCCTTAAATAAGATCACAAGAAATACATTTTCATGCCTGAAAGGGAGTAGGAAGAAGTAAAAAACTTATGTAGTCCTACCCCTTGTCTCTATTTCAATCTTACTTGAATAAAAAGAAAAATCAGCAAGCTATACACCATCAAAATTTATACCTATTATTACATTATTACAAATATAAAAATATTACAGCACTTATATTACAATATTATACCTGAGCATTATAAATATTATACACATTATTACAATATTATACCTGAGCATTATAAATATTATACACACTACTACAATATAATTATGTTATAAACCCCGTCTTTATATACTATAATACCATGCTATTACTATGTATTAATACTATGTATACTGCATTTCCCAATTAATACTAACTATGAACCTTATAAATAGTATAAAAAATCCATTATATACATTACAATCAAACAAGTAATATAACAATCATATACAAATGCACATATTGTAATAAGATGTATGTTGTAATATGATATATTGAATCACACAATAATACACTATAATACACAATAATCATTATTTTATATTATTATACTACTAGACGTATGAATAACATACAATAACATAAACGCCATTTACGTATATGTACGTAATACCATATACATATATGCACATATACATGACAGTCCCATAATAATATAATTATCATATATACATACACAAACTCACTCATATAACTATCATACCACCATATTTTCTAGTAAATATAGCTATTACAAATATATATATATATATATATATATATATATATATATATATATATATATATATATATATACACACTTACACACACATATACATACATACATACACACACACACACATATATACACACACGTACATACACACACATATATTTACATAAACACACATGCATGCACACATACACACCTGCACACATACATACTTAAGTACCTGCACCTATACATACATACATGCACATACATGTACATCATGTACGCAAACCTATATTCACACGCACACACACACACACACACACACACACACACACAATATATATATATACACACATATAATATACGCACACTATAAATGAATACCCACACAATCACTACCTCATGTCTCCTCTTCCCTGTATCTGGCAAAAATCATTTCTCTGCATTTGTTTTTTAATTTGTAGATGGCTGGACATTGTTTCAGCTCCTCGCTCAGACCGTTCCATAGCCTCACTCCACTGTTCGATATGCAAAATTTTTTACTTTTGGTTCTACATGTCTGTATTTTAAAATGTGTAGGTTCCCTTAGTTCATACCTCCCCTGTCTTTCCTGAAACATTATCTGTCATTGTCCTGGTAATGAGTTATTTCTGGCTTTGTACATTATTTGTGCAGTCATTAATTCTGCAATATCGAGCAATTTTATTGTTTTGGACTTAATGAATAATGGATTGGTGTGTTCAAGATAACCGGCATTATGCATAATTCTGATGGCTCTTTTTTGAAGAATGAATAAGGGTTCCAAAGTACCTTTGTATGTATTGCCCCAGACCACTATGCAGTAATTTAAGCAAGGTGAAACTAGTGAACAGTACAGTGTGGAGTGATTTGCTATATAGGAAGTGCCTGGCTTTTGCCATTATTGAGATGCTTCTTGCTATTTTAGTACTGATGTATTTTATGTGAGATTTCTAGCAGATTTTGTCATTTATTGTCACCCCTAGACATTTGATTTCATGTACTCTTTCAACATCAATCCCCTCTATCTGTATCGCTGCCCTATTATCAATCTTCCTGTTGCCAAATATAATGATTTTTGTCTTCTTTATATTTAAAGATAACTTGTTTTTGTCAAACCAAGATTTTATTTTCGTGAATTCTGATGTTACCATTTCCAAAAGCTGCTGCAGATTCTCACCTGCTCCTGAAATATTAGTGTCATCTGGAAATAAAATGGATTTTAGTAGTTGTGATATTTTACATGTGTCGTTGATGTGGGCAAGGCAAGGCGAATTTATTTATTTATATATTCATACACAGGGCAATTCATTGTGCTTTACAGAGGGAAAGAGAAATTGAAAGTTAGAATCACTTTAAAATCTATGTAGATGATGAATAGTTTTGGTCCTAGTACTGATCCTTGTGGCACACTGCATACAATGTCCATCCATCTGGACTGGCTTCCTCCCATCTTCACAAACTGCCTCCTGTTGTTTAGATAACTGCTGATCCATTTTAATGCTATACTCCTGATCCCATATTGTTCTAGTTTGTTTATTAGTATTTCATGGTTTATTGTATCAAATGCTTTCTTAAGATCAATGAATACCCCTGACTGCGTAATTCTTTTTGTCTATGGCGTTGGTGTTTTTGCTCTATTAATTCAATTAATGCTAGTGATGTTGACCTGTTACTTCGGAATCCATATTGATCGTCCGAAAGTAATTTATGTTTTTCGATGAAATTATCCAATCTACTGTTAAAAACTTTTTCTAGAATTTTTGAAAACTGTGGAAGAACAGATACAGGCCTGTAGTTTGTGAAGAGATGTTTGTCACCAAATTTGTACAGAGGAATGACTTTAGCCACTTTCATACTGTTGGGAAATTGACCAGTTTGTAGTGATAAGTTAAATATGTGAGTTAACGGTTTGGAAATCCCATTAATGACTTTTTTTTTTTTTACTGTTTTCATATCTATGTCGTTGTAATCAGTGGATGTCTAGTTTTGCACATGTTTGCATTGTCTGTTATCTCTTTTTCATCAACAGGTTTAAGAAAAATAGAGTGTGGATTTCTGTCTATTAAGTTAGCATTATCTTTCCCTGGTTCTTGAATTTCTTTAGCTAATTTAGGTCCAATATTTACAAAATAATGATTTAATCTATTAGCTACCTCATTCATATTGTTTATAATTGTATCATTTTCTGTAAAATCCTGTGGATAATTCATATGTCTAGATTTATTTCTAATTATACTGTTTAGATTATTCCATATACTTTTTATATTATTCTTGTTATTATCTATTAAGTTATTATAATAATCCTTCTTACAGTTCCTCATGATATTAGTTAGCTTGTTTTTATACTTCTTATATTTATCTTCCATCTCTTTGGTTCTATGCTTTATGAATTCTCTATATAATGTATTTTTCTTTTTGCACACATTCTGCAATGCTTCGACATCCATTGATTATCCATGTATTTATGAGTTATATAGTGTTTAATTGGACAATTTTTGTCGTAGTGTCTTAAATACACTTAAAAATGTATCATATGCTATATTTGTATCTTTTTCATTATATATCGGATCCCAATTCTGTTGTATAACTCATTTTTTAATGCATTCATGGATTCCTACGTCCTCACCCTTCTATATAATGGTCTTTTGTCCTTATGGTATATGCAGCTGGTATTACAAAAGGTAAAAATTGTATAAAATATTCACGGCTGGAACGGTGTTCCATTAAAAAAAGTAGGAGAAGGGAGCAGTCAAAATCCCATATTAAATAAAGAAAACGACTTCTGAAGGCGGTTTCACTCTGAATGCGGCAGACGCGGCGTGCTGCGCGGGGTGGGGCACAAGCACGTGCAGCGCTATCGAGTTGCTGGGCTTAGTTTGCGCTCATGTGACATCACAGCGCGCCCACATACACAATGAATGGACTTCCCCCGCGCAGCCTGCGCCTTGCGCGTTCAGTGTGAAACCGCTTTGACACGGAGTCGTGCCCATGAGCGCATCTCCGCATGAGAGGCGGTTCTGATTGGCTGACAGACGGACATGTGGGTCACGTTACCAGCATTGTTAGTTTTGATTGGTTAAAACGACACGTGTTCTGCTTTCATGGAATGAAAAAAAAGAGAAAATAAAACAGAGGGCGAAATCATAGAGCTAGGCGGCTGGCTACCTGCTTTGGCACAATGCAACGTAAAATAAGTGACATGTTTAAGTGAAAATGTGACAGAGTTGCAGAAGCAAGAGAAAAAGTTAGCAAAACTAGACCCACGGAAGATTCAGACTCAGAGCAACTCATTGATGAGAATGAGTTACAGGGAGAGAGTGTCTCTGCCAGTGAGAACCTACAAGGTGAATACATCATTGAGTGACATTGATGATCTGTTTTTTCTGTTTGGAGCAGTAAAAATACACATATCAGAACGAAAAAAAAAAATACATTCGAAAAGAAATGACGTGACATTACCAGCATAATATATGAAGAACAGTTAGGATACATTTAACTTGCCAAATAGTTTGGATTTCTTTAATTATATCCTTGATGAACCCAGACATAAGTGTGGTTTGTTCCACTCAATAACAAATCTGTAATTAAGCGTGAAATGATTGAACTAAAAGGCCACCTCTGAGTGCAGGAGTTAGCCTCTGTGACGGATGTGACGTCAGCAGACCGCGCCATTAGTTTGAATCATTGTTTATATTCTTGATGCTGATTGGTAGATCTATAATGGTTACAAATGTACTTTGTAGGTAGAATAAACATCCAGAAATTAAATTAATTTGTTGATTGTCTTATTAATCAAATGATAAAGTATTAAAAATGTTTGTGTTTTTTCCTCGGAGTGAGCGATAACTTCCGGATTTTCTCACGGAAGAAGGGGAGGCAACTTCCACAGAAGCGAATATATGGAATTCCTGGCGCACTTTCATATTATTTTTATTGAACAGCTATAGTAAACAATCACACAAACAACAACAAACAAGCGTAGCTATTTTATATTTTGATGGTAATTCCTGGGTCAATATGTTTCATATTATTTTTATTAGTCAACAATCCCACAAATATACTATCAACTCAGATAACGACGCAATGTAACGGCAAAATACAATAACATAAACGCCATTTAGGTTTCCGTGGTTTTAACCATAACAACTGCAGAAAACGTGACACTTTAACAACCTTCTTCCGAAAGGTGAAAGATTCATCGTAATAACGAACAAATCAAAGAACTGAGCGAATATTATGAAAAAAAATGTATATTTCTCGCTAGAAATGTCCTTAAAATGCTTTTTTAAATCAAAACTATCTTGGAATAAGGCACTTTCCTCCGAAAATGACAGGAGCGGCCGCCGTGTTTTTGTTTTGAGAGGCCCGCATGAAAGAGTCACATGACCTACCAGCGTTCCAATAGAAAAGAATAGGGAAAAAAACGTACACATTTCACAATTTTGAGGCCTTTATCGTAGAACTGATACGTTTTGCACCGTGGACAAACGTAGCCTTTTCACGTTTTGACATGAGGCTGGGTTGGGAGAGCATGGCTCGAGTTCAACAGTCTGACAGCTGCAGGAAAGAAACTGTTTCTGAGCCTGGTGGTCTTGCTTTGGATGCTTCTCAGCTGCCTGCCAGAGGGAAGAGGCAGAAACAGACTGGGGGCGGGATGGGTGGAGTCCTTCATGATGCGAAGGGCTCTCCCCTAGCATCATGAGGTGTAGAGGTCCGAGATGGTGGAAAGACTGCTCTCCACAGCTCTCTGTAGCATTCTGGTTGCGTACTTGCAGTCTCACCAGTGCAGAAGTATAATGTCTGTATAGATCTGATGCAAAACTAAAAAATTAAGTCTTTTAGTTTTGTTAATCATTTAATGACATTCATAACTTCTTTTTTGTTTGTAATAAGTTGTAATTCAGAGATACACTTTAGGTCTGACAAAAACAAGCATTAATCCTTCAAACACATTCATCTTGTGTGTGGTTTTATACTTTATGAAACTGCATCCTCTTCTCAATGAACATTATAGAGTGCTGCAAAGACATACTTTTCTGGTCTGCCCAGAACATAGCATTGCCATGGGTTCCCTCGACCCAAGCCGAAGAAATTTTGCATAAGGTTTTGGATTTTTTCTGAAAATAGACACTGTGGTAAATGAGAGTTTATGAAACTTATGTGTTTTATTGGGCAACGTAATCTTCACAAATGAATTCCACATTTGAGATTTCTTCAGCCTGATTGCAACTGCTTTAAGTAAAAAGCTGATGTTATACTATAACCTAACCAAAGCTGATTTCAAGGACACTTGCTTCTCTCTTTGATGTGATGACATTTACTGTCTGTGACAAACTCCATAGTATTGTTTTCCCAAAAGTGTGGTATAGTGTGATTTTTATAAACATTGTAACGAAGAGCCCTAACGAAGATGGAGGAGCATGCTACATCAGTTCCAACAGATGCAACGCCAGGTCAGTGAGATTCAAGAGGGTCGAGCACAGGTACTCCACTCAAACATGCCAGCCAATGAGGAGCAGGAAGAGCACAAGGAGGGCGCTTTGAGCGAAGAAAACGATGTGAAGGAGGGGCACAGTCAAGGCCAGCGCAGCTTTGGACCAGTGAGGGAGCTCAAACCGCTCCCTTTGACCCCTGCTGATGACATTGAACACTTCCTCACTACATTTGAGAGGATGGCACGGGCGTGTCGATGGCCCAAAGAGGAGTGGGCTGTTCGTTTGGTTCCCCTACTGACAGGGAAGGCCCGCAGTGCTTTTGTGCTGATGGACTTTGACCATTCTGAGGACTATGAGGAGGTGAAGAAAGCCATCCTTACGAGGTATGAAATTACAGCAGAAACTTACCGCCGTTGCTTCCGGTCGTTGAAGATCGAACCTGGGGAGACGCCGCGGGAGCTCTACACTCGACTGAAGGATCTGTTTGCCCGATGGGTCAAGCCGGAAAAATCTACCATCAAGGAGATATCTGAGCAGATAATTCTCGAACAGTTCCTCAGGATGGTCAATCCAGAGTTGGAGGTCTGGATCCGTGAACGGGATGTCACATCTGCAGAAGAAGCAGCCCATCTTGCAGAGGTCTTCACTGCAGCCAGGAAGGGCAATAAGGCTGCCCACTTCGGCCGAGAACCCACCTATTCTCTCCCAAGTAGGACCACTGGGGGTGAACAGGGTGGTCAGGGTCAAAACAGGTCCATAGCGAGGGGTAAGCAACCCGTTTTCCAGAACTCACAGCAAACCAGAAATGTTCCTGCCCGTTCTTCTCGACAGGAGATTAGGTGCTACAATTGCAATGGTCTGGGTCACACTCAGAACTTCTGCCCGGCATTAAGAACAGAGCCCACTCTGTTGTGTACCGTACCTAGACAGACTTCTACCGAAATTGTTAAGATCAAAAACCGTGCTGTTCCCTGTCTAGTTAATGGCATATGTGTAGAAGCTCTGCTAGATACAGGATGTTTTCAATCTATTGTGCTAGCTGATCTCATATCAGATGAAGGGTGGCATGGTGAAGGGACCACTCTGAGCTGCATACATGGTGATAAGCACACTTACCCCTCGACGGAAGTTTATATCACAGTGGGCGGGCAGACTTTTCTTTTGTCGGTGGCTTTGGCACCAACCCTCCCCTACCCAGTAATTCTGGGCAATGATGTTCCCACGCTCCTGGACCTGGTCCAGAACACTGTAGACCAACCCATGCAGATCGCCGAGCCAGCACTGGTAACAGAGTCAGCATTGGGGGTTGAACATGCCACTCGATGTCATGTGGTGACGAGGGCCCAGAGTGCCCGGGGAGACTTGGGGGAGCTGCCGTTTTTTGGTGAGGAGCTCGATGTCCAGCCAGGCAAGACTAGAAAGTCCAAGTGCCAAAGGAGGAGGGAAAAGTTTGCAGGTCGACACAGCATAGGGGCAGAGGAGGTGCCCAAGCCGGATAACCTGTATAACTTTGATGTCCCCCAAGATGTAGGGTCACTCCAAAAAGACGATGCGACATTGACATCTTGGTTTGGTAAGGTATCAGAGGTCGAAGGGGTCAGACGGGGCCAGACAGACTGTCTGGAGGACTCAAGTTATATAATTAAAGGGGGGATCCTCTACCAGAGGAAGGGCATGAGTGAGGCTCTAGCATTACCTCAGCAGTTTCGCCATGCAGTTATGGAGCTGGGGCACTCAGTACCTTGGGCTGGCCACATGGCTTTCCAGAAGACTTTGTACCGAATCAGTACCCGTTTTGTGTGGCCAGGAATGTATTCACAGGTCCACCAGTTTTGCTCTTCCTGTGAGACGTGTCAGCTGACCTCAGGAAAGCAGGTGGTGCGTGCCCCCTTACAACCCTTGCCTATAATTGAGACACCGTTCGAGAGGATAGGTATGGACATTGTTGGGCCCCTGGAAAAGAGTTCAGCAGGAAATAGATACATTTTGGTCATATGTGACTATGCAACACGGTACCCAGAGGCATTCCCACTGCGGTCAATAAAAGCAAAGCAGATTGCTAACTGTCTCCTGCAACTATTCTCCCGAGTGGGGGTGCCTAGAGACATTCTGACAGACTGTGGCACTAACTTTTTGTCCAAGCTTCTGCAGCAGGTGTACCGGTTGCTGGGGGTGAAAGGGATTAAGACCATGCCTTATCATCCCCAGACGGACGGGTTGGTGGAGAGGTACAACCAAACCTTAAAGAGTATGCTGCGGAAGTTTGTCTCTGATTCAGGTACTGACTGGGACCAGTGGTTGCCATACCTCTTGTTTGCATACAGGGAGGTTCCGCAGGCTTCAACTGGCTTTTCTCCATGCGAGCTGTTGTATGGACGTCAGCCACGGGGGCCGTTGGATTTGTTAAAGGACTATTGGGAAAATCCCAAGCCGGACCGGGATGATGTGGTTTCCTACGTTTTAAAGATGAGAGAGAGACTGGAGGCAATGGCAGCGCTGGCACGGGATAATGTTGAATCGGCCCAGCAGCATCAAAAGACCTGGTATGATCAGAAGGCGAGGGACAGGATCTTCAGCCCTGGCCAGAAGGTCCTGCTGCTGCTGCCCACGAGTGACAACAAGTTGCTCACCAAGTGGCATGGACCTTATGAGATCACCAGGCGGGTGAGTAAGCTGACCTATGAGCTTCACATGCCTGAAAGGGTCAAGAAGCGCCAGGTTTTCCATGGTAACCTGTTGAAAGAGTTCCAGGTACGCCAAGGGCCAGTTTCCCAGCAGCTGTTTGTGCGGGCAGTGGAGGATGAGGAGGTGACTGAGAAGTTCCTCCCCACAGAGCCCGCTGAGCCAGCTACAGTCGACCTGTCACATTTGTCAGTCTTCCAACAGGCTGCCATTATGCCTCTCCTGGACCCAGATCTGTTTCGCGAGACCCCAGGGTTTACATCACTGGTCCAGCACAACATCCGCCTGAAGGAGGATGCTCCGGTTCGACAAAAAAGTTACCGGATCCCTGAGCGGTTGGTACTTTCCCTGAAGAGGGAGGTCCAGTTGATGTTAGAGATGGGCATCATCGAGGTTTCCAGCAGTGAATGGTGTAGCCCGGTGGTGCTGGTGCCCAAGAAGGATGGGTCGTTGAGGTTCTGCATTGACTTTCGGTACTTAAATTCCATTTCTAACTTTGACCCATACCCCATGCCCAGGATTGATGACCTGCTAGAAAGGGTGGGGGCGTCGCAGTACATCACGACCCTGGATCTCAGTAAAGGGTATTGGCAGTTGGCGTTGGCACCAGAGGCGAAGGAACTGACAGCTTTCAGGACACCTTTTGGTATGTATCAGTTCAGGGTGATGCCATTTGGCCTCCAGGGAGCGCCAGCAACTTTCCAGAGACTGATGCACTATGTGCTGAGGGACGTTTCAGACTTTGGTGCAGCCTACCTCGATGATGTGGTGGTGTACAGCCGGTCCTGGGAGGAGCATGTGACCCACTTGCGGGAGGTGCTGCAGCGCATCAGGCTGGCCGGCCTGACGATCAATCCTCGTAAGTGTGCGGTGCCCCGCCGGGAGGTGGAGTATCTGGGTTTTGTCATCGGGTTCGGCCAGGTCAAGCCGCAAGTGGGCAAGATGGAGGCGATACGGACTTTCCCTGTCCCCACCACAAAGAGGAAGCTAAAGAGTTTCCTGGGTTTGGTTGGGTGGTACCGCAAGTTTGTGCCCCAGTTTGCCGACAGAGCTGGGGTGTTGGACGCTCTCACGAGAAAGTCTGCCCCCAACCGGTTGCAGTGGACAGTGGAGAGCGGTGGGGCGTTTCGAGACCTCAAGACTGCCATCTGCACCGAGCCTGTGCTTCATTGTCCAGATTTTGGCAGGCCTTTCATTCTGCAGACGGATGCATCTGAGGTGGGTCTGGGAGCAGTTCTCCTGCAGGAGTTCGATGGAGAGCGGAGGCCGCTGGTGTTCCTGAGCCGGAAGCTGCTTGACCGGGAGAAGCGGTACTCAACAGTGGAGAAGGAGTGCCTTGGGGTGAAGTGGGCTGTTGAATCCCTTCGCTACTATCTGCTGGGGCGCCACTTCGTGGTGGAGACGGATCATCGCGCCCTCCAGTGGCTGAACAGGATGAAGGATGCCAACACGCGGATTGCTGGATGGTACCTCGCCCTGCAGCCCTATGACTTCTCAGTCCACTACAAACCTGGGGGGTCCAATGTGGTGGCGGACTGTCTGTCCAGGATGTCAGAAGAGTGAGCCTTGCCCACCTTGGAGAGGGGGGGAGGAGTGTAACGACGAGTCCTTCGTTAAGATAATAATGTATGAAGGTTGCACGGGGGTTGTTTTAACAGTACTTCACAATTAGCACAGCACTTTAATAATGGCACACGCACTTTAAGATCGGCACTTTATTGAGTGTTGCACAGTAAATTACAGAGCGGATTTGCACACGGCTCCCTATCCAGCTTGCGGCATCTTTATTTATTGATTATGTATATTTATTTATCTATATAACCGTGCCTTGGTGGCGGTGGTCCTCAGGCGGGGGTATCGCTCCACCTGTCGGCAGAGAGATGTGACGATGAGGATTGGAGGCGTCGAGCAGTGGAAGGAGGTTTCGGGGTGTCAAAGCTCCACAGGGTAGAGTGCAATAGGGTGCCAGTGTTGGATTGTGCCACTCACCTTTCTGTTGTGTCCGCGTTCAAAAGATTCCGGGCGGGTACCGTCACCGGATAAATGTTCCGGGAGAGACCACGGTCAGAATGGATAGGGGGGGTGTTGTATTCAAGCGGGTATATAAGGCGCCAGTTTCCATCTGCCCGGGGAATGGTTGAACCTCTGTCACATCTGGTCGTACACCTGTTTGCCTGGGAATAAAATGGTCTTCTTGGAAGGAACTGCTGTACCGGACTCTTTCTGTTCATTCCATGCCACCTCCACCGCAAGGAGGGTCAACTGTTCACAAACATATTTTATGTCATTGAACAAAACATTGAAATATCCTGAGCTTGTTTTAACCACATATCTTAATATGTCAAAATGTAAAAATAAAACCGCTACAGCAGCAATTTTACTACTTCGAGTTGACTTGATACGTCTCTCAGCCTGTTGTTAACTCACAGAAAGAAGTTTCATTATCAGTTGGCAATGAGAATGACTTATAACCGGGTAAGTATTGGTTTGATTGCAAAGGCATTCAGTTGGAACAAGATAAGTGCTTGGCGTGACTAAGAGTACAAATTGGCCCAAAGACTTGGAAAGGAAGGGATTGATGGAAGGAGGTACTGGGTAAAAACAACCCCGGTCTGGCAGAACAGGAAGGATACCTTTTGAAACTGATGATTTAGCAGGCAGCCTCATCTTTTCAGGAAGATTTTGCAGAAAGGAAGCAAGAGTATGAGAGACCTAGACAGAAAGAGGTAAATAAATGGAGTATTCCCCAGTGCAGTCAGCTGTGGGAAAACTTGGGCTCCAATTTATCATGTTTTTACTTCAACTGAAAAACCATTTAAGCCTTCAGCAAACTCAAACATTTCCTAGCTTTGAAGCGTCTTTGTGTTAAGTGTGTGGTCATAAATGGCAGCCGCTCTATGATAAACTACTATCAAGTGAGTGACTGTGATCAATTGTCCATTTGGTGAACTAAGCAAGCAGAATTTTTGTTTTGTGGTTTACAAAGTCATCAGCTTTGTAGCATGTTCAGTGTTAAAACAGCACTGTGGGAGCTCAGTGGGACAGGGCATAGAGCTCAGGATTGAGGAAGGAAGGGAGAGGAAACCACTTTGGATTGTAAAGGATTTCCATTTCCCAAAGACAAGTGCCCCAACTTCCCGAGTCTCCTATCTGTCCCCCATTGCTCCTCTTATTCATCCTCTAACTCTTTCTCTCTCTCTCTCTCTCTCTCTCTCTCTCTCTCTCTCTCTCTCTCTCTCTCTCTGTGTCACCCTCTCCTTCCGATTAACGGCCTCCCTCCGCTCCTCCTTTGCTTCATAGCTTGCCCATTCGAATGGCCCAAGGCCAGAACTCCGGGCACTCAGGAAATTAGATGGGAATTTGGCATGTGCATGCGCCAGTGTGTATGTTTATCTGCATTTCCATCTGTGTGTGCATTCATGTGTGTATGTGCTGTGTATTTTTTTTTTCATTCATTCAAGAGTGGAATGTTTGTCAGGCCCAACTAAGCAGGATGAATTTTCATCTCTGTGTCATCATAAGGCCACAGATGGGAGGGAAAGGACACAAATGACAAGTGTTATATAATTGAGAGATGTTTTCATGACTCTCTTCTCGGGAATTTATCAGGCTGCCATGAGAAACATTCTTATCTGAGTTTAAAAAAAAGACTAGATTTTAGTTTATGGAAAATGATTTGGTGACATAAATATACTATGTTGCCAAAAGCATGGTGATGGAAAACTGTTTATCAGCTTTGAAGGCAAGCATCTTCTCCCAGCTGAAGTGTGCTTGAGCAGAACAGAGGATCACTTAAAGCTCACGAGGTTTGTTGTGTCCCTTATAATTGACCTGAGGGGCAAATACAATTCCATAACACATAGACCTCTCCTTGAACAGAATACAGGCAAATGGGAACTATATTTTCAAGGCTGATTTTCTATCACATTAGGACATTCGGCAATTCAGTGAAGATGAGCCCATGCAGAAAAATGTCTCCAGCTGTCATGCCTTGAGAAGAATGCATAGTGTTGGGTGATTGGTGTGAACTTTTTTTTATTCTGGTGAAGGAGTGCTTGGAGTGTAAAACACTCCCAGATATCCTCAGATACAAGGACAATAAACATTTAAGCTCAATTATGTGCCAACATTCTTAATGCTTAATATTTTATTTAGAGATCATTACTTTATTATCCGTTTATGTTACACTAATATTCTAAGGCCTTATCCTGTTAAGGGTCGCCGGGTGGAGCCTGAACCAGCAGCCTTCGGTCATGAGGCGGGGTTTACTCTGGACAGGTCGCACGTCCATCACAGGGCCAACACATACAGACAGACAACCATTCGCACTCACAGCCACACCTACGGTCAAACACCACACAGAAAGATCCTGTGCCCAAGCCAGGGCTCGAACCCAGGACATTCTTGCTGTGAGGCAACAGTGACAACCACTGCACCACTGTGCCATGACCACTACTGTACTAATACAAACAAAATATAATGCACTGTAATCATTATACCCACTTAATAGTGAGAGAAACATTGTGAAATTTGCAGCTGTAATTATTTATTCCCAAATATTCTAAACCAAGGGTTCCTAATCTTTTCTACTTCAAAACCTACCTTTCCATTCAGTTTAAAAAAGATAGATCGAAGCGAAGTAAAATCTGGTCAACTGGACGTAAGTTTATCTTGAAGACGTTTCACCTCTCATCCGAGAGGCTTCTGCAGTTCTAGTGAAGAGTGTGGAAACTCCAGCTTATAAACCTATGTGGGAGTGGTCAGTGCTATTGTGGTGGAAACGACCCTCCCGAGACTCACCTGGCCTCCCCAAACGACAGTCGTTGTGCGGTGTCAGGGAGTTTCAGGGGTGGTCGTTAGGGAGTTTCACTGACCACTCAGATGCTAATGGGCTGTGCTGGCATCAGCCGTTCCACATGGGTCTTTCAGCTGAGCTCTTTGGGGAAGTTTTGAAAGGACTTGGTTGTAAATAGGTGAAAGGAAATGTCGCAGTCCACCTCCTCTGTTCAAAGATGGTTTCTCTATCCTGACGTGGATGGCTTCTTTAACTCCTCTTTCAAACCATCTGTCCTCTCTGTCGAGGATTTGGACATGATCGTCCTGGAAGGAGTGGCTTTCCTCCTTTGAACAGAGGAGGTGGACTGCGACATTTCCTTTCACCTATTTATTCATTCATTCATTCATATCATTCTTTCCAGGTCATCTACGATGACCTGGATGAATGAGAACCTACACAGACTTTAAAAAAGATACCAAATTATTTTGGCAAACAATCTTGCTCAAGTTTATTAATGAAATCTCACAGCGCTTTTTTTTTCTATCGAAGCCAACCATAAAGAAAGGATATTCTGAGCCAAAAGGGAAGATTGATCCAGATTAGAAACTGGGGCTGGGGCCTCATGTATCAACGCGGTTTACGCAAGAATAACTTGCTTGATCGACGCTCACGTTCAGATGTATCAATGCGAAAAGTTCGTTGTGTCTTGCTCTGTTTCACGCCCACTCCGGAGGTGCCGTAGCCGATTCTTGCGTTAACTGCACTTTGGTACGTTGGCGACACCCTGTGGTGGTGTTTGGTAAGTGACATTATTTGACAACCGCACATACATCCGGCACAAAAAAGCCTTCAACACAAACACCTGATGACATTACTTAAGCAGCTATAAAAGAGTCTTCACGATTGTGCTGAATGTGCAACTTTCAACAATGGCAGCACTTGCGCTGTTGGAGGACATGGCAAACGGTGCTATAAGACGGGAGCAACATTTCAGGGAGCAGGAGGACTCGTTCCAAAATTCTGACAAGTGGCTGAGGAGCGTGTTCCGGCTACTGCAGGCCATCCTCCTGCAAATTTGTGAGGATTGCGCGTTCCAGCGCAGAGCCGCCAGGAGCCGAGCAGTGCCAGTGCCGACACTGGTGCTGAGCACGCTCGGCTTCTTGGCCACTGGCTCCTTCCAGCGAGAGATGGTGGACCGTTCCGAGGTGAGCTAGTCGACCCTCAGCCGGTCCATGCCTTGGTGCTGGACCTGATCATTCGCCTCTCCCGCAGGCACATTAAATTCCCTTACGGTGCGGTTGAACAGGCCAATATTAAAGCACAATTTGCAGCAATAGATGGATTCTCTATGTAATCGGAGCCATTGACTGCACTCATGTTGCCATAAAAGCGCCGTCCCATGAGGAATACGCTTACGTTCATCGTAAGGGTTTCCACTCCATCAATGCACAGATCATTTGAGACGCGCACAGGCTGGAGGGATGGACGCTGATCCCGGCCAGGCAGCCGTCCAAGCACACCAGAATTTCATTTCCACAATGTGAATGGGTAAGAAGATACGACACGATTCATGAAGCCGGATTAACTTATTTTGTCCACTAAACGTTCCAGAACATTTTTCAGACGGTCGAGCCGCTCATTGATCACTGTTATTCCCCTGATGTCCTCCTGCGCCGTCCGGGTCCGGGTCCGGGTGGGCTGGAGGACCGTCCGCCGCTTGTCGGCCCGCTGCTGGTGCTGGGGCCGGATCTCATACGAAAAAACTGCAGTTGCAAGAATCGCGAAAGTTGCGTATGCAAAAAAATCTGGATGTATCAATATGTGCGAGCGCCAGAATCCAAGCACGTTTCCTTGATACATCCCAATCAGCGTGGAATTGAGCGCAGATGTCGGAGGACTGGTCCCGCCCCCGTTACGCCCACCTATAAATACGCAAAGTCATTTAAATAGGGTCTCTGCTGTCCGCACTCCCAAAACAATGTCAAAGAAAAAGGGGTTCACGCCGTGCGAGCTGGAGGTGCTGGTCGGGGAGGTGGAGGCGCGACAGCAGATTTTGTTTGGCAGCCTGTCCAGTGGTGTCAGGATAAACAATGAACGTTATGAGTGGGATAAGAAGTGAGAGGGTGAACGCAGTGGGTTCGGAGCAACGCACCCCCGCTGAGATTAAAACAAAGAGGTGGGACCTGTTATTGGCTAAAGTTCCCTTCTAATCACCAGTGTTGTTTATCATCATGTTCATACATCTTAACCTCTTCTAATGATGAAAAGAACACGTCGCAATGCGTTTTTGAGGTTTTATGACGACGGTAGAAAAGTGTTGGCTCCTCCTTTACTGAACGATCAAAGTGATACAAAGCACAATTTTCCTCACTTAACCTGCGCGAGCATCACTACGTCATCAGCTTGCACCACTGCTGCCGCTCTGAAAGATTTCCTCTCTATTTCTAATGCATGTCTGCAATTCTAACTTCCTAAACAATGCAAGCTAAATTCATTAAGACTAAATTCAACACTGCTCAATCACTAAATGCAATAACTACAATTATCAATTGGCTTAAATCTAGATTTAAATAACAATATGGAAAACAGGACCTCAAGGGGGAGGTCAAGCAGCATACAGCTGCCCTCCGGAGGAGTGCGGGCCAGACAGGTGAGGGTCAGGGAGAGGGGAACCTGACGGAATTTGGGCAGCGTGTGGCGGCAGTCATGGGTAGCACCTCTGTGTGTGCGTGTGTGTGTGTGTGTGGGGGGGGGGGGGGGGTCGCCGCCACCCACGCTGACTCCGAGAGCCTGGAGGGTAGGTGGCAACTCCATTTCTTAGCAACATTTCCACATGCTTTGCCACAGATGTAAAGGCAACAAATACACAGAATCAGCGCGCGCCAGCCCGTCCGCCGGCTCAGTCATCCGCAAGGACCAGCGGCATTCGGGCCAGCCCGTCCTTACACAGGCGGTCCCGCAGTCGCAGGAGGACATAACAGGGATCAATGAGCGGCTCGACCGGCTGAAAAATATTCTGGAACGTTTCGTGGACAAAATAAATTAATGTGGCTTCATGAATCGTGTCGTATCTTCTTACCCATTCACATTGTGGAAATGAAATTCTGGCGTGGGAGGACGGCTGCCCGGCCGGGATCGGCGTCCATCCCTCCAGCCTCTGCGCATCAATGATCTGCACATTGATGGAGTGGAAACCCTTATGATGAATGTAAGCGTTTTCCTCGTGGGACGGCGATTTTATGGCAACCTGAGAGCAGTCAGTGGCTCCGATTACATAGAGAATCCATCTATTGCTGCAAATTAATATCGGCCAGTTCAATGATCAGGTCCACCACCCAGGGCATGGCCCGGCTGAGGGTCGACTGACTCACCCCGGAACGGTCTGCTATCTCCCACTGGAAGGCTTTTTTGTGCCTGATGTATGTGCGGTTATCAAATAATGTCAGTTACCAAACACCACCACAGGGTGTCGCCAACGGACCAAAGTGGAGTTAATGCAAGAATCGGCTTTCCGCCAACTTCTACTGCACTTCTAGAGTTGGCATGAAGCAGCGCAAGAATCGACGAACTTTTCGCGGTGATACATCTGAGACTGTGATATATAAAAGCAAAGTATGTGTGTGCACTGTTTCATAAATGTGGACATTCTGTGCTCCAAATGTTTTGTGTTTCATGCAAATGCGGTCTGCAATCAGATGTGTGTGCTCACCAGAAGCTCTTCTATCATTTCCCTGGTTTATCATTTGATGAGCTGGATTGTATAAGATTTATTCAAAGTAATCTGGAATGAAAATGTTTCACCAGGCTACTTATGAACAGTGTATGCCCTCTCAATGACTAACCAACTTTACAATTAAGAAAGGTGAATTACAGTATAATAAAATACTAACTAATAATAACTTGGACCTGAATCAGAAGAAGCTAAATTCGCAAGGAGCCAAACTGTAGAGCAACAATAGGGAGACGGACACAAGAATAAACTTTTGAGTAAATACTCATATATTGTTTACAATTTGAGTATTAAATAACCCAACCAATTAGAGTAAAACAAAAGTAGTGTGCACACAAAAAAATAATAAAAAAATAAATTGTCCGCGGGGCCCTTCAACAAAATTAAAAAATAAGGGATAAGGTTGTTTCAAGAGTTCCTTGAAATGAAATGTACTTGTTTGAAGGGGGAACGATGGAGCTTCGCGCCTCGGTTTCGGTTCTACAGCGTGAATCTGCATGTGGCTTACGTAGCCTCTGATTGGCTGCTGAGGCTACTCAGCCAACGCAGCTACGTTTGAGTACGGGAGTCGTGTGTGTGTGTGTGTGTGTGTTTTAACACTTGGTTACATTTAGGTGTGGGAAATAATTATATAGAGGAGTTTGCATGTTCTCCCCTTGCCTGCGTGGGTTCTCTCTGGTACTCCGGCTTCCTCCCACCGTCCAAAGACATGCAATTTGGGGACGAGGCTGATTGATACTATAAATTGACCGTAGGTGTGAATGTGAGTGTGAATGGTTGTTTGTCTATATGTATTGGCCCTGTGATGGACTGGTGACCTGTCCAGGGTGAACCCCGCCTCTCGCCCGTTGATGCTGGGATAGGCTCCACCCCCCGCGACCCTTACTAGTAAGGAATAAGCGGTAGATGACGATGGATGGATAATTATATAAATACAGATCAAATACAAAAGATTACAAACACTTGTCTGTGTGCAGCCATGCTTGTATATATTCATGGGCTTGCATAATATGTGTTAATATATGTCTAAGTTGCAATTGTGTGCTCAATACATTGTATGTGTGCAGTGAAAATGTACAGTGTGTTTGTTTTTTGACATATTTTGGCAAAACTATAAGGATCTCATTAACAACAGCATAAATATTTGGGTGTGTGCAGGGTAGAGCTTGCTGTGAAAGCCTTTGAAAAAAAATCATCTGCTTATCAAAATAGAGCATGCTTCTATACTCCTAAAAGACAGACAAGAACAGATGATTTTGTGGATACACTTCCTCTTTCTCTGTGAAAGAGAAAGTGAGAAGGGTTTGTGTATTCACTTTTTAACTGTTTACGCCGATGATCATAATGAGCGAGACTTTTGAAGGATGGCCCAATAATTGTTTTATTGGGCTTGCATGCAGCCACTCAGAATTACAGTGCGAATTTCAAGGCTTCATTATTATTTTCCTCTAAATGGTTTAATTCATGTGCATCAACATCTTTCTTTTATTAGGCTCCCTCCCATACAAATGGTGAAACTATTCTGTCACAGGTTATCTTAATTTGTTTGTATATACCTTAACCCTAAAACACAAACTTTCCTATACAAAGTGTGTTTGGTCTTTTGTCTCCATTTAATTTTCAACTCGAATCACAAGACCCAGTAAAGGAGGGTGTATTTCAGAAAGAAGAGAGTGGTGTATTCAGACCTTTTGACTCATGCTGCTTCTTGTGTAATTTGATAGAGTACAGATAAACACAATGATGCCAACCTTACACCAATAAATGATATGAATCCCTGTAATTATTAATTCCCCTGGTGAGGAAGACTATTAAGCAGATTTACCCACCATGACAGCAACGCTGAATGAAACACTGCCATTAAGCCAGCACTGTTATTAGCATATGAAAAACACAAGCACAGCTGTATAAATGCAGCAGATGTACAGGTCCCTTACAGACTACAAATAAGGTCAATTTAAACTTATACAAAAGAAGAAAATAAATATGCCACAACAAGTAGAAAAACTGTGGCTATTAAATTTTTGTCTTGAGAAAGTGAGCTGGTCCATTGGTACACGACCACTGGCACATTACCATGCAGGAAAATTAGTGATTGTCTGGTCAGTTGCAGTGCGATATTTGTAGAACATCTAGGTACATTTTCACTCTGTTTCAGGTGTGTATAAGAATCTTCAACCAACTGTTTCTTGGAACCCACAGTTCTTTCCAAATGTGTGCATACGAATCTGGTAATCTTAATATAAAATAAAGAAATCTCTGCTCTCTATTCATCTATTCAAGGACACATATTTCTTCTGTGGGTGTCCAAATCCATATGAAATTGTGCACAACCACAGAGAATTACCATACACAGAGTTTAATGTGGCCCAATTCTCAGTTACTCACTGCCTGTGCCTCTTTGGCCAAAAGTAAAACTTTGGCAGATGCAAGATAGCATCATGCACAGATACAGTGGCTTTGCTCTCCTCAATGTGGTTCTATTGTTTTTTTTTGTTCTTTTGTTGATTGGTGACTTGACATACATGCAAGACTTGGTAAAAACTGGGACATTATGTGGTGCACTGGAACTCACCAGCAACTATTACAGCACACACATCCTGCCTGCTAGATTGCTCGGCCAGCTGGGTTGCCATGGATTAGCATACCAGAGGCAAAATGCAGGTGGCAGTTTGCGGTACCCAACATCTTCCTGAACAACACCACACGGCTCAGCAGCAAGATGCATGAGCTGACACTCATCATTGTGGCACATGTATCTGTCCAGAACAGCTCAATTATGCTTATCCTCATGTAACCCAGGGTTAGTAGCCAGATTTACACACATCCCCTGAATGCATCATTAGCAGATCACCTAGTTTCACTTTTGCCAGCTATATTATCTAGCTGTAGAATGAGAATGTTGGTCACCAGGTCACCATTTCGACAGGTGAACTGTTGTGAAGCATAAAAGAGTTCAAGATAGGATTTTGTGCATCACATAATGTATTTAGACATTAGTGAAGCTTGTCAATGCCAGTTCAAACTCTTTATATATCCCAGTATAAGGAATTTACATAATATATGTGTGGACATTATATACAACAAGCTTTGTCACCATGTTCTCAACAAGCTCTTGCTGATATGTTTTGGGTCCAGGCAAGGATAATCACAGTTTTATCTTTTCCCTGGATAGCCTGCGGCCTGATGTGGTAACGTCATCAATCCCAGTCTTGATAAGTAATAGAAACACTAATCTGCCTAGAAACAGAAGGTACCCAACTAAGGCAAAGCAAGGCAATTTTATTTGTAAAGCCCATTTTCACAAACAGTCTGGTTAAGAACTTATCAAATTTAGCCTCCATCCCTCGTCAGCCTATCATGAAAAATAGTACAGATAATTTCTCTAGCACACTACATTCAGCTCTTTTAAATGTCAGATCTGTAGCTGGAAAAACATTCTTAATCAACAACTTTATCATCGCACAATCTTAACTTAATGTTTTTAAATGAAACCTGGTTAGAACAAGACAACAGTGCAACCGTTCTTATTGAGTCAACCCCCCCAACTTCAGTTTTATGAGTGAAACGAGGAAGCATAAAATAGGAGGGGGAGTAGCTATATTATTCAAGGACTCAATGCAATGTAAGCGGATGTATTATGGTAGTTTTGCCTCCTTCGAATATGTGGCCCTTCAGTTGAATTCTGCTATCAAAGCAATATTCCTTAACGTCTGCAGACCTCCTAAATACTGTGTGAACTTTTTTGATGACTTTACTGAACTGCTGTCTATAATTTGTATTGACTTTGACTGTGTAGTGATTTTTGGTGATTTTAACATTCATGTTGACAATCCCCAGGACAGAGGCACAAGAGAATTGTGCTGTCTTCTTGATAACTATGGTTTGACCCATCATGTAACAGAGCCCACACATAACAGAGGTCACACTCTAGACTTAATTATTTCCAAGGGCCTGAACATACCTTAAGTTATGGTTACTGATGTTGCTATCTCTGATCACTCCTGTGTGTTTTTTGAGAGTGCTATTTCTGTGCACACTACTACTCAGACAGAGGTAATTACCAAGCGGCTTATCACTGACAACACCAGTGAAGTTTTTAATAAGAATTTTACTCCTCTGCCTGCTCTCTCACGGCTCTCGGTCAATGAGCTTGTAGAAAATTTTAGTTCTAGAATTACAAATGTGATGGATGCCATTGCGCCCAACAAGGTGAAGATGGTCTCTGGTAAGAAAAGATCTCCATGGAGAAATGCCACGCTGGTCAGAGTTGAAAAAAGACAGTGTCAGAAAGCTGAACGCAGGTGGCAAAAGACAAGTCTTCAGGTTCACTATCAGATCTTTAAAGAGAGACTTCGTATCTTTAACCTAGAACTGAGAAACGCAAGGCGATCCTTCTTCTCTGACATCATCACCAAAAACAAAAATAATGCGCGTGCCTTATTTGCTACAGTCGATAGGCTAACAAACCCTCCAGTATCAACAGCCTCTGAACTTCTGTCCACCAGGGCATGTAATGAATTTGCCTCCTTCTTTACTAATAAAATCCAGAAAATTAGACAAACAGTCAGTGCCTCAATATCCGGTACAGGTTATATGTTGTCCCTGCGGACTAACCCCAGTAGCATGATACAATTCAATCCGATCAACATTAAAACCCTGGAGAACATTATACTAAATCTGAAATCCTCCACCTGCTGCCTTGATATTCTGCCAACAGGCCTCTTAAAAACAGTTTCTAGTTGCTTGGCCCCAGATCTTCTGCAGATTGTCAACATGTCACTTCTCTCAGGTGTCTTTCCATACGCCCTGAAAACTGCCGTCATAAAGCCGCTCTTAAAAAAGAGCAATCTAGACACCTCAGTAATGAACAATTATAGGCCTAAATCAAACCTCCCGTTTTTAAGCAAAATCATTGGAAAAGCAGCTTTCAACAGCTTAACAACTTCTTAGCTCTAAACAACTGTTTTGATGTTTTCCAGTCAGGGTTTTGACCGCACCACAGCACCGAGACTGCTCTTGTCAAAGTCTTTAACGATATCTACTTAAACTCAGACAATGGCAAAATTTCAGTCCAATGCAAGCATAAATCAAGGGTACCAGCTTACTCTGTTCCTGAAAATAGAGCAGGACGCAATGGACAATCCAGGCCATTGATAGAGTGTACATGGATGGAGACACTTTGTTGTCATCATTCATAGCTCAGAATCCTCAGAAACAAATGCTTAAAAGTGGTCACTTTTGACAAAGAGGAAGAACAGACAATAAATTCTACAAAAGGTCTTACGTATAAAATTGTACACACTCTTAATGGAACCTTACCTGGTGACAGGCCTTCTCCACTGATGTGGAGAAGGCCTGTCACCAGGTATTTTATACGTAAGACCTTTTGTAGAATTTATTGTCCCAGCAGCCTTTGGGCGAGAGGGTTAGGGTTTACACAGTACACAGGTTTCACCCTGGACAGGTCGCCAGTCCATTGCAGGGTCAACACATAAAGAGACAAACATTCAGTTAGCTTATTCCCCACTTCCATGTCTTTGGACTGCGGGAGGAAGCCAGAGTACCTAGAGAGATCCCACACAGGCACAGGGAGAACATGCAAACTCCTTACATAAAGATCTCATGCCTAAGCTGGGGCTTGAACCCAGAACCTTCTTGCTGTGAGTTGAAAGGGCTAACCACTGCACCAACGTGCCTCCTTGGTTAAAAAACAGTGGAGTAGTAAAAATATATATATTCTAATGATTCTAACGGATATTTACCTGTGATGCTCCCTTGAATTATGAACATGTTTTCAAGAACTGCTTATGAGATTGACTCTGTTTATGTTTTGTGCTATAGTACATTTACAGTTCTTTTTTTAATTGCTAACAAGCATTGGTCAATACTGACAACTTTATTAAAACTTTTCACATAGTCTGCATTGCCAACATGCATCTAAGCTAAATAGTTCATCTCAACTCCAAAACTCTTTCTCACCAACAAAACATATCACATATGTAAATAAAACAAAGCTCATTCATCCACAACACTGGCAACAAGACCCACTTAGGAAGCGCTGCCATTAGCACACTGAACTACAAACTACAAAATCAATAAAGAGCATTACATAAGACATTTTGTCTTTAAAGTAAGAAAGATTTTTTCAGATTAATTTATATAGTATTTATATAATTTATATAAGTATAGAATAAGATTTTTACATTTTTATTGACTTTACTAAATTATTGTGTATTGCATAGTGTAACAAGACTAAATCAGCAATGCAGCAATTAATTTTGATAAAATTGTCTATCTTTGCATAGTGATTTACAGTACTTGTGAAAACTAAAAGTTTAAGACAGATAAAAATCAAGAATCACAAAACCAGGGATACAATAAAAAGAAGACACAAAATCTCAAAAACCATGTACAACATATTCATTCACTCATCTGCTCCAGCCCTTGTAGGCTTCAGGAGAAATATCTCCACACACGATTCAGAAGCCATCCCTTTCATCTGATTGCTAATGGGGCCAAACATGGGTCAACTAGGTAGGTTTTCAGCTGTGAAGTGCAACACCTGTGTCATTTTATTGTCATTATTCATTCTGTACATTTAAATGTGGCATGAGCAGAAATGCACTTTTTTCCCCCCACAATTCTCCTTTGATTGTCTTTGTACCTGTTTTGGAACAAAATATGTTAGCATTTGAGGAATATTCTGCAAAAGTATAGTGTTTTGCAGTTTGTGGACTTCTGGAAACTGGTCACTGAAGCCTGTTTTACACCGCACCAAAAACACGGGTCAACACTTGTTTTTGGGCACTCTGAATGGGTTGATTCAGCATTTCGACCCACGTCAACCGACTCGCCAAGCACCCCGGGTGTTTAGCGGCTAGGCTCGGCTCAGCTTGTCTGAAAAAGGCAACCCACGTAGTCTCAGGTTTCACGCGACCTTCCTGTTGCATCCTGATTTTGTCACTGTGCCACCTGTCAGGCTTCGCTTGTAGCTTCGGCTCCCTTCCGGAATAGCCAAAAACTTCATTCTCCTTCGCTGCATTAGCGCTCGGACATTTTCCAATCTGCGCCTAGTTTGTATGCTTTGCAAAAGTGACAACATTGCAATACAACATCGCCGACATCCATGTTGTTATTTGTTTACCTCTCAGTTTTTCAGCGCATGTTTATGTGTAATGATGACGTTGTCAGCGCGATGACAGAGAGAAAAACACAGGCATGCAGCCCTCACAACAGGTTTAAAAACTCGTGTTGATACATGTTTTTCAGTTTGAAAAGGGTATGAATGAATTTTGTGTGGAATCACTGAAAAGTGATTTACAGTTTGTTCCACATAGATTTCTGTTTGACTGAATGTGCGATGAGATTTTAAAGTGTGACTTCAGTTATGACCAATGCTTGTTACCAGCTGAAAAGAAATCCCAGGGGACAAGCTGCTGTGATAAAACATGTGACTGCAATTGTTTTTGGTACAGTTATCAGATTTATGAAGTGTTGGAGCAACTTAATCTGAGATCCTTGTTCTTTGTTTTGTTTCCCATCCTCTTTCTCACTATCCTCTTTTTTTTATTTGTGACATCTGTCATCTTTGTGTGTGTGTGTGTGTGTGTGTGTGTGTGTGTGTGTGTGTGTGTGTGTGTGTGTGTGCTCGCGTGCGCAGGCTATGGTTTTGTAGACTTTGACAACCCTGCAGCTGCTCAGAAGGCTGTGGCCTCGCTCAAAGCCAGTGGAGTTCAGGCACAGATGGCGAAGGTAAGCTCCCCTCCAGCCTTCACTCTCTCATCTGTATCACTTGTATATTTTGCAACGTTTTGCTTTCTTCGATGCTGCAGTTATCTGTTTAAAGACCATGAAGCTGGCTATGCCACGATGATGAACACAGTAAATATAATTATACTTGTAACACTGATGGCAATAATGTAATAGTCACCCTTAGAAAATGATCACTGGATTTATCACTGTCACATTGCTTGAGGTGAGACTGATAGCTTTAATCAAATCACTGATGAGATTATTGAGTACATCCATCCATCCAATTTCTATACTACTTATCTGTTAAGGTTTACGGGGGGGGGGGGGGGGCTGGAGCCTATCCCAGCTGATATCTGACATTGAGTGAGAGGCGGGGTACACCCTGGGTGGGTTGCCAGTCCATCACAGGGCCATCAGGAGCAATTAAGGGTTCAGTATCTTGCTCAAAGATACTTCGATATGGTCACCGGGGGAGGTGAGGATCGAACCAACAACACTTTGGTTCTTAGATGGACACTACCTCTGAGCCATACCATCCCCTGATTGAGTACATGATACATTTATTGATTAAGGCCTATGACCAAGATGAGATGATTGATCAAATTTCAAGAGAACACATGGCTAAGCTAGTGCCTTCCCCACATTTTTTCATGGATTTCCAACCAATACAAATAATCTTTCCAGTTTGCTCTTTTAATTGCATATGCATCTACATGGAATTCAGTGTGTTATAGAGAGAGCACATGAAAGAGGGTGGGTTAGTTCTCTTCTGTGCCAGCCTGTCTTCTATCAAGGTGAGCATGCAGGTTATATTAAAAGTGTGTGTGTACGCATGTGCATACATGCATGCATGTGTGTACTTGTTTTATTACCTATTGGCAACCTTCTGTGGTATAAAAAAACTAACCATATCAGGACCTCTAGTCTTCATGGGTACAACATGTATGAGCTCATGGTTAATGTTTGAGTTGAGGTTGGGTTAGTGTTATGGTTAGGCATCAATTTGTTTGGGATGGGCTGGGCTATCCACATATATGGAACACCCTAATAAGGGTAGCTGTGCAAACCTGTTTGTGTTTTGTGTGTGTGTGTGTGTGTGTGTGTGTGTGTGTGTGTGTGTGTGTGTGTGTGTTTCGGTAGGAGAGTTGTGTACAACAAAGCTCAGCTGAAACATGTCCAAGCACAACACACATCTTTTTGTGTGTGTGTATGTGTGTGTGTGCGCGCACGTGTGCGTGCGTGCGTGTGTGGGTGGGTGTGTTTCGGTAGAAGAGTTGTGTACAACAAAGCTCAGCTGAAACTTGTCCAAGCACAACACACATCTTTCTGTGTGTGTGTGTGTGTGTGTGTGTGTGTGTGTGTGTGTGTGAGAGAGAGAGAGACAGATAGACACTGAATTGTCTGTTGTATGCCTTCTTTTCAGATTCATTAAAGATGTATTGCTGCACACTTCTTTTTATAAATGAGAGATCGTGCAATTAAAATGGACCAGTCTTAAGGCACTCCGAGCATCCCATTGAATTAAATAGCAGCAAGCCTCTGAACCACATTTGCGTTGCTCTATTAAACCGTTTTTCACTAGACTTCCATCTCTTATTATGCTTCTTACAGCTTGGGGCGGCATTTGGAAGAGCCGTGTTGATGTGTTAAACTGTTCTTAAGGAAAAAAGACCTCTACACGGTAGTGTTACAAATACATTGTTTTGTCTTCCGTCCATTTTTTCCGCTTATCCTGTTAAGGGTCATGGGGGGAGTGGAGCCTATCCCAGCGGCTTTTGGGTGAGAGGTGGGGTTCACCAGACCATCGCAAGGCCAACACATATAGACAGACAACCATTCACACTCACAGTCATACCTATGGTCAATTTAGAGTACCCAATTAGCATAGTCCCCATATGCATGTCTTTGGACTGTGGGAGGAAGCCGGAGTACCGGACAGAACCCACGCAGGCACAGGGAGAACATGCAAACTCCACACAGAAATATCCTGTCCCTGAGCCGGGACTTGAACTGGAACCTTCTTGCTGTGAGGCGACAGTGCTAACCACTGCACCACCGTACTGCCCTTGTTTTGTCTTGTGTCCTTTTATTATTAGGGCCTGAGCCAGAAGGTACTCCTCCTCCTTTATGGGACAGGCCCCTCTTCTGCCACTTCTCATCTTAAAACCATTTTCTTTGTTGCTATCACAGTACTACTTATTATTGAAAGTTTATATATTGCTGTTCCTGAGGTTCCAACTTTTATTTTGTCTGTCAAAGGGCTTTATGAGCTTATGTTTCTCCCCCCCCCCCCCCTTCTCAAGCCCCCCTTTTGTACCATCACCGAGTGCTTACTCGTGGGAATGTTGGGTCTCCTTCATCTGAAGTAAAGAGTAAAGTTCTTTACCTGCTCTTTATGTAAAGTGCCTTGAGATGGCTTTTGCTGTGATTTGGCACTATATAAATAAAGACTGATGGATTGATTGTTTCTAAATGTTTAATATAAATAATGTTATTATCATTGGTGGTTATCAGTTTATTATTAATATGAATCTAAAACCTTTCTTAGCTTGGCTACACTCCACTTATTATGTAAGGGGACTGTACATGGAGGCATGCTGTGGCATTAATATAGTTACGTTGGAAACTCTGCTCACATGGCTTCTACTACCACTCAGCTTTTCCTATCTTCAACTGATGACACAACTGCCTCAGCTCAGATATCTAAGGAGTCAGGCGGAGTTTGGCAGTTAGAGAGAGCAATCAAGGTCTGAATAGCTGCAGCACTGACCTTTATTATTTTGACAGCGCGAAAACCAACGGAACGGGATTTACGTTCTCAGCTGGGTTGCTCCCATCGATGTATGTCTCTCCAACAAACTGGTGGGAGGACGGCCTCCAAAGCCTTCGCCTCGACAACCATGACTCCCGCTGGGATTCGCTCGATGGAGAAGGGAAGCGCGTTGATTCTTCTACCATCGGGTTTCAGGCTGCTTGCTGGCTCAACAACGATGCTCTTGTCAGGTGCACGGTGGCTTCTCTCCGCTGGTCAGGATGGAGATTCAAGAGGTCAATGGAATAACAACTGTGAGCTGCAATCGGTGACGAATTATGAAATAGGAAAAAAATCAATATTGGAGGTGTTACATTGAACAATGCCTTCATGAATTTAGGTGGAAGATAGGTACGTTCAACTCAAAACATTACTACCAAAGGAATTATTAAAAATGTATCAAAGAGTTTGTTGCAAGAACAAAGACTAACTCATGAGTGAGTAGATGGTCATAAAAAAGGAGACGGCTCTAGGGGTTTGCGCAAAGAGTAGGAGCAAGAAGGTGCGTGCAAAGTGCGATGTCCCGATTATTACAGTAATAAACTGGTCCGCCTCAGAGGATTGACCTTTGACCTGTGTGGGGTTGCTGGCCAATTAGCACACTTTACCATCTTCAATGCTTCTCAGATATCAATGTATTGAACTGATTGAATGAAAAGCAATTATACAACATACGGATAGATCACTTAGAGAAATAAGATGGCTCAGAGACTTAATGACATGAAGAGGCGAATAAAGTTTGACAACTACACATAGTGAAACATCCTAAACATTATGTTTATATACAAGAATATATATATGTGTGTGACTATGTGAGTGTTTTTAGGTTCGAATGTGTGTATGTGTGTATGTATATTTGTGTGTGTGTGTGTGTTAAGTGAGGGATTCTGTGAATGGAGACTTAAGTTATGAGGGGACATTACTCAATACACAGAACTTCATTTAACTGGGACACAGAACCCTTCAACCACACGAACATCCTTACAGACTTGAACAGTTAGAACATTGGAATGTTTAAACACATACACTCAGGGAGAGATGACAGTTTTATCATGGTCTGCAACTCTTCTTCAGTTAACTGTACTTGGTTTTTCCCACCAGACGAAGGTTTATGGCACCTTGTGGGGGTGAAAGTTATAGGGAAGTGAGAACCCCCACCTCTTGGCATACCTTTCTGACTGGAATTACGAGTTCTTGGGTCAAGATGAACAGGGGATGACGACTAATTGGCTGGTACTGTACCTTCTTGATAAGGGTGAAGCAAATGTTCATGGTTATACAAGTGGTTAAATTATTGTTAGAAAGGTCAAGAGAGGTTTGTTCTGTTCCTCTTTCAGAATTAAGTGTCAAGGAGAAGGGGTTACTCCAGACATCCTGAGGAATGTGATGAAGGAAACAGGGGCTATTACACTACATTATATACCTAACCACCCTCCTCCACCCTCCCACCCTCCTCCCTCTGTGCCTGTTTACAGGAAAGCAAATCCTGGTTCACCTCAAACTTCCTCAAACTTAACAGTGATAAAACAGAAGTAGTCCTCATTTCCTCCAAATCCACACTCAACAAGCATCCCAGTTTCACCCTCACCATTGACAACACCTCCGTTTCCCCTTCCCCTCAGGTTAAGAGTCTGGGTGTCGTCCTCGACTCCACCTTATCATTCCATACCCACATCAACAACACCATCCGGTCCGCCTACTTCCACCTCCGGAATATCAACCGTCTCCGCCCATCTCTCACTCCCAACAGCGCTGCAATCCTGGTCCACTCTCTCGTCACCTCCCGTCTGGATTATTGTAACTCACTTCTTTTTGGTCTCCCACACAAACTCCTCCATAAGCTTCAATTGGTCCAGAACGCAGCTGCCCGAATCATCACCAGAACCCCTGTCATCAGTCACATCACCCCCGTTCTACATCAACTCCACTGGCTTCCCAAAAAACACCGCATTGACTACAAGATCCTCCTCCATACATTCAAAACCTCGCGCCTTCATACCTGTCAGACCATCTCCACACCAACATTCCCACCCCGTCTCTCAGGTCTTCCTCCTCCATCAGCCTCAATGTCCCCTCCTTCCGTCGAACCTCCATGGGGGCTAGAGCCTTCAGTTGCTCTGCCCCTCGCCTCTGGAACTCCCTCCCTCCTGACATCAGAAACATTGACTCCATTGACACCTTCAAAAATCATCTCAAAACTCACCTTTTTAGACAGGCATATGGCTGAATGCCCTCTCTTGTGCTCTCCAAGGGACTTCTGTTGTTGTTCTTTTAAATCGTGCATGTTTTATTTTATTTATTTATCTATTTTAAACTGTTGTACAGCGACCTTGAGTGCCTTGAAAGGCGCCTTATAAATAAAATGTATTATTATTATTATTATTATTATTTGAACCTGATATTGTGGAGGAGTTCCTGAGTCAATTGGACCTGCCCTCCTTTGGGAGATTGCAAAATGAAAAATTAATAAAAGTAAAAGAAATTGATAAGGTGTGATCTCCCTGAAATGATTTAAATCAAGATTCTAAATTATACTGGATGCAGCTATTTTAACCAAAATGGAAGAAGTGATACCTTTCCTGACTGATGAAGATCAAACTGGGTTTACTGAATGTAGACAAACTCAGGACAATATAAGGAGGACCCTCCACACTATCAAATATGTAAAACAGGGAGAAATTGGAGCCATGCTATCGACGCAGATGCACAGAAATGTGGGTGTATGGAACCCTGTCAGGTTACACCCTTAATGTTGATAACAACACAAGCCCAGACATTCAATTTTGCTCCATCATTAGATTTTTTAAAAAAGTACAAGTTCAGCTAGGACTCTATTAAATACTTTGGTGTTAAGTTAACAAAGGATATACCACAGTTATTTTTTGAAAACTAAGTAACACTTCACAGATAAAGGAAGATCTAGACAGAAGGGCCTTCCTGTCCCTGCATCTGGGCAACAGAATTATGACAATAAAAACAAATATTTTACCCAGATTTCTTTATCTGTTTCACTCTTTACTCATCTGTGTCCCTGAGAGTCAATTTAGAGAATGGGATGAGGTGATATCTCAATTAATCTGGAATGGCAAGACCCACAGGGTGAGGTATAAAACTTTACAACTGCCAAAATGAAGTGGGAGTGGGGGGATGGGTTTGCCAAGACTCAAAGATTTGTATTTTGTGGCACAAATGAGACCACTGCTGCTCTGGTGCAATAAAGACTACTTCACAAAATGGAAAAAAATGTGGAGCTATCTCTGTCAAACAGGCACATAAAGAGTTTAAGAGGATGCCCAATGGTGGCAAGTCAACATCATATCCAGAGTCAGTGGGTTAGATTCTCCATTGAAATCTGATCTAGCCTGGTGAAAAGAAATTTAGAATTTTAATTTGGCCAACTCATGACCCGGATTTCAAACCAGGTATGAATGATGAAGGCTTCACTCAATGGGCGAGAAGGCAATTCTGCACATTGTGTTCCTACTTGAAAAACAGGAATTCGTAGACTTCGATATTGGATAGAGACAGCCTTGATTGGCATGATTTCTAAAGGTATCAGCAATGCCAGCACTACTTTAATAAGAACATTAAAAAATCTATACAGGAAAATATATCAGGTATTACCAAAATGTTTATCAAAGCCTATAGCGCAAAACTGTCCAGAAAGATCATTGGCGAACTATACAGACATATTGTTGAAATAAGAGGCCACTCAGCAATCTATATTAAGGCAAAATGGGGAAAAAAATTGGGAACTGTAATAACTTCTGAAAACTGGACAAATATAATTCATACACAAATCACTACTCAATTTTGGAGGAATTTTTCCTGGAAAAATTGTGTCAGATTTTGATAACACCAAAGCAAAAGTTTAAACAGGCAGGATTACAACCTGCATGCTGAAGAGGATGTGGACACAGTATGGCAGACCATACACACATGTTCTGGACCTGTACGATCCATAAACCCTTCTGATAAGGAGTCTACAGTATCTTTAGAGAAGTCTTGCAGTGTACTTTTACACACATTTTCACCTCTCTATCATTCTACCTAGGTAATATATTGTTACCAAAAAGGACAAATACCTCCTAAAAGTCTTCATGGCTGTGAGCGAAAAAACCATGACAAGAAGATGGCTCGACACAGAACTGCCCTCTGTTAGTCAGTGGGAAGCCAGAAATTAAAGACATCCAAACTATGGAACTAATGGTTTTTAATCTTAGACGACAAAAGAGCAAATGCGATGCCCTCTGGGAAAGATGGAGCGCTTATAACACAAGAAGAGGTGATCCATCCATCCATCCATCCATTTTCTTCCGCTTATCCTGTTAAGGGTCACGGGAGAGTCTATCCCAGCGGCTATGGGCGAGAGTTGGGGTACAGCCTGGACAGGTCGCCAGTCCATCGCAGGGCTTTCACACCTACAGTCAATTTAGAGTATTCAATCAGCCTAGTCCCCAGTTGCACGTCTTTGGACGGTGGGAAGAAGATTCAGATTCAGAAAACTTTATTTATCCCCGAGGGGCAATTAAAGATCACAACTCAAAGCCTGATACAAGTATCACAAGCCGTCACAATTATTACAGATTGAAAGTAATAATGGTACACTTCAGAAATTTAACAACAGCACATATACATTTGTTGTGTATGTACGCTAAACTTGAGCAGTCCGTTGACCCAATGGAGGCAAGTGAGAGTGAGGCGTCGCAGCAAGAGCCGCGCCAGCCAAGCCCGGGCGGGGCAGGCTGCAGCCAGCAGGCGCTGCCACCCCAAGGGAGGTGGAGAGGGCAGAGGCGGGGGTCAGGAACACACGGGGGAGGGGGGGGATAGTACGTGCCATTTGCGTCACCAAGGCAGAAGGAGTTCTCCTGGAGGATAAACAGTGGGCAGATGACCTTCAGTAGCCGATAAGGTTTCTGTGTTTGGGTTAGGGCAGAGGAGCACACATTCCAATCCATCTTCTCTTTCAGTCCAATCCAAATTGTAAGTTAAAAATTTTCTGGTCTTCAACATCACTCTCCTCTTCACAAAGCGGCCAACTGCTCCGAGATGGTTTCCATCCTGCGTTTCAGTTCAAGAGTCTGTTGTTTCAGTTCAAGAGTCTGTTGTTGCCCCGCTTTGCCAGCCTCAATAATTGCGTTGTAAATGACGGTCAGTTGTGGAGGTCCAGATCTGGTGGCAGCCGTCGTCTTGCCAATTTTGCGGTATGTGAGGGCACCTCCAAGTCCGAGGAGGAGAAGCCCCACAACCATGAACCCAAATAAGTAGAGGTCCTCGATGTCCTCCACGGAGAGAGGCGTCAAGCACGCGGTACGCCATCTCCCCCAGGAATCGAGAACGTAGCCCGCAGGGTCGGTTCCATGCGGACAGGCAGGTTCCTCCGGTCCTGATTTCCTTGTCGAAAATATGGTGTCAATAGCGTTGAGAGACCAGCTGATCAATTCCATGATTAGTTTTTAGGTAGAGAGCTCACAGCTGCGTTGGATAGGAGTTGAGACAAAGAATGATAGTCAGACAGAAAAGAAGAGGAGGAGAGAAGAGGAGTGCGACTGCTCTCGCCGAGTCCCAACCCAGAAGCCAGAGTCCCCGGAGAGAACCCACACAGGCACAGGGAGAACATGCAAACTCCACACTGAAATAGCCCGTGCCCGAGCCGGGACTCAAACCCGGAACCTTCTTGCTGTGAGGCGACAGTGCTAACCACTGCACCACTGGGTACTAAGCCCATTCAAGTGATTTAAGGGGTTGCACACACTTCCACCACATGAGGGCATCTCATCACCAGAGCCCATAGTGCCGTAGATGGCAGAATACTGCCTTTTTCTGATCATGCACTGACCCAATGAGAAGACACACAGATGAGACTGAGCCTAACAGCAGGAGGAGTGGTTTTAGATGTAAAAAAAAACCTTGTTGGACTCCGGTGAGTGCCTAAACATGCCTATTAAACCAGTCAGAGTTGTTGAACCGTTGTATTCTTGTTTTACGTTGTGAAAAGTTGAGTGAGTTACATTAAAAAAGATCGCAAGCCACGAGCTATGGCTAACTGCGAGTAGCGCTGTTTAGTAGCGGGTGATGTTACTGTCTGTTATGTGTTATATGTGAGTGCTAATGCTAAAATGCCGTGTTGTTACCGTACTATTGGTGGTGACAATAATGTTTATCGTGCGTATTGTCAGGTTGTTTTATTGTTGTCAATCATGATGTTGTGTTAATTAAAAAAAGAGAAATACTGATTAAAAGTTTGTTAAAAAAATAAATAAGAGATGTTGAAAAAATAATTCACAATGACTAATTCTGTAAAATATTGGTGTTTTGTATGTTCTGTATCTGAGAATCATATGAAGAGAGAGTTACATTCCAGAGTGTTAATCAGCAATTGCATACATGATGCAGAAACAGACTGCCCCCCCCCCCCCCCGACGGAATCAGACATCGAGCAAGATGATTCTGAGTCCTTGTGGTTCAGTGGTGAGCCAGGGAACTTGATCAATGGAGATGGATCCAGTCCGATGCTGACTGACTCCATCTATTCACAAGAGAGAGATAAGACATTTCCCAATACACCCTGATGGAGTAGCATCAAACACGTTCTCCAGCAGCTGAGAGAAAATGGCCTTAACATTGATATCATATTGATAAAGCTGTCGTAAAAAACTAAACAAAACATGGAGACATTTGCATCTGAAAATGTTAGTGCCTAATTCATTGTTGGTTAGTGGTGTAATGGGTAGTGAGGTTGATAACAAAGTATTCTTTTACTTGGCAGAGTATGGCAAGATTGAGAGGGTTATTGAAGTTGTCAGCAGTGAGGTGAAGTTCCAACACACTGCTATTGCAGAGAAAATGGCCTGAAACTCTCATCAAAGAAATGCCATTTCTTTCAACGTTCGGTACGGTATCTAGGTCACATTGTTTCAAGCAGAGGAGTTGAGACTGACCCTGACAAAGTCAGTGCCCTCAAGCCTCAGACCCTCGGTGAGCTCAAGTCCTTTTTGGGCTTTGCGGGTTATTACTGCCGCTTCATTAGAGACTATTCTAAAATAGTAAAACCCTTAAATGATCTCACAGGTGGTTACCCACCTTATTGAAAGGGCCAAAAGACATCAAGCCCTTGGGGGTACTTCAATTCCAAAGAGCCCATTAATGAGCAATGGACATCTGATTGCCAAAAGGCTTTTGACTTGATCATCGAAAAACTGACATCTGCACCTGTTCTGGGGTTTGCTGACCCAACATTGCCTTATGTCCTCCACACCGACGCCAGCACTTCCGGTTTAGGGGCTTCCCTATACCAAGAACAGGATGGCAAAATGCGAGTCATTGCTTATGCGAGCAGGGGTCTTTCATCCAGCGAAAAGTGATACCCTGCCCACAAGCTTGAATTTCTAGCCCTCAAATGGTCAATCGTAGAGAAATTTTACGATTACCTCTTCAGGAACACATTCACTGTCATAACTGACAATAATCCTCTGACATTTGTTCTGAAGTCAGCAAAACTGGATGCAGCCAGTTATCATCGGCTCACTGTCCACTCTACGTTTGACTTTAACATTAAATACTGTGCCGGGAAGGGTAAACAGGACACTGATCGCCTTTCTCGACAGCCACATGAGAGTATGGCTGACGACCATGCATCCCTTGAAGAGAAGGAGTGAATCAAACGATACACTTCACACCATCTTTCTACATCTCCTGACCATTGAGAATTGCCTCCAGATACAGTTGCTGTTTTTGTACCATCTTCACCATCTTCAAAGCGAGGCAAACAACTATCTTGCTTCCATCTATCTGGTGGAATCCCTCGCTATACATCTGGATGTGGTTCCTTATGAAAATGATGACATGTTAGGTTGTTCCACCATACCTACCTACAGTCCACAAGAACTCCAAGAGCATCAAAGAACTGATCCTGTCATTGGGCCGGTTGTCTAAGTCTTGGACGGAGGAGATGAGGTCAACCTTAGTCCAGATTCCTTGGAGCTCAAGCTTTTGCATAAGGGAAGGAAAAGTTGGAGATGAAAAATGGTCTATTGTACCGAACACGTCATTCAGGTGATGATGTCACTTACCAGTTTGTTACTCCAAAGCTTCTTCGAGCTGACATCCTTAAGTCCTTACATGACCATATGGGGGCATATGGGGTTGGAAAGAACTCTGGATCTGGTTAGGTCAAGATTCTTTTGGCAAAAAATGGCTCGTTAGGTAGAGACCAAAATCAAGTCATGTGGGCGCTGTGTCAGAAGGAAGGCGCAACCAGAGAAGTCAGTGCCTCTGGTGCACATCCATACCACTCGCCCCATGGCACTGCTGTGCATTAACTACTTATCCCTTGAACTTGACAGTGGCAACATCAAAGATATTTTGGTCATCACAGATCATTTTACTCGTTGTGCTGTTGCCATACCAACAAAGGACCAAAAAGCTGCAACAGACGCCAAAACCCTTTGGGAGCAGTTCCTCATGCATCACGGATTACCTGAGCAGTTGCTACGTGATCAGGGCAGGGATTTTGAGTCCCAACTCATCAAAGAACTCTGCACCCTCGCAGTCATCACGAAGGTGCACACATTGCCCTATGACCCACAAGGAAACCCCGTAAAGAGGTTTAATCGAACCCTGTTAGGCATGTTAGGAACCCTAAAGGACAAAGATAAAAGTCACTGGCGAGATTTTGTAAAGCTACTCACTCATGCCTATAATTGCACCAACAACGATGCCACAGGTTTCAGGCCATACGAACTGATGTTTGGGCGCCAACCTCGATTGCCTGTTGAAATCATCTTTGGCTTAAATGTGAGAGATGGCTCTCCCAAATCCCTTTCTCAGCATGTGAAGAATCTGAAAGCACGTCTTGAAGAGAGTTATCAAATCACCACCAGGAACTCACAAAAGGTGGCTGATCGGAACAAACGCTGATTTGACTAGACAGTACAAGAGCTGACATTAGAGGAAGGGGATCGGATGCTTGTGAAAAATTGGAGGTTCCGGGGTAAACACAAGCTTGCGGAAAAGTGGGAATCCACTATGTACAAGGTTCTGGAAAAGATAGGTGACATACCTGTGTACAAAGTACAACCCAGCAATGGAGATGGTCCCATCAGAACTCTACATAGGGACCTACTCCTTCCTTGTGGTGACCTCTCTGAAACAGAGGAAGCCAAAACAGTCAGACCGAAAGTCTTCAAGCCAAGAACCAGACAAAGTCATCCCCAGTTACTTCAGGAACTCTCGGAAACTGAGGATGATTCTTTCATCTACCCTGCCCAATCCTCTTTTGCTCTTGAAGAAAGATTCATTCAGGTGTGTGAGTTTCTGAAAAGGCCGCAACCTGATGCAAACCCAGAGAATGACTGCTTGCCGATCATGCCATCAAGTTCCTTGACCTCCCAGCCTCGGGATGGTCTTAATAGCAGTAGTTCTCCTGCCAGATCTGTTCAGACACCCCTTGAGATGGCAAAAGGATATGACAAACCGGATTTGACAAACGAACTAGACATGACAAATGAACCGGATGTGACAAACGAATCGGATATGATAGATGAACTGGCTATGACAAAAGAAAATGATGAGAACAAACTTGTGGAGGTTCAACCAGAAGCTGATTCAAAGCACGCTCAAATATTTGACAAAGAAACTGAAAGTGAAGCCAACATAACTGACTAAGTACGGAGGTCAGAAAGGCCATGACAACCCCCTGACCACTTTTACTACATTGGGTTGGGGAAACCCTTACTATCGTTTGCTCAAAATGTTTTACTGAATGTTACCCAAGCAATAGATAGTATCAGCAGCTATAATAGCCCCTAAGGGAAACAGAGCCCAGTTAATGAAGGGACTCATGCAGATTCAGGAGGGAAGGGTGTAACCCACATGGGTACGAAGCCCATTCAAGTGATTTAATGGGTTGTAATCACTCCAACCACATGAGGGCGCCTCATCACTAGAGCCCATAGTGCCGTCTTTGGCAGCATTCTGCTTTTTGCTGATCATGCACTGACGGAGCGAGAGGACATGCAGATGTAACTGAGCTGAACAGCGCAAGGAGTAGTTTTAGATGTAAATAAACCTTGTTGGACTCCTATTAAACCAGTCAGAGTTGTTGAACCGTTGTATTCTTGTTTAACGTTGTGAAAAGTTGAGTAAGATACATTAAAAAAGATCGCAAGCCACGAGCTATGGCTAACTGCGAGTAGCGCTGTTTAGTAGCGGGTGATGTTACTGTCTGTTATGTGTTATATGTGAGTGCTAATGCTAAAATGCCGTGTTGTAACCGTACTATTGGTGGTGACAATAATGTTTATCGTGTGTATTGTCAGGTTGTTTTGTTGTTGTCAATCATGATGTTGTGTTAATTAAAAAAGGAGAAATACTGATTAAAAGTTTGTTAAAAAAATAAATAAGAGATGTTGAAAAAATAATTCACAATGACTAATTCTGTAAAATGTTGGTTTTTGTATGTTCTGTATCTGAGAATCATATGAAGAGAGAGTTAGATTCCAGAGTGTTAATCAGCATTTGATTTATTTTGTTCCTGCATCATGTATGCAGACTGTTTTCTTTCCCCCCTGATGGAATCAGACACTGAACTAGATCAGTCTAAGCCCTTGTGGATCAGTGGCGAGCCAGGGAACTTGATCGACTGAGATGGATCCACTCTGATGCTGATTGACTCCATCCATTGACAAGAGCGAGATAAGACATTTCCCAATAAACCCAGCTGAAGTAGCAGGATGAAACGCGCACATAAACACACACCTGGACACGGAACAAGGACACTACTCTTTTTCTTTCTGTCTTTTGGACTCTGTTAATTTCATTTCATTTATTTAAATACCAAAGGGCCCTATTTTGATTTTCTCTGTTCTTCTCAGCTGAACTTAATAATTTTTGTGAGCAAATGAATGACCAGTGCTCAACTGTGAGTCCAACCTTGAACTTGGATGATGTGGGTTGCTCATTTTCTAGAGGTTAAGGGCACCACAGAAGTTTCTCTTGACTTAACTGCTTTATATCAGTGTAGTTCAGTACTCACTGCATTATATTTGATTGCTAATACAGTTTTTCTCAATTGCTTTGATTAATTTCATGGAACTCTAACCTCATTATCTTAACTGTTCCTAAAACTCCACATCATGAATGCAATTGGTCAGTACACTATTTACAATTGTGGTTCGGTTCATACAAAATGCAAAACACTGATCAAAAATTGTTTGGGTACGCATATCAATTGCACAACACAGGTGCAAAATGTGATGACTAAATACTTACAGTTATACTGTATATCATGGGTACCAGCTCTGTTTCTGAAAATGGAGCCAGGAGCAAGGGTCAATCCAGGCAGTGTAAGACAAGTCTGAATGCATGGTGGTGGTTGTTTGTATACAAATGAGAATGAAAACAACTTCACATTTATGGATATTTCTGTCATCTACCATCATTATTGGAGCAATATTGAATTTTATTGATCAATATTGAATCAAATCAGAATTGAGTCAAAATATGAGTTGCTTGAATATAGCCATCCCCAACAGTTTCCTCATATTTGTCTCCATTGTGTGTTTCACATTGACAGAAACACTATACCCAGGGCTCCAGACTAACTTTTTCACAGGTAGCACTGGTGCCACCTACCTTTTCAGTTGGTAGCGCCACCACAAATTAGGTAGCGCCACCTTTTTCTTCGTATAGCGTGGTATCGATATATAACCTTATCATGATTATAGTTGTGTTAATTTGCATACCATTGTTTTGCCTTGATGTAAAGATTGACAATGACCCAAACTTGATATTTGCAAAATATTTTAACGTGCAATTTCATTGCCTTCCATTTGTATAACTTTTTACTGCTGCATAGAAAACATTACCTAAACTAACTGTGCATCATTTATTCAATTCAACTTAACTTCAAGCGACAGCAGCATTATTTCACAGGTGTAACTCATATACTTAAAGAGCATTGTCTTCTTTTTGTTTAACTTTTTACTGCTGCATAGACATAACAAATTGTGTTCTGCCAGCAACACACGCCATGGCTTGTCCTTCATATCGTAACCACAGGAACTGCGCCAACCATTTTGGCTGAAAAGCGTACTTTTTCCTTTTACCTGCCATCGCTTTCGCCAAACCATCACTATTCTCTTCACTCTTGAAATCGGAGAATCTCCTCGGTTCTTCTCCACCTTCCTCATCGCCTAACCCACCTCCAGCTACCGCATTTGTCTCCTCTGCAACATTTTTTTTCTCAAAAAAATCCAGAAGAGTCCGCTTCATGTGTGCCGCTATGCTGCTTGTTTTTTTTTTTTGTTTTTGTTTTTTCTTCGCGGGGTTGATGAGTGAGCGCACCGTGGGTACATTTCGTGCATGTGATCAGACCGGTGCAGACAGATGGGCAGAGAGAGAGGGGAGAGGGGATTCAATGGACTGAGCCAGAAAGTAATATTGTATCATCAACCAAAACAACCATAAATGCACTAACACAGCCGCCCGTGCCTCAGGGCTGAGGCAGGGAGTTTTTTTTATTTACCGTATTTTCCGCACGATAAGGCGCACCTAAAAGCCTTTGATTTTCTCAAAAACTGACAGTGCACGTTATAATCCGATGCACCTTATATATGGATCAATATTGGTTAATTATGGCTACCGTAGTCAGGGAGGCTTCCTCCCACAGTCCAAAGACATCAAGAGGGGACTAGCTAATTGGATAATCTAAATTGACCGTAGGCATGGCTGTGATTGTGAATGGTTGTCTGTCAATAAGTGTTGGCCCTGCGATGGACTGGCGACCCATCCAGGGTGAACCCTGCCTCTTGCCCGAAGGCTGCTGGGATAGGCTTCAGCCCCCCCACGACCCTTAACAGGATAAGCGGTAGACAATAGATGGATGGATATGAGTTTAAAGTTTCATCCTTGCAACAAAGACTATAGACTACATAAGTTTTTTTCCCTTCTGATGAGCAAAATATATGTCAGTCATCCTCATGGACCTTTGCACATTTTCCTTTTAATAATACAAGCAAGTATTGCCACTGTCTTAAGTAAATGTATGTGTGCGTGTATGTGTGTGGTGTGCATACTGTAATAACAGTTGCAGAGGACCACAGCCTTTATGGTAATTAGAGAGATGGCAACACTGGCAGTGACACATAACACCTCCTTCCCCCTTCCTCCCACATCCACTTTGTCTCTTCCCTGCTTTCTGTTTTTAATCTCCTTTCTCCTCCTGGCTTGCTCCTGGTTTGCTCTCCTCCTCTGACAACCTGCCGCCACCCTGCTGCCTAATTGTATTTTTATGTGTGTGTGTGTGTGTTTGTGTGTGTGTGTGTGTGTGTGTGTGTGTGTGTGTGTGTGTGTGTGTGTGTGTGTGTGTCTGGGGGGTGCAATGCTTCCTCTAGAGCAAACTATATTCCATGATTATCATCCATGATTAAACCCTTGGGTCACACCACTTGTGATGTTAACTCAACCTGTCCCTTTATCTTTCTATCTTTTTCTGTCTTGTGTGTGCTTCTGATGGTACCCAGATACCTGATTTTCATTCAGCTTGGTCTACTGATATATCCAGTATGTTTGTTAGCTTCATACCCTGAGTGCTCATTCTGTATTTGCATGAGAGAATTAACAAATGAAAGGAGAAAACACATATCTCTTTCATCTCTCGCATAATCTCTCACTTTTTCTGATTGTCACTTTCCTAAAGCCACGATCTTTCACACTGTTCGTTTGAGTGTTTATGCTTTATTTTCACTTTCAAAGGTAATAGCCATGCTTACTTAAATAAATTTAGTGTACAATAATTATTTCTCACTATCCTGTTGACTTAACTCACAGGGACAAATAAAGATTGTGAACTGTGAACTATGAACTGTAATTTGAGTAATGTACTCATTTAGCCTGAAAGAGGTATCAAACTAGGTTCACTTCAGTAAACTGAACTTGTGATCTATGAGTGAATGAAGAGCTCAATTATGCACATGCACAGATGGACTTTACAGGAGGTTTCCCAACACCTTGTTGACTAGAATCCCTGAAAAAACAGAGCATTTTCTGAGTCTCTAGGTAAGTTATTCAACTTCAATAAGTATTTATTTCTCAGCTTTGACTACATTAACTACAAATGAATTTTGGCAGGACAATTTTATTTCTGAATACTTTTCAGCTAAAACTCTTGGCAGGCCAATGCTAATGTTAGCTAACAGCAGCCAATGTAGCTAGCTGAAGCACATGTCATTCACATGATAGTTACATTAGCTACAACCATGAGAGCTCTGCCCACACTTTTAACTAGTGTTAAATGCTAATTTGATGCAACTAAAAAACTAGTTATGGTTATTATAGAATGCAAACGATATGCATGCTGCGCTTGACACAAGCGGCCACCACTCCCATTAAGATATAATGTTAATTTGATGTACAAAATGCAAAACTATTGTGTCACACTGAAAGATAGGAATGTGTGGTGTAATTAGGCTACACAGGAGCTATCAATATACTGGTCCATACTGACTAAAAATTCTATTTTGTCTTTTAAGGTTTTTGCTGAATTCACAAGAGTGGCAAGTAAACATCTTGAGCAAGACTTCTTTGAGTCCTTGGACTGCCATACTCTGTTTCCTTGAGATCTTCAAATCTAAAAAGAGAATTGTGGGCAAGACACTTTCAGAGATCATTGCCCACGTTTGAAACGTTTTCTTCTCATTAATCTTGTGTAAGGACAGGAAATTGTACAAGTTCTTTCTTTCTGATAAATTTTGATATGTTTCCTTATCCATACACACAGACACAGACAGACAGACGGACAGACAGACACACACATACACACACACACACACACACACACACACACACACACACACACACACACACCTTTCAATCACTTAATTTGAAAAAAAATGATGGCATTTCTTCAGAAAATTCTTTTCCTTAGTTTAACTTCTTTTCCCCAATGATAGGACCCATGATGTCAGAGCCATGAGGACTGCTGTCCTACGATGTCTCCCAGTTTTCTTTGGAGATGATATATCCACAGGATTCAGATGCCATCACAGATTTCACACAGACTCATGTCGGTGTCTTGACTGTGAAGACAGTGAGCAGTGAGCAGCCTTCATCTGGATTATCCAAAAAAAACAAAACAAAACAAAAAAAAACCTTAAGAACACCTTTGACTTATTCAGAGGGTGATGCTTAACCTGGGTGTAGGTATTCTGAGGCCAAAACTTCAGAGCTTGAAAAATGCACTTTTACAGGAGGTGTGCTGCGGGATAGTTGGATAATAGTAAAGGATTGTTAAACATAGATACTGGATTTGACTGTTAAACTCAAATATTTACAACTAGTAACCACTGCAAAATTCTTTGATAGTTCCAGACAGTCACAGATGGATGATTTTGGTTACATGTCATATTAGTTAAGTTTTGTAGTGTCCCTGTTTGTGGGATATCATTTGCAGATTTAATCCCACTTTAAATGACCTAGACTAGAAAATAAATGCTTGATTGGGTGTGATTTACATTCTTTTGTGAAAAGAGCAGAATGCTTTTTAGAGAATAAGTTCTAAAAAGAGATGATTGCAAATCATCTCTTGGTGCATATTTACAAATGTTTGTTTTTAAATGTTTTATATTTTGTCCCTATTTTTTCTGTTATTGAGATTTCTTTAATTGTGGGAAAGACCACCCCTAAGTTTTAGTGATATTATTGATATAATTTGATGGCAGTCAACATGAAAGTAGAAAAGTGTTTCAACCAAAATAAGAGAGCTAGAAATAAGAGGAGTGGGAGAGAGGAAATGAGAAGGGGGAGACAGTGAGTGATACCAATTGAATTACATGTAATTTGCACACAACCACCAGCCGCACGCCAATCCCATTAACCCAGCACTAGCCACCATGGAGTGTGTGTATCCATGTGTTTGTGTGTGCGTGGAGGGAAAAGGATGGAGAAGTTAAATGGATAAGAGAGAAAATAAGAGTAAGGGTTTGCTAGGACAGGAAGAAGAGTGCATGGAGAAGAAAATGAAGATGAGAATAGGCATCTTCGTGATTAATGTGCTCTGCTTAAATGACTTGTGAAAAATAAGCCATCTTGAAGACTATTATTTATACTTTACACATTCTTTATTCTACTGCCTGAATGTATTTTATACCATCACCAACCAACACCAGCGCTCGGCCATTGACGTGACTTACCTGAAAAATGACACTGATTTTCTCGGTGATCATGTCTTCTGGCCTCAGTGTCACCCTTTTCCCCTCCCTAAACAGAACATACATGTTTGTGCTCATGTTTAATGCACAGACCGTGCCATGATGCGATAATGGTTGTCGCTGTTCTCTCTCGTTTCCAAGTAAAGTTCACTTCCTGGTCACATGGCTTGCGTAAAATCTAACTATGCAAATTGGACAATCGTCTGTTATCCGTTTTGTTCATTTTTCAATTGTGCACAAAATCGGAAATCGGAAAAATCTTCGTTATCCCTTTTGCCGTTTTGGGTCTGGAAACAAATATTGAAAAAAAGAGTCATTTTGTTTTTCTAGTTTTGGTTTTATTTTGAAAAACAAATGAACGAATGATACACAGATTCATTAGGCTGTTTTTCTTGCTGATGCAGCATCAGTAACTTTAGCTAGCTTTTCTTTTCGTTTTAATCACTGGCTTACCTGATGCTCTCTTGTTAAAAAAACACATGTTAATTTTGCTGCATTTAGCAGCATCTCCTGCAGCATCTCTCTCTCTTTCTGTCCTCCTCTCTCTCTGCTCCACCTTTCCTTTTTTCTCCATCCATCTCCACTGTCAGCAGTTGTACTTTTAAGTTACAACAGTGTTTTCAAGCAGCATGTTCTTCCGTTCCTATTCTGCCTGCCTGTCTTGTTTCTATTGGTCACACGCAGATATTGTCCCAGCACGCTATTCACAACACTTCAAAAAAAGTTTAAGCTGCTGTCTCCCCAGCAAGACATTTAGCATGCCAGACCACCGTGCTCCTGATGGCCAGTCCGGGCCTGTCATGCCACAGCCGCCCGCGGCAGAGTGTGATAATCTGTCGGCCGAGGCAGACCTCGGCTGTTGCACAACACTGTGTTTCTCAAGACATAAGAGGCAGACCGGGCGCCACATGTTAAGGAGACCAGGCCGCCAAGCAAATGTCACCGGCTAACGGGCCAAATAATCATAGCCGCTTTTACTTTATAACTTTGCTTCAAATTAGCATTTGCATCATAATCACATAATTTATGTACTATAGCTAACAGTATAAATTATCATGTGAATGTCATGAAAATGGTGGTTTTAGTGAGCTGCCTTGGCTAATATTAGCTAACAATAGCGTTAGTCTAATTATCTCCAGAGATGTTTGTAATACCAATGTTCAGAAAAAAAAAGACCTGCCAAAAATGTATGACATTATCGTTGACTTTTGCTTGCTTTGAGACTCTTCAACTTCATCCGAGTCAGTCTCTGTATCTAGGGCAGGCTCAGGATTACCCACAAATGCTTGAACCACTGCTCAACTGGTGTCGGCTATCTTCATCATCGCCAGTTGTAAACATAAGGGAAATATGGCTGCAGAGAGGCCACATGCACCTCGTTAGATTGGCATAGCCAGTCACAACTCATTTGCCTTAAAGGTTTCCGAAGCAGCACTTTCACAAAGAGGAGAACAGAGGGAATATGGGGATACCGGAACACATAATCAGAGTTTTTTTTAACTATAAACTTTAAAGGGGATATTGTGGGCACCTCAGAGACCATAGGAGCTTGTCTGAAAAGAAAATAATATGGGACCTTTCAAATTTGCACGTTGTCAGGGATTTTGGATATTAAAACTATCTTTGGATGCAGCATTCTCAAAATGACCCCTTCTTAGACAAATGTGTCAAAGAGAAGGATTAAGAGACTTGTCACAGTTTTAAAACCCAAGTCTCCTTCTTTAGAAGGTTAGTTTATGTTAAAAGGGAGAGAATTAAAGTGTCAGCCATGGAAAAGTAAGCTGAATTAATAAAAAGTGAAGAAGAAAAACTGGAAGGGTTTTGTGCAAATTTAACATGACTTAGTGTGCCAGGGTGTTCATTGGAAATTCCTGAGACCCAGAAGAAATGGAAATCTTGCCTGAGCTTTTATTGGCCATTAAAAATGCATGTATTCATATGCACTTATTTCATCAAGCAATGAAGCACATAAACAACACTTACACAAAATACACACAGTTGAGGGGCAGATGCTTTAAAGAAACATGCTCTATGCAATGATGATGATGATGATGATGATGATGATTTTTTTGACCTCCTGGGGAACCTTTCTGTTAGAAAACAAAAAAAAGAACCTTATCTGGACCCCTAGCCCTTACTGAGACCACTGGTCCTAATGAGCAAAAATTAATGCTGCTGCTGGAGGAGGCTGTGGACCTGAAGAGACTAAAGCTGCCACCATTAGCATCAGATGTATTAGTATTCGTTCTAGTGGTATTCATATTAGTATTCTCAGTACTGTACCAGCATTAACATCAGCATTGTTTGTATTGTATTTGTTCATATAATTCATATAATGGCTCATATCATGCTGAAACTGATTGCTTGAGTACCCTGTAGATGTTATAATCAGTAAATAGTTGTTCTTATTGTTTGCTGAGCCCTATGACTCTCTCTCTCTCTCTGCTTGGCTTTCTCCTTACAGCCTGTTCTAGTCACTGTCTGTAATTCTCTCCCTCCTTTCTCTCACTTTATCTCAGTCCCTATCTTTCCTTATCTATCTGTCTTTTTCATTAGCTGCCTTTGTCTCTTCCCCACTTTTCTGCTCTCTTTCCCCCCAAACGGCCAAAGCAGAAGTCCATTCCCATTGAGCCTGGATCTGCTTGATGTTTGTGCCTGTTAAAAGAGAGGTTTTTGTCGCTGCTGTTGCAAGATGTGCTTGTTACTGGAGAATTGTTGGGTGTAAATTAATTGGAGTGTGGTCCTGGACCTACTCTACTTGTAAAGTGTCATCAGATAAATTTTGTTGTGATTTGGTGCTGTACAAATAGAACTTACTTGACTTGACTTGGCAGAAGCATCTGCTGGACAACATGTGGCAGCACTAGATAAGTTTTACTATAACCAAACTGGGCAACCAGGGTGTCAGGTTCAATTTTCAACTCATACCAAGTAAGTCTCCTGCCACAAAGGGACAGTTTTACATCACAAACAAAAAGTTTTGCCTTTTGAGAGGTCACATCTATCACAAACATCAGTTAAATACAAACACATTACGTTCATCCTCACTTTGGAATAGTGTAGTCTATGCATTACTTTAAAGTGTATCACCTACAATATGGCATTAATTGAATGAGTGGAACTTACATGGATCATCTCCATCCCCTCTTACTACACCTCTTCAGACACGTCCACACCCAGATCTGCCTCAAAAATGTATGTGTTGCAGTGAACTTTATTTCATCATCATCATCATGCACTGACAACGACTCCTTGAAATGATAAAATTTGCAAAGTTATGTTTAGGTAGTGAAAACACCTGTTAAGTTTCAGACTGCACTGACTCAGGCGTGCCATCACCATAGTGGGGTGTTAAGAGTTCGGGGTCATTTCATGTAATTATGTGTGAGGTTTTCCTGAGCAAAGTATTAGCCATAAAACATACTGTACATACTATTAAACATCAACAAAATAACCAAATGAATTTGATATATAATGTTTGGACCTATATAATGAGGGAGCATGCCTGCATGCATGTCATGTACAGTGACTTAGGTTAAATCTTATTTCAACACAAATACATAGTACCGGCACCATCACCATTACCATGACTCCAGTAATATGGTAATAGGAAATTACTGTAAATTAATGTAAATCAGTGAATATGCTTTTTTTTTGGACAATTTCTATAGTTCAAAAATATCATGTGATTGATGATAGTTACTGTTGTTTAACACAGAATTGGCATCAAGAGCCGGCTGGGGTGGTTGGTAACAAACAAACCCAGGACTTTGCAGTGGGTGACAATGTTGTTACAACAATGTTTACATTAGCCTATCAAAACAACAACAAAAAAAGACCTGCAAGGTTTTTTTTGTCTTTTTTCCCAGAACCCAACCCTTAACTGTCTTAACACATCATGAAGTAACATCAGTGTCATTCAGGATTTTCAATAGAGATGGATACCGGATACCAGTGACCAGTGACCAGTTTTAATTGGTAGTGATATGAGATAGGGTCACTATTCATGTTGCTAGAAACGAATCACAAGCATCAGGCCATATGCATCCCTCCATATGGGTCTAGTCTTTTCACAGGAAAATCCCAACTGCTTTGCCCTTCATACCCTCTAGCTCTTCGCAGGAGTTGTTGTATTTCAGGGTAACCATGAAGTAGCATAATGAGAGATCTGCTACAATTATACAGCAGTGTGGTTCCATTGGATTGAAAACACAAGCTGACTGGCTGGCAGGCAGGCTGTAGAGTTTGTTAGCAGCAGGATATTTGGTGTTGTGCTGAAGCTGTTTCTGGCTCATGACAGATGTTACAGAGAGAGAAAGAGAGTAGGAGAGCAACAGAGAGACAGAGAGCTTGAGGGGAGATTGGACAGAGACTGAGGTGAGTCATTAGCAACATGTAGAGTGTGGGATCACTGAGATGTAACTGTCTGAAAGCCGCATCTGTCAGTCAGGCAGAGTTTGTTTATATGTGGACACTCCAAAGCACTTAAGTTCATGTCCCAGAAGCGCTTCTGCAAATAAATCTGCTTTATAACTTAATGTGTTTAGAAATTGTTTAGCTAAGTGGAATATGAGCCACTCTATGCCCATTTTGATTTTGTTCCAATTTCACTCTTAGTTTTCTAGGACTGAGACAATATAAAACAACAGAATTCAAAATTCTCCCTCTAACATACAAAGTCCTCAAAAATCAGGCATCTTCATATTTGACAAAGCTCACAGTCCCTTATTACCCAGCTAGAACCCTTCGCTCCCAGGACGCAGGGTTACTTGTGGTCCCTAGAGATTCAAAAAGTAGAATAGGAGCCAGAGCCTTTTTTCAGCCTATCAGGCTCCCCTCCTGTGGAACCGTCTCCCAGTTTCAGTTCTAGATGCAGACACCCTCTCTAGCTTTAAGAGCAGACTTAACATCTTCCTTTTTGATCAGGCTTATAGTTAGGGCTGGGTTAGGCTGGCCCTTAGATATTCCGCTGTAGGCTTAGACTCCCGGGGGATCTCCCATGGTGCACTGGGCTTCTCTCTCCTCCTCTCTTTCCTCTCTGCCCTCCGATATGTGTCATATATAAATCATACTCATATGTGTCACTAACTCGTCTTCTTTTCCGGAGCCTTCGGGTCCCCCACATCCCAGATCCCGGGTAGTGCTGGAGGAGGCTGCAGACCTGAAGCGGCTCCAGCTACCACCCATAGCCCCACTTGCCCAGTCTCTTCTCTCTCTCTCTCTCTCTCTCTCGCTTTGTCTCTGTCCCTCTCTTTCCTTCTGTATATCTGTCTTCCTCCATTATCTGTCTTTGTACGCTCTCCTGCTCTCTTTCCCCCCAACCGGTCAAAACAGAAGGCTGTCCCCATTGAGTCTGGATCTGCTCGACGTTCCTGCCTGTTAAAAGGAAGGTTTTCGTCGCCACTGCTGCAGGATGTGCTTGCTCATGGAGAATTGTTGGGTGTGTCACATCCCCAAGGTCACGGGCATGGGGCGTGGCATCGGTTATGTGACTTCCTTCCTTTTCCAGGTTGGAGCTTTATGGGCAGAGCTGCTGACTAATTAAGCTGGTTGGGAGCACCTGGGCCCGGTGTCTCCCAGCTATAAGGCGGACGGCCAACCTGGCCACGCTCTCTCTCGCTCACTCCTGGCCCATGTGATGATTGCATTCTTTGTGTTTTATTTTGTTTAGTTCTCTGCATCCATCACACCCCACACATATACACCCCATTTACACTCATGCACTCACTCGTACTCACCACTGACGCTACTGATAACCACACTTCATTGTATGCTATGGTTTGTCGTGTGTTGATCTTTGCATTTTGTTAATAATAAACTAGTTTTTCACGCCAAATCCACGTCTCCCTCCTTTAATGTCATGATCTCTGAGCCGGGTCGTGACATATATGGGGGCTTGTCTGGGATCTTTGTAATTCTTTTGGTTGCGGCTCGTTTGTCTGTCCTGCCGGGTGGTCAAGCGGTGTTCGGCGCTCTGCGTTTTGGTTGTGACGTCACTCGAGCTATGGTGGCCGCAGTGCCAGCAGTAGCTGCGTCGTTGGTGGTAGGCATGGATTCCTGTTTGCGGGTGTGACGGCTCAGCGATACGTACGTGAATGTTCCTAGTGTGGGCTGTGTTTGCTTTTGTGGAGAGCGAGTGTTCCCCTGTCAGGCATAGAAGCGTTGCTCCTTTGGGTTTCGCCTGGTTGTTGTTTTCTTTCAGTGTTGCGGAGAAAGTGGTTGGAGCTACATGCTTGGGAGCACGTCCATGGGTCCGAATGTGTCGCCAGGTTCTGGTTGCTCTACTCGTCCGCTGGTTTACTGTGCGTAATTACCTGCCACCTGTACCTGCACAAAGACCAGGGTTGAGTTTAGGTAGGTAGACACGGCAAGGCACTAGACAGTGAGCTAGGGGGGTTTGCTTGCTCACTTGCGCTGCGGCTGTTCGTGTACCGGTTGGGGCATCACTTGTGCGCTTCGTTCGCACGTTCGTGGTAAGATGGTGTCGGTAGACCACTTTTTTTGCTTGCCCCTCGGAGGACTTGCTTGACTTGTTCACTAAGGAGCAGCTGTGCAGCAGGATTGCGGAGCATTACGAGGTTGACGTCGATGATCGGGGCCAGAAACAGCGAGTGAAGGCCGTGTTAAGAGCAAGTTTGCAGGAGAAGGGTGATCTGCCAGAAGTTGAGTCGCCGTTGACTAAGTTGATCCCGTTGGCATCGAGTTTGTCTTTCGAGCAGCAGAAGGAGCTTCTCCTACTGCAGTTAGAACACAAGAAGTTCAAGCTCAAAAAGGACAGGTTGCGCCAGCAGGGCGAGCAGGCCAGGCTGGAGTTTGAGCGGGTGGGACTGCCGCTGGTTGGCGAGGGTAAGCTCCTTGCCACTGAGGCTAGCCCTAGGTAATCCGGTCACCTTGTCGGGTCTCCAGATGATTTTGATGTGCTGGGCAACCTGCGGCTTTTGCCAAAATATTCAGAGCATGACCCGGAGCTTTTCTTTTCGCTTTTTGAGCGGTTGGCCAAGGCGCACAACTGGTTTGATTAGGCGCGCACGCTGATGCTGCAGTGTGTGTTGACGGGCAAAACCCAGGAGGCGTATTCATCACTGAGTGATGCGGACTCCCGCAGTTAAGCATCGGTGAAGTTGGCGGTCCTCAAAGCCTACGAACTGGTTCTCGAGGCTTACCGGCTGTGCTTCAGATCGTGGAAGCGCAGTAATGAGCAGAGTCACTTGGAGTTTGCATGTGAGCTGACGTGTCATTTTAACCGCTGGTGCTCCGCTTCCAACGTGAGCGACTTTGACGGGTTTTGTAACCTTGTGGTCTTGGAGCAATTTAAAAACTCTGTTCCTATGCGGGTGGTGACGTATATCACTGAACAGAAGGCAGAGACTGCGACAGAGGCTGCCGCTCTGGCGAATGATTTACATGTTAACCCACAGGGGCGGTTTGGGGGAGTTCCCGCTGGGGGGCCATGGTGGCCAGGGTGGTGCGGATTCTTCTGGTCAGCGAGATAAATCTCAACTGGTAGCTGGCCCCGGTAAGCCTGTGAACAGTGGGGGCGACCCAAAAACAACCTGCCATTACTGCCAAAAACAGGGACATTGGAAGCTGGACTGTCCGGTGCTTCATGGCAGACCCAAGAATGCGGTGTTGGGGACGCCGAAGAGGGCTGGCCTTGCTGTGCCGGTTTCCCCAGCACATACAGCGGTGTCCAGTGTTCCCCTGCGGGAAGCGGGTTCTTGTCCCCCTGAGTTGGCGGCTTACAAGCCGTTCATTGTTGACGGTTTTGTTTCTTTGTCGGGGAGTGACCAGAAAATTTCAGTGACGGTGTTGAGAGACACGGGGGTGATTGACTCATTCATCCAGGCTGGGGTTCTGCCACTCTCGGAGAAGACGGACACGGGCTGTTCTGTACCCGTTAGGGGGATGGACCTAAATGTTTTGTGGGTTCCACAGCACAAAGTGTGGTTTGAGTGTGACCTGTTCCAGGGCCTTGCTAAACTGGCCGTGCGACCGGCATTGCCGATCCCAGGGGTGTCCGTTGTCCTGGGAAACAAACTGGTTGGCGCCCGGGTGTGGCCTGATGTTCCCCCGCTGGCCGTGGCATCCATACCACTGGTGAGGTCAGTACCAGATGAAGTTGAGCGTGACTTCCTGGAGGTGTTTTCCGCCTGTGCGTTGAGACAGACCATGGCCAAGGCTAGCGCAGGTGGCCAGGTCGATGGGGCAGAGATTTCAGAAAAGTTCTCTGTTCCCTTGGCTGATTTTCCAGGGTCAGTGATCTGGTGGCACAGCAGCAGGGGGACCCGTCCTTGATGGGGTTGTTTGAGAAGGTCTGGCCCAAGAGTGAGCGCGGTGACTGTGTGTGTGGGTATTTCTTGGAGGATTCACTGCTGGTCAGGAAGTGGATGCGGCACGACGGGAGCTCTCCAGGCAACCCTGTGTGGCAGATTGTTGTGCCGATGGCTCTCAGGCAGTCGGTGCTTAAGGTAGCCCATGGCGAGTCAGGTCACGCTGGGGTAAAGAAAACATACGACCGGTTGCTGAGACATTTCTTCTGGCCTCAGTTGAACAAGGATGTGGCTTCCTTTGTTAAGACCTGTCATACCTGTCAGTTGACTGATAAGCCAAATCAGACTTTAAAACCGGTGCTATTATGTCCCATCCCGGCCATCAGTCAGCCCTTCGAACACCTGCTCGTGGATTGTGAGGGCCCCCTGCCCCGCTGAAAGTCAGGGGCATCGTACCTTTTGACGGTGATGTGTAAGAGTACCCGCTACCCAGCTGCTTATCCTCTGTGTACTGTTACGACCCGGGCTGTTGTTCGGGCCCTTTCCCAGTTCATCTCCGTGTTTGGTATCCCAAGGGTCGTGCAGTCGGATCAGGGTTCTAATTTCTCTTCCCGCCTGTTTTCTCAGGTCTTAAAGCAGCTCCATATACAGCACAATCAGAGCTCTGCCTACCACGCTCAAAGCCAGGGGTCTTGGAGCGCTTCCATCAGACGCTGAAGTCAGCCCTACGTGCCTATTGCACAGAGCTGGGTAGGCACTGGGAGGAGTGTCTGCCATGGTTGATGCTGGCAGCGAGAGAGGCCACACAGGAGAAAACTGGGTTTAGCCCAAATTAACTTGTTTTCTCGCACACGGTGAGGGGCCCGTTAGCTGCTGTGTCTAGTGGCTGGAGGGACTCTGAGCCTCCTGAGAACTTACTTGATTATGTGAATCGATTCAGACAAGGCTCTATGCTGCTGGTGAGTTGGCGAGAAGTAAGTTGGCCTCCGCCCAGGGTAAAATGAAGGGACTGTATGATCGTATGGCAGAGCATCGTGTCTTTAGCCCGGGTGACCAGGTTTTGGCCCTGCTTCGCTTGGTCGCCTCTCCATTTCAGGCAAAGTTCTCCGGCCCGCACACGGTGCTGGAGAAGATCTCTGACCAGAATTACATTATTTCGAAACCGCAGCACAGACCCAGCTGTGCCACGTCAACCTTTTGAAGCCCTACCATGCGCGCGACTCTGGGGTGGTCCCGGTGGTGGCAGGACTGGGTCCAGGGGTGCGGCCAATTTGTGTGACTGGTTCCATGTCAGGGGCGCCTCCTCCCTGGCCATTGGTCGAGGGGAACGCTGGCTGCATGCACAGCTGGCTGAGAAATTCCGAGACTCTCTGCAACCTAGGGGGGCTGCTGGCACACTTGCCGAAGTCTAATCGTCTCAGCCAGCCTAAAACACATTGAACCGATTCTAATCTGCTGCTCTCACTTAACAGACACACTTTCCCCTTAATGCCCCCGAAATGTTTAATTAATCCTTAGCAGAAGCTGGTTCCCAAAGTTATTTGACCCAATGCGTGCCCTTTTTGTGCAGAAAATCATCCCTGCAGTGCTAAAAAGCCTCTCACATGCAGCTGAAGCAGGTAGTGGTGTGTTGAGATTGAGAGACAAGTTGCACACTGCTGGGTAAGATTTGAGGACGTGCACTGTGTTGTTTGGGTTGGCAAGGTAGGACTCTAGCTGCTTGGTGTTGTCATGTGCACTGGCCTGTTTGAGGGGGTAAAAGAAGTCAGCCTTGTCTGAAGACTGGGAAGTGTCACCTGTGCGCACCATGGGTTGATCCTTCAGATGGCTTCTGATGTAGTCAAGGCCTATGGAATTATAAAACAAAAGGGTTAGCTTCCCCATAAACACCATTGTTAATACCTAGATTTATAGATCATGAAATTAGACAATATCTTCATGCTGAAATGTTTTGATAATTACTGAATTTTCTGTGCAATACAAGAGAACTAGTAAATGACTGTTTTCACGATAACAAGAGTTACATTGCTATTGTAAGAAAAATCCATCAGTCCAAAACGGTTTTGAAGTGCTGCTTGAAGAGCATCAACCAAAGGCCTACAGTACCTGGAGGATCTGCGGACCTTTTGAAGCTTATCCTTGAGACAGAAGTAGACAGAAATGCAAGTACAGTCAAACACTTGGTCAGAGGAAAACACAAAAGTTTTGGGTCTCATTCAAGGACCACGGTGGGTCCGTGGCTCAATTGCCAAATAAATACAGGACCTTTAAATGTTGAAAACCATAGCAGCCTGGAATGGCATTAAACACTACACAGCATCAATAGCATGGAACGTAACATAACGTTAATTTAGCTCAGTTACTTACCTCGACGTGCTTTTTCAGGTTTGACGACAAATTCTTGTAAACCAGGAGCTCTTTGATCCTTGGCTTGCACAGGTTACAGTTCATTCTGAGAGAACTGTTCTTTGATCCGAGAAAGGAAAACATTTCCTTTAGATACGGCCATGGGTGAGCTGGACCTGGAATATTGGCTTCATCTGGCTCGTCAGTCTGTGTCGAGTTTACGTCGCTGACCACCGCGTGGTTATTATCACTCTCCTCTGTGTCACTCATGAGGCTGTCATGGAAAAATGCCTATCATCTGCAGCTTGCTGTGTTGCTTACACGTGTGTGGTGGCTTGTATTGTTTTTTCGGGTTTATAGCCAATGAAATCGCACAATGTTGACCGAGAGCCAATCACAGGCCGGACTGTAGGAGAGACCATGAGTAATGCTTCCTATGATTGGCGCAGGAACGAGCCACTGCGGCTTTTTCTGTGTTGGATTATTATTATTATTATCATTATATTACATTATTTGGATCGTTGTCAATCATTGAAACTAAAGTAACGAGCCTGTTTGAAAAAGTGAGTAGTACTTTTGAAAAAGTAGTGAGTAAAAAGTACAGATACTTGTGTTAAAATGTAGCGGATAAAAGTAAAAACTACTTTGCCAAAAAAATACTCAGGAAAGTACAAAGTACGTTAAAAAATACTTTATGTAACAAAAGTAAAAATACTTTGTTACTTGACACCTCTGCTTGCTCATCTAGCTGGTCCTCTCCGTGCCAGCTCGTACCAAAGTCCGATAACACCCTGCGGTTTTGCTCTGATTTTAGGAAGGTGAACTCGGTGACTAAGCCGGACTCCTTTCCCCTTCCCAGGATGGATGACTGCGTTGACCAGGTTGGCACTGCAAAATGTGTTAGCAAGTTTGACCTCAAATTCCCCTTTCCCCACGAGCGCAGGAGATTGCCGTGTTAATTACTGCGGCAGGTTTATACTCATACACAGTGATGCCGTTTGGGCTGCGGAACGCCCCCCGCTCCGTTCCAACGCTTGATGAACCGTGTGGTGGGTGATATGGAGGGGTGTGCCGTATATTTAGATGATGTCGTGGTGTTTTCTGACACCTGGGAAACTCATGTGGACCGCGTCCGTGAGCTGTTCACCCGGTTAGCCGAGGCTAGGCTCATGGTTAACCTTGCAAAGTGTGAGTTCGCAATGGGCAACTGTGACCTAAATTGGCAGAATGGTTGGGCAGGGTGAGGTGCGTCCGGTGGGTGCGAAGGTCAAGGCCGTGTCGAGATATCCCGTTCCGACTTCAAAGAAGGAGCTGATGCGTTTCTTTGGCCTTGTGGGTTATTACTGAGGTTTCTGCAGGAATTTCCCCACAATTTTGGCACCCCTCACCGACATGCTCAGGGGGACAGGCAGATGGCCAACCCGGCCACGCTCTCTCTCGCTCACTCCTCCTGGCCCACATTGGAGCGATGGTTGCGTTCTTTGTTTTTTGCTTTGTTAAGTTCTCTGCATCCATCACATCGCACACGTATACACCTCCTTTACACTCATGCACCCACTCGCACTCACCACTGACGCTACTGGTAACCACACTTCATTGTACGTTATGGTTTGTCTTGTGTTGATCTTTGCGTTTTGTTAATAATAAATTAGTTTTTCACGTCGAATCCGCGTCTCCTTCCTTTAATGTCACGATCTTTGAGCCGGGTCGTGACAGGTGTAAATTCATTGAAGGAGTGTGGTACTAGACCTGGGGCCTCATGTATCAACGAGGTTTACGCAAGAAAAACTTGCGTACGCAAGGATCGACGCTCACGTTCAGATGTATCAACGAGAAAAGTTTGTCGATTCTTGCGTTGTTTCACGCCAACTCCGGAGCTGCCGTAGAAGTTGGTGGAAAGCTGAATCTTGTGTTGACTGCACTTTGGTCCATTGGGCCACCGTGTGGCGGTGTATGGTGTCGGACATTATTTGATAACCGCACATACTGTACATCAGCACAAAAAGCCTTCCAGCGTGAGATGGCGGACCGGTCCAGGGTGAGCCAGTCAACCCTCAGCCGGGCCATGCCCTGGATGGTGGACCTGATCATCCGCCTCTCCCGCAGGAACATTAAATTCCCTTACGGTGTAGTTGAAAAGGTCAATATTAAAGCACAATTTGAGCAATAGCCGGATTCTCTAATGTCTAATTCTCTAATAACTGCACAATGCAACTATGTTGCCATAAAAGCGCCATCCCATGAGGAAAAAGCTTATGTTCATCGTAAGGGTTTCCACTCCAATGTGCAGATCGTCGATGCGCAGAGGCTGGAGGGATGAACGCCGATCCCGGCCAGGCAGCCGTCCTTATATTCATGAATTTCATTTCCACAGTGTGAATGGGTAAGAAGCGATTACACGATTCATGAAGCCAGATTGATTTATTTTGTCCACTAAACATTCCAGAACATTTATCAGGCAGTCGAGCCGCTCATTGATCCCCGTTAGGTCCTTCTGCGACTGCAGGCCCGCCTGTGTAAGGAACCTCCCTCTGGATCCATGTGGGCCGGGGGATGCGCCGCTGGGTCCGGGTGGGCTGGAGGACCGTCTGCCGCTCGTCGGCCTGGTACTGCTGCTGGGGCCGGGAGCCGGGCTGGCCCGAATGCCGCTGTTCCTGGCAGATGACTCTGAGCCAGTGGACGGGCTGGCGCGGGAGCCGGCGGGGGTGGTGTACGTCAGCGGCATGGCTGACGGATCAATTTCTATTAAACATATTGGTTTATTTAAATGGCTTATTCTGTGTGTTTGTTGCCTTTACATCTGTGGCAAAGCATGTGGAAATGTTGCGGAAGAAATGGAGTTGCGACTTACCCTCCAGGCTCTCGGAGTCAGCGTGGGTGGCGGCGACAATCCCCCCACAGAGGTGCTGCCCGTGACTGCCGCCACCAGCTGCTCAAATTCCGTCAGGTCCCCCTCTCCCTGACCCTCACCTGTCTGGCCTGCACTCCTCCGGAGGGCAGCTGTACGCTGCTTGACCTCCGCCTTGAGGTCCTGTTTTCCATATTGTTATTTAAATCTAGATTTAAGCCAATTGATAATTGTAGTTATTGCATTTAGTGATTGAGCAGTGTTGAATTTAGTCTTAATGAATTTAGCTTGCATTTTTTTGGAAATTGGAATTGCAGACATGCATTAGAAATAGAGAGGAAATCTTTCAGAGCGGCAGCAGTGGTGCAAGCTGATGACGTAGTGATGCTCGCACAGGTTAAGTGAGGAAAATTGTACTTTGTATCACTTTGATCGTTCAGTAAAGGAGGAGCCAACACTTTTCTACCGTCGTCATAAAACCTCAAAAACGCATTGCGACGTGTTCTTTTCATCATTAGAAGAGGTTAAGATGTATGAACATGATGATAAACAACACTGGTGATTAGAAGGGAACTTTAGCCAATAACAGGTCCCACCTCTTTGTTTTAATCTCAGCGGGGGTGCGTTGCTCCGAACCCACTGCGTTCACCCTCTCACTTCTTATCCCACTCATAACGTTCATTGTTTATCCTGACACCACTGGACAGGCTGCCAAACAGAATCTGCTGTCTCTCCTCCACCTTCCCGACCAGCACCTCCAGCTCCATGCCGTGAACCTCTTTTTCTTTGACATTATATTGTGAGTGCCGACAGCGGAGACCCTATTTAAATAAATTTGTGTATTTATAGGTGGGCATAACAGGGGAGGGCCCGGTCACTCCGACATCTGCGCTCAATTCCACGCTGATTGGGATGTATCAAGGAAACGTGCGTGGATTCTGGTGCTCACACATATTGATACATCCAAATTTTTGGGTGCGTACGCCACTCTCTCTATTCTTGCCACCGCAGGTTTTTAGCATGAGATCGACACAAGTATTGATACATGAGGCCCCTGATCTACTTGTAAAGTGTCATGAGATAACTTTTGTTGTGATTCAGAGCTATAAAATTGTCTTGACTTGAGTAAAAGGTACACTAAAAGGCACAAACTCATAAAAACAGTACTGCAAGCAATTTTCAGGCAGGCAGTGGAATAGCATTACAAACAGCATCTGGAGGAGTGATAGAGAGGTCATGATGCCCCGTTAAGTAAAATGTAAACTGCATAGAAAATGTAAGAACAAACATGCCAACCCAATATGCTTGAAATTTTGCAAAATTCTGAGAAATTTTGTTGAATAAATGTTGTCTTTCGATGAAATGAACATATATCCTCATTGACCACAAGGAAAGGAAATCTGTGGTTTTCAGATTCGTTTTAAAATGACTTGGAAGTAACAAGAAGAACAGAGTTGCTTCATGGAGGAATTTCAGCATGGAAGACAATAAATCTCCGCTTAAAATCGTTCATGTCTGGGGTAGTCACTGTTTATAATGACACATTTCTTAGTGAATATGTGGAATTCCACATATTTAACAGAACAACAGATTCATCTGTTGTTTTATATTTACATGTTCCCATTCGCCAAAATAATTTCCAACTTTTACAGTTTATTATGCCAATAACACAGAAGATACACAATTTATCCGTTTCAAAATGAATACAATTCTGTTGGCCCTTTTGTCTTCACTCTGTGGTCTATCTCATCCCAAACCATCTCAATTGGGTTTAGGTCAGATGACTGAGGAGGCAGGTCATTACACAGCCTGGAGGTGTGTTTGGGGCGTGGGGGTTGCTATTCAAGCAGACATACTGTGCAAAGAGGCAGGTCACCAGTCTGTCGCAGCGCCATCAGAAGCAATTCGGGTCTCAGTATCTTGCTCAAGGACATTTCTACATGGTCACGGAGATGTGTGCAGATCGAACCAGCAACCCTTTGGTTTTCAGTTGCTAGATGGCAATTCAACCTCTGAGCCACGCCAACCCCTGGAGAGACCATCTGTTAACTTTTCTGTGTCGCACAAACAGAAACCAAAGATTTTAAATTTGGACTCATCAGACCAAAGCACAGATTTCCTCTCGTCTTAATGTCCTTTCCTTGTGTTTCTTGGCCAAACCAAATCTCTTCTACTTATCACTTAGTTGTGGTTTCCTAGGAGCTGTTAGTCCATAAAGGCTTGATTCGCGTAGTCTCCTCTGAACAGTTCATACACACACACACACACACACACACACACACACACACATATATATATATACATACACACACATACATATATATATATGTGTGTGTGTGTGTATATATGTATATATATATATATATATATATATATATATATATATATATATATATATATATACATATATGTGTAATTTCTTTTAAAGTCAAATTTGCCAATTACTTAGTAAGTTGTTAATTAAATTCACCGATATTTTTATAGGTGACAATCTTGTCATCAGTATGGTGATAAGTAACCTGCATGCCTCTGCCATATCATCAAATGCATACAGTGTTGCAAAATTAGCTTTTAGAGGTGACTGGAAACTATTTTATTCTGCATCACACATTGAGCATATTGAGGAGCTGTTTTGCGCCACAAAAGTACAGTCTCTTACTCAATGTTATTCTATTGAAGAGAGGATCCACCAAAACATCCCAATTAATCTCATCAGTGCATTTCAGCTTTTGTTCTTTATGGAGGCAATCAACAAATATGTTATGTCATTAAAATTTGTAGGATAAATTGTTTTGTTACCACAGTTATTGTTGAAATGTAAACTTATGCACTCTTCCCGTCTTCTCTCATCATAGCAACAAGAACAGGACCCCACCAACCTGTACATCTCCAACCTACCAGTGTCCATAGATGAGCAAGAGCTTGAGAACATGCTGAAGCCATTCGGCCATGTCATTTCCACAAGGATTCTGAGGGATGCCAATGGACTGAGCAGAGGAGTTGGCTTTGCCAGGTCTGTAGAGAGGGAACAGTCACTTACAAATATGTCAGTGTTTTGTCATAAATCACTGCAGACATCTTGTAGTCACCAAAAGCAAGGTTTAAATTTTCTATTACTGAAGTGATTTTACATATCAGATGTCGATGACACTCATAATTATTCTAAAAACAAAGTCGGAGGCGGCACGTGGTGCAGTGGAGCATTGTCGCCTCACAGCAAGAAGGTTCCGGGTTCGAGTCCCGGCTCAGTTACGGGATCTTTCTGTGTGGAGTTTGCATGTTCTCCCTGTGCCTGTATGGCTTCTTCCCACCGTCCAACGACATGCAATTGGGGATTAGGCTAATTAGGCTACTTGGATACTCTAAATTGACCATAGGTATGAATGGGAGTGTGAATGGTTGTCTGTTTATATGTGTTGGCCCTGCGATGGACTGGCAACCTGTCCAGGGTGAACCCCGCCTCTCGCCCATAGCTGCTGGGATAGGCTCCAGCCCCCCCGCAACACTTAACAGGAATAATTGGATGGATGGATAGAACAGAGTAGGATTATATATTGGCCGAAAAAGCGTAATTGTCATTTTAACGCCATGATTTAGATTAATGATAACAAATAATAGAATAGTTAGAGTATTTATTATCAGCTTCCGGTTGAGTGAACGTTGGTGCGACTTGTTGCCGCTGCTCACCGGTAACTTTTTAACCCTAAACTTGTTTTAAATTGACTATGCAATTGCTCTCATCTGGGAGATTTATTCCTCACATATTTTGGCCATGGTTTAATTGACACTCCTGCGTGTGTATGAACTAATATCCTACCTGTCCTGTTTTGGCTATCGAGCCTCATTTGGTTGCACCTTTACATCTGAAGTGCCTCAGGTCCTAGTCTATGATGTTGACCAGCAGGATATTCATCTGGGCCATGTTTGCCCTCCTGTAGTCTGGTCTCCAACCTGTGACAGGTCTGCTCCTGTACTCTATTGCTTAGCTTCTCCAACTGCATTTCCACCTGTCTGTGCCCCCGCTGGCTGTACTTCACCTCCATTCCTACACTGTCTTCCTTCCCCGCCAGAGATATGTCCACCGTGATTCCCGTTGGAAAGACCAAATTGACAACTTGACAACAATAAAGTCCATCTTGTCCAATTCTCGCCGCCATCCATGCAGCACCGGTCGGGTTGTTGACCACAATGTGCGAGCCAACCTAGCTCTGTCCACTAAAACTGCTGCCAAAAGTGACATCCGGTTGCTCACAAGCAAAGGGCATTTGTCCAGGATCTCTTCACTTACCGTAGGTTCGATTTTCTTTGTTTAACCGAGACATGGCAACAACCCAGTGACATTTCCCAACTCATTGAATCCACACCTCCGGGGTTTGTTCACATCTGTCAACCTCGTGGCTTGAGGAGGAGGTCTCGCGATAATTTACCGCGAGAAGTGGGGAGTCTCGCCGGTGTCTGTCCCCTCCTTCAACTCCTTTGAATCCACTGTATGTCAACTGTCTGGACCTACTCCCACCATCATTGCAACTGTTTACAGTTTAAATGTATACAGGTGCATACATGCCTGACTCCAGATGCTTGCTTGGAAGAAACTCCTTCTGAAATGTTGATCCAAAGCATCCATTGTTGGGGGAATTCTTTCCACATCCCTAATCTTCTGTGAGAACAATCTCATTTGAATGAGATCCACATCATTTTACTCATGTGAGTATAGCCTACCAATGAAGCTTAGTGCGACTTCTTTCAGCATTGATGAAGTTCGGAATGGAGTGTCAATGATATTTGCAAACTCCTCTGTCAGGTCTGGGACTTCATGCAGTAACTTGTAGCAGGATCGTTTACCCTTGAACTTTGAGGAAGATGTGCTGTCTGATCCAGTGAATGCATGGAAGAGAGCCATGGCTTTGCATGTTGCTGTGCCTAGGTTTGTGGGAAGAGAGTTCAGTGGGATCATTCTTGTGGTCTTTCAAGCTTTGAAGGAGATCCAGATTTCTGCAGCCACATTCAAAGCCTTGATATGATGGAAATTACTTAGTAGGATTACAACAACATCTGTGTCTCCAGTATGCACCATCCCAAGTGATTCTGTTTGGAGGGCATGGCGAAGATGTACAAGGACATGAGTGTCAGCTTCCTCATGGTTGCATTGATCCATTAGAGGAATGCTTCCAACATGGTGGACGTGATAATCAGCAGTGATGTAGACATCCTTGTCATCTGGAAACTGTCCATCTGTAAACAATTAGGGCATGTTTCCACTGGCCCCAACATGGTACTAACTGTTACTGTTTGGTCCCTGCTCCCCTGGGGTTCCAAGTTAGCCAAGTGGGGACTAAAATGTGATGTAAACACATAGCAATAAAAATAATGTTCTATTGCAACTGTGTGGAAATATTATGACTTTTGTATCAAAAAATTCATAGATTCAGTTGTGTCCATTTTGAAAAATGGGCTAACAAATTGGACAATCCAATCAAAAATTATAGCAGTTTTTGTATTTTGCAGCGCCCCCTCGATAACAATTTTTAATCTTGGTCTCCGACCAAAATTGTTCTATAGACCCTTTACCTTAATTTAGAGGCAAAAACCAAACTTTATCATCAATTTGAAATAACTGAGTGTTCAGGCACCCCACTATCTCCTCATTGGTACTAAATCAACACTTGAAAAACTGACAGCTTCTCTCTTGACAATCGCTTTGTTTCCCCCTCCCCTCAGGTCAAGAATCTGGGTGTCATCTTCAAGAGTATTTTATCTTTCCAATCCCACATCAATAACCTGACCCGGTCTGCATACTTCCACCTATGTAACATGAATCGCCTTTGCCCCTCCCTTACGTAATGCCTGTTACATGGCAAGATTGACACCAAAGTTCACTTTGACTTTACCCCCATACCACTGTTATCTTTGTTCATAGCCTTGTCACTTCTTGCCTGGACTACTGTAATTCCCTCCTTTTTGGTCTCACTCACACATTTCTCGATAAACTTCAACTGGTTCCCAGTCAAGTTTCGCATTGATTTCAAAATCCTCCTGTTAACATTTAAGGCCATTCACAATCTCGCACCTCCATATCTCTCCGACCTCCTCCTTGTTGCCACTTCTTCACGTACCCTCAGATCTTCCTCCTCCATCCATCTGATCATCCCCTCTGCCTGTCTCACTACCATGGGGAGCAGAGCTTTCAGCCATTCTGCTCCTCAGCTCTGGAACTCAGTACCACCTGAGCTCAGAGATATCACCTCACTTCTACTTTTCAAATCCACACTCAAAACCCATCTGTTTAGGAGTACATTCTCTGTCAGAGTCACATTGTATTTTAACCTGTTTTTATTTCATGTGTATCTCTTGTGTGTTTTTGATTTCATGTTTTTATATAGTAATTGTGCAGTGACCTTGAGTTTCTGAAAGCCACCTATAAATAAAATTTATTATTAGTTTTATTATTACCATTATTTAGTTTTAATAATAGAACTCCAAAATCTCTATGCCTCTGACCCTGTCACCAAGGGTGCATTTCCACTGGCTCACTTTAGCTCGGGTCAGGTGGAGAAGGGTCGTTTTTTTTCCCCACTGGCCACAACACGGTCCTAACCATTACCATTTTGATCCCTGCTCCATTGGGGTTCCAAGCAAGCCGAATGGGGACTAAAATGTGACGACGTGCGCTGATTGGGTAACTTACCCGTTTACATCCTCTACTTCGTATCATCTTAGCCTCTGATGAATACTTGTCGATCACTTGTGTAGGAATTTTTCAACAAGTCATCATTAATCAATCAGAAGGACCCACAGAGTATATATTGCGCTGTTCAAAATCTGGAGAGGACACCTTCTAGTTCGTTCAAAAGAATTTATTCTGATTAACAGGAAAGAATACAGAGCTCTGGAGATCATCTTCCCTTATCCTGGAGTCAGCATACGCAGATGCGTTGTCCCTGGCGTTGGGGCAAGAAGTCCAACAATCTAACTCTCTCTCCAGTTTTATGTGTTACAAGGAGGTGCTTATGTGATCGCTTCTGCGTGCAAGTGTGTATTTTTGATCTTCATGTTATTTTGCAGAATCTTCTGTCTGACCGCGTGCCAGCCCCATCTGTTCCCATCATATACTTGTTGCATCTGTGAAGATCAAAACCTCTCTTTTCCCTGATTCATGACCTTGCTCTTATCTACTTCTGACTCCCACCACTTCATGCTACCGTAAAAATTCTGTGGACTCTGTTCTGACCTAATTAGCTTGAGGGAGTGATGCTAGCCATGAGCTACACTCCTGCTATTCCCTGTTGTGACCTTTTCACCTGTGTCCACTCTTATACAATCTGGTCTGTGCTTCACTGCCTTGTGTTTCCTGCACTCTGACGGTATGAAACCGGGGGTTGTAGTGGAGGACCCAAAAGCTTAATCGGAGGCGTGGAATCTGTAAGGCGAACGGTTGTGAGGAGGGCCGGCGTGGTGTGGGCTCGTGGAGGCACTGCGAAGAGAAAAAAAGGCAAAGAGCCGATGAACAAGTGGGCAACAACACCATAAATACTTTAATGGCCAAGGCCAGAATACTCCAAGAAGGAGATCAAGCTTGCTTAGCGTAATTTGTAGGAAGCTCCTTAGAGGGCCAACAAACCACAGAAGACGTGGAATCCACTGGCAAGGGTGAAGCCTCCACGAGCCGGTTTTGTAGGTAGGTGATGAAATGATTTCTCTCAGGTGTGCAGCTACCGGAACCACGCCCACTCCTCATGCAGCAGAGGGAGCAGGAAGGCAGGGAGTTTATGGGGGAGGAATCCCCACAATACCCCCCCCCCCTCGACGGACGTGTCCCGACGTCTGCCCAGGCTTGGTAGGGTGTAACCTGTAGAAGTCACGGAGGAGGGACTTGCCCAGGATGAGCTTACGGGAAACCCAGGAGCATTCCTCTGGACCATAACCCTCCCAGTCGACCAGGTATTGGAATCCCCACCCCCTACGCCTGACATCCAGAATTCTGGAGACAGAGAAGGCTGGGTGGTCATCAACGAGTAGGGGGGGGTGGAGGGGGCTCGGCCGGAGGGGGCTCGGCCGGAGGGCTGAGCTCACTGGTGGCAACTGGCTTCAGGAGAGACACATGGAAGGTGGGGTGGATCCTGAGAGAAGCTGGCAACCTCAGCGTTACTGCTGTGGGATTTATGATCTTCTCCACAGGGAAAGGACCGACGTACCGAGGGGCCAGCTTATTCGACTCCACCTGCAGGGGAAGGTCACGGGACGAGAGCCACACCATCTGTCCTGGCTTGTAATCTGGAGCTGTACAGTGATGTTTGTCTGCCAGACACTTGTTTCGTTCAGCAGATCGTGTGAGGGCCGCCCTAACATTCCTCCAGACCTCCTTGATGCGCTGAAGGTGCTCCTTCACTGATGGCACAGCTATATCAGCCTCCTGATCTGGGAAAAGGGGGGGCTGATAGCCGTTACAGGCCATAAATGGGGACATACCTGTGGCCGAACATGAAAGGGAGTTGTGGGCATACTCAATCCAAGTTAGGTGTTCACTCCAGGAAGCAGGATGAGCCGCCACACAGCGGAGAGCGCTCTCCAAGTCCTGGTTTGCCTGCTCCGTTTGCCGTTGGTCTGGGGATGGAAGCCAGATGACAGGCTGGCTGCAGCGGCCACCGCTTTGCAGAACTCCTTCCTGACTCGTGATGAGAACTGGGGACCACGATCTGAAACGATGTCACTGGGAATGCCATGAAGTTTAAAAACGTGCGACACCAGTAGGTTAGCCGTTTCCAAAGCAGAGGGGAGCTTAGTCAGGGGAACGTAATGGACCATCTTAGTCATACTAACAATTGTTGACCGATTCTCTGAGTTACCTTGCGAGGGGGGGGAGACCAGTGATGAAGTCTGCAGCGATGTGAGACCAAGGGCGGTTTGGGATGGGCAAGGGGCGCAGCAAACCAGCAGGGGACTTGTGGGAAGCCTTCCCTCTGGCACAAACTGAGCAGGCAGCCACAAACTCACGAGTGTCCCGGGCCATGTTTGGCCACCAAAAGTTCTGCTGGAGGAAATGGAGAGTCCTATTTGCTCCAGGATGACACGTGAGCTTCGATGAGTGACCCCACTGTAGAACCTGAGAGCGGGTGGACTCAGGCACATATAGCCGATTAGGAGGCCCCGAACCTGGATCAGGCTGCTCCTTTTGGGCCTCTTTAACCGCTCTCTCAACCTCTCATCTTGCCGCTCCAAGGATACAAGAGGGGGGGACAATAGGTGCTGGCTCTGTGCACGCCAAGGGGGAAGAAAATACCCTGGAGAGGGCATCTGGTTTTGTGTTCTTGGATCCGGGACGGTAAGAAAGGGTGAAATTGAACCGGCTGAGAAAGAGCCCACCTAGCCTGGCGGGGGTTTAATCGTCTCGCTGAGCGGAGATAGGAAAGGTTCTTATGGTCAGTCCAAATGAGGAAGGGGACTTCAGATCCTTCGAGCCAGTGCCTCCACTCTTGAAGAGCCCACACCACAGCCAGCAGCTCCCGGTTGCCCACGTCGTAGTTTCTCTCAGCTTGAGAAAGACAGCGGGAAAAGAAGGCGCAGGGATGCAGCTTTTGGGTCTGGGGGCTGCGTTGGGACAGGACAGCTCCCACTCCTGTCTCAGAAGCATCCACTTCCACCACGAACTGCAAGGAGGGGTTAGGGTGTAGGAGGACAGGCGCCTTGGTGAACAGCTCCTTCAGTTTGCCGAAGGCGTCGTCTGCCTCCTTGGTCCAGACAAAGGGTGTGTTGATGGAGGTGAGACTATTGAGAGGGGAGGCCACTTTGCTGTAGTCCCTGATGAACCGCTGATAGAAATTGGCAAAACCCAGGAAGCGTTGAAGCTCCTTTCAGGATGTGGGGGTGGGCCACTCAGCCACGGCCTGAATCTTCCGAGGGTCAGGGCGAAGTCGGCCAGCCTCAATGATGTAGCCAAGGAAGCTTACCGAGGGGGAATGGAAGTCGCACTTCTCTGGCTTAATGAAAAGGCGATTCTCCATAAGGCACTGAATGACCAGGCGAACATGTTGTTCATGTTCCTTGCAGGTGCGGAAACAAATGAGAATGTCACCCAGGTAGACAAAGACAAACCTGTGCAGCATGTCTCTCAGGATGTCATTCATCAGGCTCTGGAAGACAGCTGGGGCATTAGTGAGCCCAAATAGCATTACTAAGTACTCAAAGTGCCCCGGGGGTGTGTTGAAGGCTGTCTTCCACTCGTCTCCCTCCTGAATTCTGATAAGGTGGTATGCGTTGCGGAGGTCCAACTTAGTGAAAACCTGTGCATGGCAGAATGGTTCAAACGAGGGATCAATTAATGGAAGTGGGGACTTGTCCTTGATGGTGATCTCGTTGAGACCACGGAAATCAATGCATGGCCTGAGAGAGTTGTCCTTCTTAACAAAAAAGAATCCCGCACCAACAGGGGATGACGAGGGACGGATCAGGCCAGCGGCGAGGGACTCCTTTAAATAAGTCTCCATCGCCTCCTTCTCAGGACGTGACAGGTTGTACAGACGACTGGAGGGAAGAGGAGCACCCAGGAGGAGATTGATGGCACAATCATAGGGTCGGTGGGGGGGTAGGGAGCGTGCCAAGTCTTTACTGAACACAGGAGCCAGGTCATGATAGGTTTGAGGGACATTGGATAAGTCAGGAGGAGTTGGGATGATGCTAGAGGGCCTGGAGCTGGGAATGGCTGACTGAAGACATAATGAATGACAACTCGTGCTTCAGTTTATAATGGTGGAATTAGACCAGTTAATGTGGGGATTGTGCTGTCTTAGCCAGGGGAGACCAAGGACCAGAGGGGAATGAGGTGAGGGAATTACAAAAAAATGAATTTGTTCACGGTGATTACCAGAAAGGATAAGTGTGAGGGGTATAGTTTGGTGTGTGACCAGGGAAATGAGACGTCCATCAAGAGCATTAACTCTCTTTGGGTGTGGCAATGGCTCTAGGGGGATATTATGTTCCTTGATGAAACCGTCGTGAACAAAATTATCATCTGCCCCAGAGTCCGAAACAGAGAGATTCTGGATGGAGAGTTACCGGAAGAAGAGGTCTGACTCACCACTAAACTCTCCTCTCGTGATGAGTCCGCTCTTTTGGCGAATGAGAGCATGTTGGACCGGGGTTGTCTCCTCTCTTATGGTTGCATCGCAGTCTCTCCTTGGAACTCAGCTGAGTCTTTCTGAGCTGCATGGGTTCCTCAGAGACAGCAGGGGGCATCCGAGGAAAGGGAGAGGATGGGGCAGAATGAAGCCTCTCGGGGGAGTGAAACCGGCCAGCAGAGGGAGCCCTCCTGCCATGACTCGCTGCTCTCTCTCTGGCCCTCTCTCTTAACCTATTATCTAGCCTAATGCTTAGTGATATTAGATCCTCGAGAGAGGTAGGTTCATCCCGAGTTGCCAGTTCATCTTTCAGACTCTCAGACGTCTGTGTAGGTTCTCATTCATCCAGGTCATCGTAGATCGAAGCGAAGTAAAATCTGGTCAACTGGACGTAAGTTTATCTTGAAGACGTTTCACCTCTCATCCGAGAGGCTTCTTCAGTTCTAGTGAAGAGTGTGGAAACTCCAGCTCAGACAGTCCCTTCAGAAAGATGGCCTTGAGAGCCTGGTTATCCCACCCACACTCATAGGCTAGAATCTGGAACCGTACTGAATATGAGGCTACCATTTGTGAACCCTGATTGAGGGACAACAAACGTTTCGCAGCCTCCTGCCCCTGAACGGGGTGGTCAAACACCTTGCGAAAATGGGACTTAAATTGAGAAAAAGAACTCAACACGGGCGAGCCCCCCTCCCAAAGAGCAGTGGCCCATTTAGCTGCATTACCCCTGAGCAGATTGACCATATACGCTATCTTTGCCTCATCAGACAAATAACTGGAGGGCTGTAGCCTAAACACTAACTCGCAGTTAAAGAGGAATTGCCCACAGGACCCGAAATCCCCAGTGTAAGGCTCTGGTGGAGACACAAAAGGTTCTCTACACGGTTGGGGGGTATGAGAGAGAGAAGCAGGATCTGAGGCAGCAGGAGTACTCACAGGGGAAGTTGAAGGGAGCTGTAGTGAAAGTTCACTGAGCCGAGTGTGGAGTTGAACCACCTGACGAGAGGGTTCATCCAGGAAGCCGGCTACGCTACGTAGCATGCCTTTGTGCTGTCCCAACAGGGCTCCTTGGTTGTAGATGGCCTCTGATAGCTTGTCCGATTTCGCTGGATCCATTTCGTTGGGCCAGTGGATTACTGTGACGGTATGAAACCGGGGTTGTAGTGGAGGACCCAAAAGCTTAAATCGGAGGCGGGTTGAAGGTGCAATAGAAAGGGATTTATTAGACAAGGTGGAATCTGTAAGGCGAACGGTTGTGAGGAGGGCCGGCGTGGTGTGGGCTCGTGGAGGCACTGCGAAGAGAAAAAAAGGCAGAGAGCCGATGAACAAGTGGGCAACAACACCATAAATACTTTAATGGCCAAGGCCAGAATACTCCAAGAAGGAGATCAAGCTTGCTTAGCGTAATTTGTAGGAAGCTCCTTAGAGGGCCAACAAACCACAGAAGATGTGGAATCCACTGGCAAGGGTGAAGCCTCCACAAGCCGGTTTTGTAGGTAGGTGATGAAGTGATTTCTCTCAGGTGTGCAGCTACCGGACCCACGCCCACTCTTCATGCAGCAGAGGGAGCAGGAAGGCAGGGAGTTTATGGGGGAGGAATCCCCACACTCTATTTTAAACAAATATATGTATAAATATTTATATTTTTTATTTATTTAAGCAAATATATGTGTATGGATTAATCTATAGTTTAAGCAAATATATGAATAAATATATCTACATTTCCCCCTTTTGAGCACTACTACACTGTAAAATATAATAAGTTGACTTTACTTTAAAAAATTATGCAAAGTCGTTGCCTTAAAAAAATTATTTCATTTAACTTAGATAAATTAGATTTAATTAACTTATTTATTGTGAGTTTGCAGAACTCAAATGAACTTAATTAAACTAGATTACATTAACTTATATAGAGTTTGCAGTACTCAAATTAACTTAAATAAATTAGATTACATTAACTTATATACATTGAGTTGGCAGTACTCAACTTAAATGAATTAAATAGCAGTAACTTATTTATTCTGAGTTTGCAATACTTAAATCAACAGAGTTAAGAAAAGTTTATTTATTTATCTGTTTTCGTAAATTTCACTTAATATTCATGTATTGTGAAAGCTTAATTATCTTCACTTTTACTCATACATCATATTCAGGTCAATTTAACTTAATTTTCTTGACGTATGAATTCTACTACAGAAATTATGATACAGGCTCATTTAAAAAACAAAACAAAAAACAAAAACAGATTATTATTACTGTAATGAGCCACCCCCCCCCCAAAAAAAAAAAAAACAATGAATGGAGAACACTCAGTGTATTAACTTAGTACAATTAACATTTATATTAATGCTCAGCATTGCATTTGTGACTCTGGGAACATGCTCCACTTTTGTGGGGAGAAAAAATGCACATTAATGAAGGGCAAAAACTGTCCCTCCAGTAAACACCCCACTCCCTCCAGGCCCACCATCTACATCCCTTTCTTCCTACATCCCTTCCTTCCTCTCTCCATCTCGCTACCTGCCACTTCACCCTCCTCCTTCCCTTCCAACCTCTTCACCTTCCTTCTTCCCTCCCTCCGTACCTCTTCACCTTCCTTCTTCCCGCCCTACCTACCTCTTCACCTTCCTTCCTCCCTACCTACCTCTGCACCCTCCTTCCTCCCTCACTACCTACCTCTTCACCCTCCTTCCTCCCTCCCTACCTACCTCTTCACCCTCCTTCCTCCCTCCCTACCTAGCTCTTCACCTTCCTTCTTCCCTCCCTTCCTACTTCTTCACCTTCCTTCTTCCCTCCCAACCTACCTCATCACCTTCCTTCCTCCCTCCCTCCCTCTTCACTTTCCTTCCTCCCTCCCTACCTACCTCAACTTCCTTCTTCCCTCCCTACCTACCTTCATCACCTTCCTTCCTCCCTCCCTCCCTACCTACCTCTTCACCTTTCTTCTTCCCTACCTAACTTCCTTCCTTTCTCACCTACCTCCCTTTCTCCCTCTGCACCTCCCTGCCTCTTTGCCCTCTGACCTACCCATGTCCCTCCTTTCTGATTAACTCTTTGTTTACTTGGAAGTACAATCAACATTTTTCCATGGTATAAAATGCGCAGCAGTGATAAGATAACATAAAATACATCACTGTCTTACAAACACTATCAACATTATATTTCTTGGAACAGTAAACGTCCCCTTAAAACCTGCAAAATCTGTACAGTACAAAGACATACCGTACATTATACTCAGCTATTTAAAATGGCCTATGCCATTAGTTTGTTCTGCAGAGTCGTCAATTTTGGAGGTAGGGTTTTGTTTCCCAGCCCAAGCATGACTGCTTGAATGAATTTAAATGTGTTTTCCATGGATTTTGGGTAGTCCAAGCGAAGTGCGTACATGAGCCCAAACAGAAGGCAGACTGCCTGGGGAAAGTCTCGGACATTGTCCATGACGGTACCTCCCTCAAGTATGATGGCAGTGGAGATGGGCTGGAGGTGCGCTGCATTTGGACCCTGCTGCTGAGCATCTTCAATCACATTCAGCACCCCAACTGTGACTGCAGCGAGTTCCTCTTCTTTCGCTGTGTCCTGCAAGCTCATTTATGATGGTTCTGATCATTTATGAGATCAATAGGGATGTCCTGACTGACCTTTTTTAGTTATTTGATTTAGATTATTTGGATTTGATACTTTGGGAACACATTATGAACAGTGGTGGAAAAAGTATTTTGATCCTTTACTTTAGTAAAAGTACTAATATCACATTGTGAAAACACTTCCCTACAGCACTGCATTCAAAAACTTGTGAAAGTTTAGGCATGCAAGTAATATCAGCAAAATGAGTGTATATTGTCTGTATGCTGCTTTACTGCTGAATGTAAAGTTGAGCTCATTTTAAAGACATTATGCACTGTTTAATCAAAGGGAATTTTTAAACTTTGTTGGCGAAAATAATTCTAATCAAAATATTTTACAATGCTATGAAATACATAATAAACATGATTTGTCAATAAATTGATATCAGTGTTTCTTTTACTTACGAGGCAAGTCCTGTAAACTTCAGTGGAGTCCTCACTGAGGATAACTGGCAGGCCTTTAAGGACAACTGTCCGAAGTGCTGTAACATCAGGCGACTGAAATTACAAAGAGAACAGATACAAGTTAAGACCTTTGTAGCATTTCAAGGGTTTAGGGAAATATGTGTTGTGTTCTGTATTTCCTCTAACACTGCAGGTTTGTATTAGAGATAGAGCTTTAGGTTTTAAGTACCCAACAGAAAATGGTACAATTGGGTGGATTCATCAAATTCCTGCGACTCTAATGTTGTCTGAGCCATCAAGAAAAAAAAAGAAGAAAAAAAGAAGTAGCTACTGAGAAGAAAAATGGTAGTGAGACAGGAGTTCCACAGCACCTCCGCCACCTGTCATACAAGTCTCATTCAAGTCAGAAAAAACCTCTGAATGCGGACCCCCTGTGGAGACAACCTCTTTCAGCATGGAAGTAGGAAGAACATCAAAATGAGTTTGGGACATTTTCATGAAGCTGACCTCATCTCTCACTCCTTAAGAGAGATAGGAGAGAAACATGACGGGAGGAGGAAGGAATGTTAGATCTTACACCTACCGCCTTGTTCTCAAAAAGTGCTAGAAAGGTGTGGCAGTCCTCTTGAGAGAACATAGAAAATAGAAGAAGGTTAGACAATAGTGATGATGATTTTGATATTCTTGAAGGTCTTGAGATCTAGATAATTGGTAAACAGCACAAGGTTTCAGGTGCATGTGCTGTTTCTATCTCATGTGCTAGTCATAGCAGTAACACAGAAGATAGGCAGGCAGTGTGAATACCCAATGGTGACGACACTTGAGTGATACGCAAAGTGCGTGAAAAAGGCTTAAGGTTCACTGCTGCCATCCATTATGCTTGAGTGTAAATAACTTAAAATGTGTAAAAAAACACAATAGAATCCTTACCGTCCAATTGACGAGGTGCATGAAGTCTGTCACTTTTCGTCTCATAGTTCCGTTTTTGGCCTTGAAAAGATCAATGAAGCGTGGTGTGTGCTTGTCAAGAGCTTCATAGAAGTCTCCTTCAAGATTTTTGCTGGCGATGCAATTAAACTCGGCAAAGACCTGAAAAACAGACAGTAAAAGTAGAAAGAGAGCATATTGATGTATGAGACTGGAGTGAATTAGAGCTGTTTGATCATGGCAAAAAACATAATCACAATTAATTTAGTCAATATACACATCATGATTACTGTACATGATTAGTTAGGAAACATTATACCTATATTCACCTTTTGCATTTGATCTGTTGGAATCTTTATGGGGGAACGCAGGCCGAAACAAAGAAGCAGCTTACCTGTCTCTCCATGAAGAGCGCTGGCCATCGTTCAATCATCCTCCTTACAGCTGGCTCTTGCATCACAATCTCCCTTCTGCGCAGTGAGAATGTTTCATCCATCATTCTTGAGACTAAAGTGGCATCAGGGTGTCTTTTCTTCACTTCCTCAATAAGGACCTTCCTGGCATTTTCAAGGCTGGCTTCATTATGTTTTTCAGGTAGGTTAGGCAAGTAATTGGCTTCCCCTCTTTTTGGCCACTTGATGTCCTTGCTGGATGATTTTCCGTCGGGGTTGCGTTTACTTCGTTTACCACCATTGATCAGTACGACCAGACGAGCTCAGGTCCATACTCATCCAGGGGAGGAGCTGAGGGTTCAGTGGTGGACAGCATCTGGTATGCTGGAGAAGGCCCATTCTGCATATTAACTTTCTTCTCCACTGCTGCTGAAATGACACACTCACACATAGATCTGATTAGTGGGATACAACAACAACCAAAAATAATCAATAATGCAAATGCAACCAAGATGCCAGAGAGAACACTCTTAATCATTCCTGACCATTTTCCTGTCTTTACATTTTGTCTATACTTTTCCTGGCTCCTCTACCCAACCACATTGACTTCTCCTCTGGTGCGGCTTTGTCTTGTAACTCAGTCACAGTCCATCTGGGTTTTAGGTCGGTCATGTTGGTCTCTGTTGTCACCATTTGGTATGTCAGGGAATACCCTGCTGCTTGCTTTGCAGCCACATCTGCAGCTTGATTTTCCTTAGCCACTATAGTTTTGCTTGTATCATGTCCCTTGCACTTCACTACTGCAACCATTTCCGGGAGCATGAGTGCTTCCTCTAATTCTCTCATCATGGACTCATGTCTGATTGGTGTACCTGTAGAGGTGCAATAGCCTCCCCTTCTCCATTCTGGGAGTTGCACGTGTTGCGTTAACTGCATATGCTGAGTCCGTGTACATGTTCACTCTCTGTCCCTTCCCTAATTTGCATGCCTCAGTGAGTCCCACAATTTCTGCCTCTGTGCTGAGGGGCCATCTATCACTTGCCCTGTTGCGAGGGTTTCATAGGTTCCATCTGCAGATAGTTTCACTACCGCCCATGCTGCAGAGAGTGAACCATCATGTTTTCAAAAACAACATCCGTCAGAAAACAACGTGCATGTGGCGTCATGATTAGGTGTTGCCGTCAGGTCCTCTCTCAGCTTCGAGTCTTGTATGGCTCTCGGGGCGCACTCATGCGGTTCCCCTTCTGTCATGTGATCTGCCATATTTATCCCCTCGTGGGTGTAGGTCAAATTAGGTGCCAACAGAGCTTTCTCTATTCTGTACTGTCTTGTTCCTGTCAGGGTGAATGCCTCCGAGGATACCAACCCCACAACTCCATGAGAGGTCAAGATTGTACATGGGTGTCCTGCTATGAGATGTTCGCTTTTGTGTAGTAATTTAGTCAATCCTGCTGCGTGTCTTACGCAAGGTGGTTGTTTGGTGGTTTCGACTGTGTCTAATGCTACACTCAATACTTTAACACTGCTCGCCTACCTCCCCCTGTTTTCTGGAAAAGAACACCATTCATGGTGTTGCCTTTTTCAGAAACATCAAGGTAAAAAGTCTGAGAGTAATTTGGTGCCGTAAGAGCGGCTGCCGTTGCTAGTTCTTGTTTCACTCGAACAAATGAGTCCTCTGCTTCTGGTGTCCACACCAAGGGATTAAATCTATTCTTCAGTCCTTGTTCGTTAACTAGCCAGCGAAGCGGGGTTGTCTTGTGGGTGTAGTCGCTAATATGATGACGGCTGTAGCCTGTAAGGCCCAGAAATGACATCATGTCACGAACTGTTTGAGGCTTGGGATATCTCAGAATGGTGTTACGATGCTCTGCAGAAATGGAAGTGGCGTTGCCGGCGACTAATCTTCCCAAAAATGTTACTTGGTAGCGCGAACATTGTAAATTGGATTTTGACGCTTTAAAGCCTCCTAAGGCTAGGGATTTCAGGCATGCCTGGATGGCTTGCAGACACTCAGATTCAGTGGGTGCGGCAATGAGAAGATCATCTACATACTGTAGTAACATGCAACCTGGCGGGAGGTGGAGGGTTTTAGATAAATGTTCATGTATTGCACGATTGAAAAGGCCAGGTGAGACAGAGAATCCCTGATGTAGAACCGTGTACCGATATCTGTACACGTGATACTGAAGTACATGCTCCTACCAGGGCTCTCATGTCCCCTATGGAGAGTGTGGTCCCCGCTGTCAGGGAGTGTAACTATGTCAGCCAGGGTCCTGCAGCCTCATCCCATAAACTGGGGAGGCGTCTAACCAATGTGCCTCTGTCGGCGAGTGGCCACGGTTTGTATATCACTTCCCCATCCCCCGCTTGTTGTATCAGCGGCATAGAGAACGTCGTTGGTTTGCTACTCCCGCCTGTAGATTAACTGCATGTGTGATCAGACACAGGGCCAGCAGAACGGCTTCCTGGTCTACTGGGTGCTCTACTGGGTGGACGGCTTTTTCGTGTTGGCACGTCATCATCAGAGTCTTCGCGCTCGAAAACAATGTCACATTTTAGTTTTCCTGGCATAGGTTTGTAATCTTTATCACGTGGTGTTGGTGTCAGTGGAGGTCTGTCAGGTAGCATCTCTCTGGGATCCCATCCTCTGGAGTGAGGCGAGTGATATTCTACTCCTGTTCTTGTCTGTAGTTTTCTGACTGACATTCATCTTTCGTCAGTACTGGGCTATGCACACTTTTTAGGGGGCTCAGGTCTCAGTCGGGGGTTTAAAAACAGTCAGGGTTCTACTGTCGATCTGCTTTTCTTTTTCGTAGGGGCGGGTTTGTCAGCTGCGTTATGCTCTGTCTTGTCCTTCTGTGGTTTGTCACCATTATTCTGTAGTAGTCCACCACCACATTCTTCTTCTATGCCTTTATATGCTTGCTCATCTCTCTCTCTCTTTTCCCTGATTCATGACCTTGCTCTTATCTACTTCTGACTCCCACTACTTCATGCTACCGTAAAAATTCTGTGGACTCTGTTCTGACCTAATTAGCTTGAGGGAGTGATGCTAGCCATGAGCTACACTCCTGCTATTCCCTGTTGTGACATTTTCACCTGTGTCCACTCTTATACAATCTGGTCTGTGCTTCACTGCCTTGTGTTTCCTGCACTCTATTTTAAGCAATGTTATATATATATATATATATATATATATATATATATATATATATATATATATATATATATATATATATATATATATATACTGTATATATGAATTTAACTACAGTTTAAGCAAATGTATATGTATGGATTAATCTATAGTTTAAGCAAATATATGAATAAATTTATCTACACTTCGTAAAGTCTTTTATACTTTTCTTGGGTGTCCTGTTTTGCTGCTTTCAGCCTTGCCTGTCTGTCATCCCTTACTTTTCGTTTAAGCAAAAATCACTGACCGTGCAACAGGCATAATGCTGCCTCCATGTCATCCTTTGTTGTTGTTGTGTCGCACACAAATAATGCCGGGGAACTCTTGGCCGGTGAGTCCAACCACGCTGACGTGGTACCCAGTGCTAGTGGAAACACACCCATACTGAGCTGTACCGACCCAACCACACCTGACAGTCGAAGTGAGCCGGTGGAAAAACGCCCAAAGTGTGTGTTTGGATGTGACTTTCTTAATTACACTATGGAGTGTGCTGAGGATTAGAGTGCAGTCAGGTCTCCCTTCGGGGTCACTGTCTGTGTGAAGGGAAACCAACACACACACACGCACACACACACGCACACACACACGCACAAACACACACACACAAACTTCCCCTCAGAGGTTTCTTTCTCAGACACGCTTAGCTAGCAAAGCGGGCAATTAGTCATGACTGGGTGTGACTGGGTGAGTAGAGCTGAATAGGGGCAGACAAAGAGGACATGACACACAAGAGATCAAGCAGAAAGAAACTTTAAACAGGGACAAAAGAGAGGAAAGCCCATAGAAAAAACTCAGACACAATACTCACACATACACAGCCCTACCTCGGACATTTTGCCCGGGCATTCATCATCAAACATTGCATGCATAAACAGGCAGGGAAGGGTTAATTCCTGAAATATCCGAATGTATACATATCCGCATATGGCTGAAATGGCATCCAGTTTAAGAACCATAGGACGTTTGTTCATTTTGACCTGTAACAGACTTGTTTTCCTTAAGTTTGTTTCTCTCTTACTGTTTCTCAGGATGGAGTCAACAGAAAAGTGCGATGTGGTGATTCAAAATTTCAATGGGAAATTCCTGAAGACCCCTCCAGGCATGACAGGTAGGTCTGGATCCTCAAGAATATAGCTTTGTGTGGTCTTGGTAGTTTTTCATGTCTAAAAGAAGCCGAGGCTTTCACTAGGTCCTGGTGCTGACATTATCTTGCGATGAGTCTATCAATTCAGTCATCTCATCTCATTGCCCAATAATAAATGTCAGGATCTGGACTGGATGGGAGACCGGATCATGGGAGGAGAGCGCAGGGTGGTTTAACAGCAGGGGGAAAGGCGGGGTAGGGGGGCGATGCAGGCGGCAGTTTGCGCAGAGAGATGGAGCTCCGGTGGATCTGTGTAAACACAGAGAGAGTGGGAGACACCAAGGCCAAACTACAAAGTGCAAAAGATAATGATAATATCGCCAGGGGTGCAGCTGTTGCTACTGCATAGGGATGTGAAATGACACTTTGATAGGCTATTCTCTAACGTGTAAAAGGGCTCCCCTTAACTTGAATATTAAGCATTACTTGTGACTTTTCAACATGTATCTGAGTGTTATAAAATACAGTTATTTAACTAGCCACAAATAATTTTTAAGCTTGCAAACTGTGTCAAATTCTAAGAATTAAATGAAAAATGTCTGCATGGTGTTGCAGTAGTTAGCACTGTCGCCTCACAGCAAGAAGGATCTGGGCTCAAGCATTGGATCTTTCTGTGTGGAGTTTGCATGTTCTCCCTGTGCTTGTGTGGGTTCTCTCCAAGTAATCCAGCTTCCTCCCACAGGCCAAAAACACGCAAGAGGGGACTAGGTTAATCTGATACTCTAAATTAACCATAGGTGTGGCTGTGAGAGTGAATGACTGTCAGTCTATGTGTGTTGGTCCTGCGATGGACTGGTGACCTGTCCAGGGTGTACCCTGCCTCTTGCCCGAAGGCAACTGGGATAGGCTCCAGCCCCCCACAACCCTAAACAGGACAAGCTGTAGAAAATGGATAAATGGATGAAATAAAAAAATCTGTTATTGCTTAATTGTGCTTAGTATAAGCAACAATATGATTTTGTGTCTTGAGCTATACACTACCATCTATAATCTTATTGTAAAAGATGCATATATACCTGGATGGCAATTACACTGTTTATAATTACTGGTTATCAAAAGCAGAAGCTGTGTTAATTATTCAGACTTTGAAATCAATAATGTGAAAACCAATTAGTTAAAGTATAAACTACTTTCAAAAAGATGATAATAGGCTGATTTAATAATGTAAAAGTAGATTAAGCAAAAATTGAGTAAATGTACATTTGATAGGCCAATCAATAAAGGGTTTCATCATCATGATTCTATAAATGACAACCCCCCCCACATACACACACACACACACACACACACACACACACACACACACATATATATATATATATATATATATATATATATATATATATATATATATATATATATATATATATATATAGTGCAGGTGGCAAGCGGAGGTACTCGGGGTCAGAGTTCAGAGAGTAAAGGAAGAAGACAGCCTGGGGGACAAAGTTGGAGCTCCTCCACTGGCTCTTGCTAGCTCGACATCTCAGCCTGCATGGGCTGGAGTCCTTGAGGATCTGAGGAGCCATGCCATGAACCTGCCGCTCATACACAGCCATCAGGGAGTAAATGGGAAGTCCAATTATCTTTGAACACACCTTGACAATACTATGTAAGTGGTTCTTCTCCCGCAGGTTGATGGAGTGGGACCAGCAGACCATTGAGAAGATAAGACTGATTTGATGAACGTGTAGAAGAAAGTCAGAAAGATCTTGCAGCTGACAGAGAAGGAGTTCAGTTTCCTCAGTGGGTACATTCTCTGGTGGCACTTCTTCAGGATCATGTCCTTATTGGAGGAGAACCTCAGGTAGTCATCGAAGATGGTCCCCAGATAGAGATGTATTTGTACTCCCCCACAGTCTCCACTGATTACCCATGGATAGTTGTGGAGACAGCTGCAGCAGGCTCCCCCTGTCCTCCAGAGAAGACGAACCACCATCTCCTTGGTCTGCAGAGTGTTAAAAGCAGAGAAGAAGTCTGCAAACAGAAGCCTGACTGAGGTGTTTATGAATGGTGTTGATGATGAAGGCTTTGGCATCGTTGACGCCTCTGCCTGCCTGGTTTGCAAATTGTAGAGGGTCGAACTGTTAACCTGTCCAAGAGAGGATGCCCTGTTTAACGACCCTCTCCATAGCTTTCATCACGTGGGAGGTGAGGGCCACTGGGTGGAGGTCGTTCAGGGTCTTGGGAGGGTTCCTCTTGGGATGGGGAGGATGTTGGGGGTGTTTACAAGGCTTGGGGACAGTGCCAGTGTTCATGGAGGTCTGGAGGAGGCTTTGGAAAATGTACCCAAGTTGGTCAGCACAGTGTTTCAGGACCTGGCCACTGATGTTGTCGGCACCGGGTGCACTGTTCATCTTGGTCCTCTTGAGGGTCCTCACAACATCCTTGTAGAATGTGATGGGGGATGCACCAGACTTGAGGTGAGATCTGGTGTTGGCGAGCTGGGTGGAGTTGTTGTTGTTGTTCTCAAACCTGTTGTAGAAGGAGTTGGGGTCATTGCGGAGAGATGCATATCTGCTGCTGCCAGAGATGTGGACTGGATCACTGGTGGTGGTGACAGACCTTGTCAAGCTGTGTGGATGTTCACTTGAGTGAATTTCTCCTCCACTACCTTTTTGTTTTTCAGCTTGGCGATCTTGATAGCTCTTTTGACCTCCTTGGTTATCTCCTTTTTCTCTATCTCAGACCCAGTGAAGAAGGGTTTATTGTTGGGAAAGATGACTTTAAGGGGATGATGTTCTCCTCGCAGAGGTTGATTTAGTAGGAGACCACATCCATATTCAGGAGTTCATCAATGTCACTGGAGAATAAGAGGATGTTGCTCCAGTCAGCGGAATCCAGACATTCCTGGAGAGCAGTAATGCCCTCCCTGGTCCACTGTTTGATGGTCTTGGTCACCTTCTTTGCTCTCCTAATGACCGGGCTACAGGCAGGAAGGAGCAGGATAGTGTGGAGATCAGCGGAGCCCATGGGGAGGGTGACAGACCCTCAGGTATCGGGAACGGAGCCATAGCATCTGTTTGGTGTCTTCCCAAGGCGGGTGATGCATGAGATGTATTGTGTGAAGCCTTTCATGGATTTTTCAGGATGGTAGTGGTTGAAGTCCCCTGAAATTAATTCAGGGGGGTCTGGGGATAGTTGCTCCAGCTTGTTCAGGGTGGCTCTGATGTGGTCGGTTGCTGAGGTGGGCTTCGTGCTGGGGTGGATGTAGACCAGGATGAAGAAGAGTTAGGGGAACTCCCTGGAGATGTAGAAGGGGCAAAGAGAGACTGCCAAGAACCCGATGTCCAGAGTGCACAGTTTCTCTCTCACATGGACAGTGGAACACCAACGGGGGTTCACATAGAAACACATACCTCTGCCCTGTGGTTTCTCAGTGATGTCACAGTCATGGTCCAGTCTGATGGGAGAGCTGAATCTGTCAGCGTGCATCGTGCTGTTGTCATCATCCTTGTTGAGCCAAGTCTCTGTGAATGCCAAGATCCATGCGTTCCTATACTCTTGCAGGTGGTTAACGTTGCCTGGAGCTCATCTGTTTTTTTCCGCAGCGAGCGGAGGTTGCCCAGGATGACCGTTGACAGTGGCCACTGTTTCCAGGTGTCAATACCTCTATCTTGCCTGGATACCTCCCTTCTTCCTGCCCTGTCTGGTTCCCTTGTGGCTCCTCTGCTTCATGGTTCTGTGTACAGCTCCGGGTTTGCGTATTTCCACAGGCAGTGAGGTGAGGGCAAGCAGAGCTGGAGCCAAGCTGATGCAGAAGAACTGCAGCATCCCCGTGTGTAGATTGATGTCTCCACAGGAGAAGATCCTATGGTGGTGTTGCAGGTGTGGGTATGCACTGGTCGGCCAGTGTTAGCAGTGCTCGGGAATGAAAAAAAGTGAGTGTAAATTGAAACGAAATAAGGTCCAACATACTTACATTAACTCCACTGTTTCCACAAGCTAGTGAGCTGACGTGAGCCAGAAACAGAATTCACAAAGCCAAGAAAAAGAGAAAAATCCTGATGTAAACAAACAAGATGGGAGTACTGGTGGTGGAGCCAGCTAGTATTATCATAAGCAGAGTGAACAGGAATGAATAAAAAGGAGTGAAAGTTGAAGGAAGTAAGTTCCAATAAGCTCACATGAATTCCAGACTTCCAAGAGCTAGTGAACTAACGTAAATCAGAAACAGAACACACAAGCTGAAAAAAGCTGATGTAAATGAGCTAGTGAGCTGATGTGAGCCTGAAACGGAACACAAAGCAGAAATAAAAAACAAAAAGCAGACATCAAAAAACATATGGTGGTAACAGTGGTGTAACCAAAAGTTAGCAGTTGTTATTCGGGAATGAATAAAAAAGAATGAAAATAGAAAGGAAGAAAGTTCCAACGAGCTCACATGAACTCCACAGGCTTCCAGGAGCTTACTGAGCTAACTTGTGCCAGAAACAGAAAACACAAAGGCGGAAAAAGAGAAAAAAAGGCAAATAAAACTGCTCTGAGCCCCGGTCGGTCGTCCACACAAGCAGCGACCTGGAACCAGAAGCTATATAGGGATATAAGGGAAGGATGTAACAATACATTACATTTCATACACTATATTTTTTTGGTTTTTATTTTAATAATTACATTGTAACAATGCATATTACTTTCAATGAAGGAAGGAAAGATTTTGAACTGTGGCTTTTATAATTTTTTTGTTGTTGTTTTTGGTTGTTTTGTGTTATAGTGGCTCCTGATTAGGACAAGCTTGAGTATCAGGGTTAGATAATCTAAAACTGCATACAGTTTGCCTCCACCTTTTGAAAACATTTCCAATAAACTGCAAGTGTTTTGTTCAATGTTGAGAAAGTCCTCTTGTGTGATATCTGTGGAATATGGGAGTTTATCACTAGTGTTTATGTACAGAATGTGGAGGCCAGTGGCACTGACTGGAGGCCAGTGGCATGGAATAGAGGAGACCAGTGTTGATGTGCTTTTTGAAACAGTTATTTTTTTTCAATGATTCCAGTTGATGCTTTGACATCAAGTAAAAATAAAGAGGATTTGTTTCACCTATTTTTTAATATTGACATTTACTTAACTTTAAGTGATAGCTGGCTGTGATAGCTTTAATGCACATCAATTAACATTTTTAGTTACACCTAAAATGTAAATGTGTCAGATTTGGCAAAAAAGCTAATTTTCAACTTTACCAAAGCAGTATCCTTACAACAAAGCCAACTACTACGAATTAATTTTAAATTAGACAGGCACAACATAAAACAATAGATAAATAAATAATAAAATAAACCAGAAATTTAAATCCCCCATTCGTCCCTTTTCTAACACTTCTCCTGGGCCAGAGCTTGAACCCAGAACGTTTTTGCTGTGAGCTGACAAAGCTAACCACTGCACCACCATGCCACCTTAAATAATTTCAGTGAGTGGTAAATACTTAGACGGTGATTACTTGATGGTCACCTGGGATTAGAATGTTGTATTACACCTAATAGCTGGCAAAATTGCTTGATAAAAATTTATCGCAGGCATCAACATATTTGAGGCTGGTAGGAGATGCATGGAACAAAAAATAAGTTATTCTATACTCCCTTTATTCAAGATAACCTAACATTACATATAGTACTGATCTGCAAAAATCACACAATAATGTAGCACTTTCTGCATAAAGCAAAGGTTGAAATTTAAGGCCTAATCTAGATGCTGTCTTTGAAAAGAAACACCAGGAGACGTCTGAGTGTTGTGGACCAATTGACTTCTTTTAGCAGGCTGTGATGCAGGCTAGAGAATGAAATATTACTTACTCATGGTAGTCAATATATCAGCCAGGATAGAAAGAGTGTGGTATTCACACTTAAACACACACACACACACGCACACACACACACACACACACACACACACACGCACACACACACACACACACACAAACGCTTGTACTTGTATATTTGTGAGGACTTTCATTGCTGAAATGCATTCCTTAGCCCCTATATCTCAGCTGATTGCCTGACCCTAACCTTGACCCTAAACCTAACCAGAAACTAATCCTAACCTTGACCCTAAAACCAAGAGTGGACCTACAAACAGTGCTTTAAAGATGTAAGGACTGGTTAAAATGTCCTCACTTACCAGAAATGTCCTCAGTCTGTGGTCATTTATGTATTCTAGTCCTCAATATGAAGCAAGAACACACACGCACACACACATACATCCCATCAAGCAACCACCCTGTGTGTGATTATTCCCAAAACAATCAAGAAAGAAATATATCATTGGGAATAGACATTTTTTTGTCCTTTATTCATCCATATATCCACAAAACATGGTTGGTTGGTAGGCGGTGCTTTTATATGTTTTGAACTCTGTATTTGTCAGCCTGCTCTGGAGCATCGAAGGATTGCAGTATAAATGAGCAAACTTCATAGGGTCTTCGCCCCAGAGTGCCTCCGGGCTCAGGCCCTAATTACTTTGGTTATATACTTAAATCTCTACTTAAAAGTGAACAAACTTAGTAGTACTGAAAACCTTGGAATGACTCAGAAAGGTAACTCATAAAACCCTTAATAATCTTAATCTTACATCATAGCGGAGTTCTCCAATGAGATTTTGAAGACAAAAGAATGAGAGACATATTTCCTTTCCGTTTTCACTCATCCTCTCTCTCTTACTGTGCGTTCACACCGACAGCGAATTTGTGCATTTGCGCGAACAGTCTCTATTCAAAATCTATGCAAACGCGTGAATGAGGCGAGTTTTCAGTCTGGCAGCGCGAATTTGCAAGGCGAAATATTTGCTATTCGCGCAAGTTGAAAATATTGAACTTTGCCGAAAAATTTGCGTCAAGATAGCCAATCAGCGTTGAGGATGTCCCGACATCACGGCTGACTGTGACTGACTGACTGTGACTGACAAGATGGCGGACAAGTTGATTGGGGCTATGTGTGGAAACCCAGTGCTATATGACACTACGTGTCAAAATTACAAGAACCAGTTGGATAAATTGGTGTCCATTCGTGAAATTCTGTCACTGATCCTAGCTAGCAGGTCGTCAAACTGGCCAGTCGTCATCTGAAAATACCGCTTGAAGCAGCGGTTATCCAGATGGAGCCCCTGGAGGAGCTCGGTTCACCGAGCGGTGAAATTCACCGAGCTGAGCTCACCTCTAGATGGTGTTGTTAACCCACATATGATGGCGTTTATTTTTCCGACGTATTTTTGCCTTCCACGGCAGGTACAACGCAACAGTTCTGTGAATATTCATGGTGAAATGGCGGAAAGAAACGTTGCTGGAAATATTCGCTACTCGGGCAGGTGAGCGAATTCGCTTATTCGCACGAATGACACAAATGGACGCTAAATTGGTCCAGCGTCAAATTCGCGCAAACAACGCGACACAAAATTTGCATTCGTGTTTCCCTCCCACTGTCAAAGACAGAGCCTAACTAATTGTCCTGCCCTCCCCTAATGGGAAGAACACTGGAGGACACAAATGAAACAAGTCCAGATCTTAGTGCTAATCAATTATCATGCTGTAGCTTTAATAAAATTCAGGCCTACATATAGCTTTAAGTATCTGGTATGATCATGAAGCATTAAGCCCCCATTTAATGCAGGATTTATCAAATACTTTCATGAATTGTATATCATGTTCTTTGGGAATAGAGAGGAAAATGGAATGGGGCTGAAAAAGATGGTGTAATTATGTGTCACTGACCAGCCTTGTGTCAGGATTAGGGTTTTTAACTGTACCACTGCATTGTATTTGCACCTGTCCCCCAACAAATTCCTTGTTACTGTTTTGGGTTTCTGATGAAAATTTAGTGAATAAAGTCAACTACTTAGCCCAGATTTTATTTCTACTCAGTTACAACAGACAATTGAAGTTTGATTGTAGAGCTATCAAATGTAAGTGCATTCTACTAATTAGAAGTAGAATATACTTACATTTGAAAGTAATGCCATGAATAAATAAGTTACATGTGTTGAACTTTTTAAGTTTTGGTCATGACCATGCCTCTTAAATTCCTACCACAACAGAATTTGAATCTTCATGATTAGTGCTGCATTCATACTGTGTAGGAAGGTTCAGAGTTCCCATGTGGGGAGGTCATTTTTCAACTTTATTGTGGTCATGGGTTGGGAACAACATGGATTCTACACAGATGTTTTATATTTTAATACTACAAACATTTAAACAAGACATGGCCAGCTGTCCGGTGATGATTCATGTTGTTATCAACTATGCAGAAGTAGTTTTCAAGCTTTATATCAGTGATTTTGTCCCAGACTTTTTGTTGTACTCGTATTCTACAATCCCTAAAATCTGTCACGATTTGAGCTTGGGTGAGAAACCAAACCAAATGCACGACTCCCAGGCAAGGTGCAAGATGAACAAAGTTTAACAACAAAGTAAAAATCAAAACCACTCATGAGGGAAAAAAGCCTAAAAACCGAAGCTCAAAATCACTCTACAGAAGAAAACCTGACTATACAAAGTAACAAAGAAACTCAAAGTTAGATAAGGTAAGGATCATGGCATGAACGAAACACTGATTAGACAAAGTATCAACACAAACACAAACTTGGATGAGGCATGAAACAAAAATACAAACTTGACGAGGCATGGAACGGCATAGCACAGTTGGACATGGAGGACAAGATGAACTAGCGCCCATAAAGGGAAACGCAGACTGCATATACACATGAGGTGATGAGAAACAGGTGGACACAATCAGGGCAGGGAAAACAATCCCACTGGCAGGAAATGCACCAGGGGGAAGGGGAAGTTACCAGAAACGAGATGAGTTAAATTTCAAAATAACAAGGTAGCCACAAGACAACATAGACACAAGGCAAACAAAGAACACCACTACATGCATGGACATGTCAAAAATCACCAAAATATTGACTTGTTATCAGGATTTATGCAACTACATAACTCACTAATCTATGTCACTGCATGAGCAGCAATTTATTTTGATATCATGTTACACATTACATTAGCAAAACAAATGTATGCAGTGTGTTCATGTGATTTTTGTCAGTCTGAAAATCATTCTCTGATTATTCTGACAGTTGAATGCAGCATAACTAGTAGCCTAGCCTGAAGGCATGAAAGCTTGGCGGCAAGTTACATCTCCTGCATAGATGTCTACCTATTTCATACTCACTGCGGTTGAGTCCAACAGACATTTTACAACTTTACAATTTTTATAGTGAGGAGTAGTTTGTAAGTAGTGGAGACAGCTGTTATTCTACCACGGATTGTGTTGCTACTTTTGTCACCGAACAAGCCATCAGTGGGCCTTGCCAGACGACCCGTGCCTCCAGCATTTGGTGAGTGATTATTTAATGGTTTCTGTTGATTTAAAGTTAGCACTAGCTCCTAGGATTGTGAGAGCAGTGAAAAACATTTTCATTAGCTGAGTTACTTCTCAGCCTACAGATTTTCAAGAGCTTTTGTAATGCACAGATTCAATTATAGCAAAATCAAATTTTTATTTTCCTTTATTAATTTTTGGTGTTCAACACAGCATTATTGTCATCATAATATCCTCTCCTTTTCTGTTTCCTTCTCTGTTAGGATGTGACTGACAAAGAATTGTACATTGAAATTGAGTGGGAATCCTCTTTATTGACGAACATCCTCAGCGTCCACAGTGTGTATTGTCTTGGAAGGGAGTGTGGTAATTGGAGGAGCTGGCCAACCTGCCTTGCACTTGGATTACCCCGAGTGCATGAAAAGGACCTTCCACTATATTCAACAGGTCATGCTCATCCTTGCCAGAGGTGAGCTGAAGCCAAACTTCAATCTTTGAAGAATAAACTATCTGTTTAAAACAGGGTTCTAAATATTTATACCAATGCTGTGGATATGAGTGCTTGGTTATTTGTAATGTTGCACCTTTAAAATACCATGTTTACGTTGGCACTTTTTGATATGCAAGGTTTTATGTATTGCCACTGATTTTGCAATTGGATTCCATCATGATTGGTATGTGTTCATGTTTGCTCTCGCAGTTTGGTTCCATTCCTATTGGCAACTATTGTATGTTTTATGGCATTGGCACTGATGTTACAGTTTAATTCTATCCTGATTCACAAGAGTCAAATTAGATTTTTTGATTTTTTTTTAATTTTTGCAGACCTATTCTGTTTGACAACATGATATAAATGCAAGATTTTTGTGCCCCAAGTTTAATAAAACATGAAAAGAATGTACGTCTGTGGTTTGCATTCTATTTTGTTAATTTAAAAGCTATAGTTCAAAATTTTTTGATCAAACAGATTTTATTTTACTTTTCAGATACTAAATAGAGTAATTGGGCAAAGCAATTTTAAAGGAAAAACAACTTGGAAGTTTGTGTATCCAGATTTAAACTGTAAGTGGAATAAATATGCTACACCTACAGCTAGAACCACACTCTCAATTAATTTATACCCAACAATTCTCCATGAGCGGCCACATTTTGTGACAGTGGTGATGAAAACCTTCCTTTTAACAAGCAGGAACAACAACAGACCGAGGCTCAATAGGAAAAGCCATTTGCAGGAAGGAAGGAAGCTGCAAGCCATGCAGCTTCCTTCAGTTGTAGCATCAGTTCTGGATCTGAGAAGTAGGAAAGCACAAAGACTCCAGGGATGGTGGCAAGTTAGTAACATGCATATGGGTGGAAAGAGTACAGAATGAGAGTTGCCGACATTTTGCAGCATAACTAAAGGTTAGTCTAAGCCAGGCCAAACTGTAAACTTAATCAAAAAGGAAAGTCTTAAATCCACTCTTCAACCAAGAGAGGATGTCTGGACCAAAACTGAGAGAGGGTTTCTATGGAGAGGAGACTAATAATTGAAGGCTCTGGCTCCCATTATACTTTGAGAGACTATATGAGCCACAAGTAACTGTCCATTCTGTGTGTGTAGGCTTCTAGCTGTATAGTAGGGAACTATTACTTCTCTCAGATAAGAAGGTGTCTGAGCACTTTCTATGTATGAATAAATTTTAAATTCTGTTCTGAATTTGAATCTGAGTCATTGCAGAGAGGTCAGTACAGAAGAGATATAGTCTCTTCTACTGGTTGTAGCCACTTGATAAACTGATGATGATGATGTATCTTTAGGATGTTAACACAGTTCTTGCTCGGGGCACCACTCGTAATTTAATTTCGTTCAATGAGAAACCATCAGTCTCAGGTTATAGCTTATCAATGAGTTCTTTGCGGATCAGTGGCTTGCATACAAATATAAAAACAAGTTGGGACACTTCTTAGAATTTTTACATATAGATTTTAAAACAAAAAGAAAACACGTAAAACAGAATAATAGTTCAAGCAAAGCAATTAAGGCAAAATGTGGTGGAACGAACATGAGTTAAAAGATTTCTCTGAGACTGAGAAGTGGACGGCAAAGGTAGCAATTAAAAAGGTGTGCGGTATGAATGATAGTGACCTACAAACAAAAGAAAAACTATTGAACAGACGTTGAGCTGACTCTAAGGAGTCAGGTGGAATTGGCTGTGTGTGTGAGAGAGAAAGAGAGAGAGAGAGCAATCGAGGCCTGAATAGATGCAGCGCTGATCTTTGTTATTGCAAAGCCAAAGGAACCGGCTTACGTTCTCAGCTGGATTGCTCCCGTCAATATATGGTACCTCTCCAAGAAACTGGTGGGAAGACGGCCTCCAAAGCCCCCGCCTCAATGACTGTGGCTCCCACTGGGATTTGCTGGATGGAGAAGGGAAGCGCGTTGGTTCGCTACCGTCTGGTGTCAGGCTGCTGGTTGGCTCGAGGCGATGCTCTTCTCAGGAACAAGGTGGCTTCTCTCCGCTAGTCAGGATGGAAAAGCGAGGCTCATGGGAGGTCAATAGTATTGTGACCGTGAGCCACGATCGATGATGAGTTACAAAAATAGAAAATCAAGAATTTAAATGCTACACAGAACGATGCGTTCACAAGCTCATAAATGAGATGCACATTCAACTCCATGTACCGAAAAAGCTTTACTAAAGGAAAAGTTGTTGCAAGAAAAGAAAAGAAGTTCTGTGTAAAGTTTAAAAAAAAACAAACATTAAACAGAATAGAAAAAGAAAAGGGGGAGAGACGGACCGCCGCTCTAGGAGCTCCTGCACAAAGCAAGAAGCGCTGGAGAGCCCCAAACCCAGACCCAACTCATCTCATACTTAATGCTGAATGGTGTCACGAATGTTATAATAAACTGGTCCGCCTGGGGGGTTAACCTTTGACCTGTGTGGGGCTGTTGGCCAATCAGCACACTTTGCCGTCTGGAATACCTCTTGGGCATTAACTGTCAAGCAGAGAGCAACTCCATGCCCTGCAGATGGATCATCTAGATAAGTCAGAGTCATGAACATACCAGTGAAAATCAAGGAACTTAACAACTACAGATAGTGAAATATTCTTATCATGTCCATACACATAGGTGTGTGTATATGTATATGACTATGTAAATGTATTTGGGTGTGAGTGTGTGTATATGTGTGTGTGACTGAATTCTGTGACAGAGACTTCAGTTACAAGGTGGAATCACTTAATACAGAGTCCAGGTTTCATCTGTGGGTGTTGATAGATTCCCACTCTTGTACTTCATTTAACAGTGACACAGAACCCTTCAATCACATCAATGTTCCAACTGACGTAAGCAATTGGATGCTGGAATGTTTAAGCACACATACACCCCAAGAAAGAGGGTGCATCTTCACATGATCAGACAGTGCATCCCCAGTTCATAATCACGGGTCTCTTTCACAAGGCAAATATTTATTAAGCCCTGTGGGGGGTGGGGGGGGGGGGGTTAGAGGTTGCAGAGAGGTGAGAGACCCCCCTTTGTCTAGCCCTTCCTTGGTCAGGATGAATGAGAGTCTTGATGATCAAGGATGACCACCATCTTGATAGTTGCGAATGGCTTGACTTCATAAAAAGAAGGGGAAGTAGGAGTTCTTGGTTCATGTAAGGGTAAATTGTCATTATTAAAGGCCAAAGAGAGAAAGTTCCAGCTTATCTTTGTAGGTTGAGTGTTCTGAAGGGATTTACTCCAGACATCCTGAGGAGTGTGATGAAGGAAAAGGGGGCAAGTGCACTACATAGTTCTCTTCTCAATATATGAGCAGCAGCATTTTTTACCAGTTTGAGGATTTTTAGAGATTTATTTGACAATCTGATAGGAGGAACTGCTTTAATCCAGCCTAGAATTAACAAATACTTAGACATTTTTCAGCGTCCTTGTGAGACAGGAGAAAAAAGAAGGCAGTCTTGGAAATTTTAATTATGTAGAAGTTAAAAGAGAAACCCTGACCACGGATAACTCCCAGATTCTTCATGGAGGTGCTAGAAGCCAAGTGAATACCATCCGAGGTACCTATTTAATTAGATAAGGTGTTTCAATGGTGGTTTGAGCCTAGCACAGTAACCTCAGTTTTGTTAGAATTTAGTAAGAGGAAATTGTGGCTCATCCATGTTTTTATGTCCTTTAGACAGGCCTGACTGAGTCAAAGCAGCAGGTGTGGCAGGAGTTCAGAGAAGTTATGGAGAAGGTCTAATGGATGGCACCAAGATCATTCTGTAAAACCATCCATCAGGAGGGAAAGTGGGGAACCATCCAAGCTGTGTACAGCAGAGATGGGACACTGTTGACCTCAACTGAGGAACTAGTTGGGCTGTAGAAGGAGTACTTCAAGTAACTCCTGAACCTAATGTGGCCTCAATACCAGCAGCAGCATGGCTGGAGTATGATGGCGAATCAACATAAATTTCCTTAGGTAGGCAAATACAATGTGGGAGGCCATGGAGTTTCCCCATCTGGTCTACATGTGTTTTGTGGATTTGGAAAAAGCCTACAACTGGGTTCCTCGAGGGACATTATGGAAAATGCTACAGGAGTAAGGGGTTAGGGGGAACCCTACACAAGGCCATCCAATGTCTGTATGCCAAAAGCAGGAGTTGTTTGAGAGTACCCAGTATACCCCGAGTTCTCAGCAATAAGTCAGACACGTTGGGGTTGGCATCTGCCAGGGCTTAGCCTTGTCACCAGTCCTGTGTTTGGTAATCATAGAAAGGATTTATCACTGCTTTCTGCAGATGATATGGCCCTGGTGGCACCATTGATCAGTGACCTTCACTTCCTACTGGATTGGTTATCAGCTGAGTGTGAAGCAGCTTGGATGAGGATCAGCACCTCTAAATATGAGGGCATGATTCAGGAAAAAGGTGGGTTGTCTACTGCAGGTAGGGAATAAGTACTTACCCCAAGTGAAGGAGCTAAAGTATGTTAGGGTACTGTTGTCGAGTGAGGGAACTATGGATTGCCAGAAAGGCAGAAGAATCTGAGCAGTAGGAGCAGTCTTTCATTCGCTCTACCTTACTCTACCTATAGTATGTTTAATTTGCTAATCACCTCTTTCCCAGGAAATTCACTTTACAATTACAATCACAGAAAATTTATCAGAAAAATTACTTGAAATTTTACAAGAAAATTTACAAGTATCCAAAAATTTAAGAACAAAAATGTGCCTTAAAATGACAAGAAAACTACATTTCCAATTCATGATATTTGGAGTATGTTTTGTGTAGGCATTTAAAAACAGACAGAGAAGAGGCGTCTCTGACGTGCTGAGGCAGATTGTTTCACAGTTTTGGAGTTACCACAGGGTTTAGGTCACCATAGCAGCATAAATGTAAATGTTAATGTCTGTGCATGCACACCCTGGCTTGTATAGTGGTTAGCTCTCTGTTGGTTTGGACCCAAACGCAACCACATAAGAAACAGGGAAAGGGTGTAGTGCTGATGAAGGCATTTATTACTGGATGTGGGTGAAAAAACAAAACAAAACTGGACAGGAAAAATGAAAATAACACTCCCAAAAAATTAAGTGCGTCGGCAGGCAAAGAGTGGCACTGCATGGACCGGACCTGTAGAGTGAAAAAGAAATCAACCAGGTGTGTAAACCAGGTAAACCACAGCAGCGCACCCTACAGCAGCCATGGCACAAACCACTGGGGATGCCCGTCGACCATCTGCAGAAGTGCAGGAGCAGGGGCGGTTGGTGTCAGGGAAGACACGGAGTATGGATTGATCTTGGACACGTGGAAGACAGGATGCATTGAGGAGGGAGCTAGAGGTGCACTCTCTCTAGGTTTATGACCCACTCGATCTGGTAGGGATCCAGGAACCGAGTGGCCAGTTACAGCGGGAAGTCCGAAGGTGAGAGTTACAACAGCTGACCCACCTTGTACTCCGGGGCAGGAGTGCAGCAACTTTTGGCTCCCTTGCAAGCACTGGCTTTAGCCTTCTGGAGAGCATTGTGGGGTGTCCTCCATTCCTACGAAACCACTGGAGATGAGCCTGGACAGAGGGGACCGTGACCTCAGACTCCAGTAGGGTGAGAGGCTGGTGGCCACAATTGCCTGAGTGTCATGTGCGTACTTCACCCAGGGCATGTCCCTAATCCAGGAGGAGATATGGAGGACTGAGGTGCAACAGAGGGCTGACTTTAGGCTCTGGTTTGCCCATTCTGCCTGGCCGTTGGTCTGGGGATGGTACTCTGAGGAGAGGCTGATGGTGGCGCTGATCTGTTTTCAGAGGGCCCTTCAGACATGGGAGGTGAACTGAGGGCCACTGTCACTGATGATGTCGGCTGGGAGTCCATGGAGACAGCACACATGGTGCATGAGGAGCTCCGCTGTCCCCGCCGAGGAAGGGAGTTTGGGGAGAGCCACCATTTGCCTTAGAGAACCAGTCCACCATGGTGAAGATGACCATGTTTCCTCTGGAAGGGGGCAGATCAGTGATCAGTCCACAGTGATATGTGACTGGGAACAGGGAGAGGACACAGGAGGGCTATGGACGACTGGTGGGAGGCCTTGTTTTGGGCTGTACATCTTCCACGATGAACCCCAGAAACTCCACAAAGGAGGTGTGGAAGGTGCATTTCTTTGTCATAATGAAGAGGCGGTTCTCAAGGAGTCACTGGATGACCTGGTAAACGTGCTGGATGTGCTCCTCTGTGCTCCCGGAGAACCTCAGGATGCCATCAAGGTACGCCACTACAAAGATGTTCAACATGTCCCTGAGCACATCATTCATCATGGCCTGAAAAGCAGCGGGGGCATTGGTGAGGCCAAAGGGCATGATGGGTTACTTGTAGTGGCCTCTGTCTTGAAGGCGGTCTTCCACTCATCTCAATCCCTTGTCCATACAAGATGGTGCGTGCTCCGGAGGTCCAACTTCATGAAGATGGTGACCATGATGTTGGTGAGACCCCGGTGAGCGATACAGGGCCGAGGATCCCCCCCCCCCCCCGCCTTCTTGACAAAAAAAATCCCCGCTGCCACCAGGGGCTGAGACAGACAGATGAGACCTTCTGCCAAGCAATCAGTATTGTATGTCAGTGCTGCCTTCTCAGGAAAGGACAGGCTGTAAACCCAAGGTCCTTACTGAAAGCATCCCCGAGAACCATGGCTAGGTCAGTTGGATCAGGTGGGACAGGTGAAGGACGGGAGGTGCTATGGGTGGCATGGAGGCAGTGAGCATAGGAAACAGTGACTTCAGTACAAACAGTCAGTTGGTGGGGATGCATAAGATGGGTGATAGGGCCAATATCATGCATCTAGAGCAGGGGTGTCAAACTCATTTCACATCGTGGGCCACATACGGCCTAGGGAGATGTCAAGTGGGCCGGACCATTAAAATTATACCATACTCTGCTATAAATAACCAAAATATCATGTCTTTCCTTTGTTTTGGTGTAAAGAAGCACAAGAACATTAGGAAAATATTGAAATTTAATGAACTATCCTTTTACAAACATTTCATGAAACACCTCATATTTCCTTAGACGAATGTGCAATTTACTTTCATCATTCACATATATGCATTGCAACTGATCCCACTGTTTGTACAAAGGCACAAAACTTTAATTGGTACTGAAAAATATAGTAATGCACTTTAAGATTAAATGAGACTGTTAAAGAAAGGAATTTTTAAACCACTTACACATACGCATATAAAATCTAAATTTAATCCCTGCATACACCTTACAAACTAAGGAGAGTGATTTTAAATGTGTAATGAAGAAAGTGTTCACCAGTCCTGTAAATCTGTAAACTTACTACATGAAACATACATTCACATACAACACATACTGAAAATTTATGGAGTTGTATGAACAGTAGAATTCCATCACACTCTTTTGTTGTGAAGCTGCTGACTAACATTAAAGTGCACATTTTTTTAATCACCACAGTAAGGATTCATCTTCACAGAGCTGTATTCTTTCAATGCAAACAGTATCTAAGGCTGCATTTTAAAGGTGTTAGTCTAGTCTGGACTTGTTTTTGTTCCTGAAACTTGGCATCTTTTGGCCTGTACAAGTGCATCAACACCAGGTGTCATGTCCTGACTAGCTGTCACTTTCAGAATGTCATTTAAGTGCTTGTTTGTGAGCCTTGAACGCATTTTTGTTTTATTGATATTCATCACTGAGAAAATTTATTCACAAAGGTAGGTTGTCCCAAACATGCACAAAATTTTAGCAGCCAGGGCTGGGGTACCCTGGTAGTAGATACTGATAAAAATTTGTCCAGACCTACGGAGGCAAATTTGCCCTTCAAATCTGCATCACACTGCAAATCAATTATTTCTAGCTGAATTTCAACCGGCAAATCAGAAGCTTTAACTGTGAAAGGTGAGCGAAAAACTGAAAATTCTGTCTCAAGGTCACCAAATACCTGAAAACGTTTCTCAAACTCCTGCAGTAGTCCTGCAATCTTGTCTTTTTACCGTTTCACGTCCGCATCAGGTCTGGTCACACACACACATCTCACAGACAGGGGAAATGAGCAGGGTTGCCATTTGCCAGTTGAGTCTCCCACAAAGTCAGCTTCAACTTAAATGCATGTATGTTGTCAGAAAACTGTGTGACAACTTTTTTGCGGCCTTGCAACATTTTGTTCAGATTGTTCAAGTGTTCAGTAATATCAACCAAAAATGCAAAGTCCTGTAGCCATTCCTGAGATTGTAATTCCAACACCGGTTTTCCTTTTTTCTCCATGTACTGTCCGATTTCCTCTCGTAGATCAAAGTAATGCCTCAGCACAGCGCCTCGGCTTAACCATCTCACTTCAGTGTGGTATGGCAGGCTGTGGGTAATGTTGCTGTCGCTGAGAAGTTTGTCAAACTAAAGATGGTTCAGACCTCTGGACCGGATGAAATTTACAGTACGAACAACCACCTCCATCACGTGGTCGATTTTCAGCGACTTGCAACACAATGCCTCCTGGTGCAAAATACAGTGAAATGTCCAGAAACGATCTCCTCCATTAAGGGCTTGTACTTTGTCTTTGAACTTTGTCGCGACACCTGCTTTCTTTCCGACTATGGATGGCGCGCCGTCTGTAGCCAGGCTGACAGCGCGGGACCAGTCCACTCCAACTCTGTCCAGTGCAGCCACGACAGAGCCAAAAATGTCCTCGGCTGTTGTGGTGTCCATCATTGGCACCAACTCAAGAAACTCTTCAGTAACAGTCAATGTCTCATCAACTCCTCGAATAAATATGGCCAGTTGGGCTGTGATGTCAGTGCTCTCGTCAATTGCAACGGAAATTGCAATAAATGACTTGACTCTCTGTTTCAATTGACTGTCTAAATCTGCCAATAGTTCCGAAATCCTCTCTGCTATAGTATTCCTCGTCAGGCTAATATTGGCAAAAGCTTGTTGCTTCTCAGGACACACAAGTTCAGCCGCCTTCATCATGCATCGTTTAATAAAGTCACCGTCGGAATACGGCTTCGATGCTAATGCTATTTTGCTAGCAGTTAGGTAGCTGGCTTTTACCGCTGCCTCACTGACATCTCGGCTCTGGATGAAAGCTGACTGCTGTTTCCTCAAACCCGCCAGCAATTCGTTGATCTTATCTCTTCTCAGTTGTCCTTGCAAGCCGTCATATTTTTCGTTGTGATGAGTCTTGTAGTGGCGTCGAATATTATATTCCTTCAATACCGAAACTTGTTGCAAACACACCAAGCACAAAGGTTTTCCGTGCATCTCTGTAAATAAATAGGACGTGGTCCATTTTTCTTTGAAAATTCTACACTCCTTATCTACTTTTCTCCGTTTGGATAACAACATTTTGGCTAATGAGGGTGTAGTGGAGAGGTAGAGACCAAGGTAGTAACAACGTCGTAACAAGCAGCAGATGGCGCATTGATACCGTCTGCTGTTTTCAGTCCGTCTCAGTGATGCGCCTTGTCTTCTACTCTGATGGAAACAGTACACCCCTTAGCAGATAATCCATGAATTGCAGCGAATTAAAAATATTAATTCCATGTCTTTTATGCATTTTTTTCCACTTTCAAATTATCCTGCGGGCCTGATCGAACCTCCTTGGGGGCCGGTTCCAGCCCGCGGGCCGTATGTTTGACACCCCTGATCTAGAGCAAAAACAGGTATGGGAGTGTCTAACATGAAAAGGGGAACATGGGCGTGACTGGCAACTGAATGTCAATAAAACTGTCATCGGCACCTGAATCAACAAGGGCATTGACCGCAAGTGTCTTCCCCTGCCACGAAAGGTGGACTGGGAACCTGACAGGAGGAAGAAATGTGGGGAAATGAGAAATTTGGCTCACTTGAAATCCTTGGGTATCCAATAAGCCAACTCTTTTGGCAACTTGGGACTGCTCTCACTGGTGTGACCCTCCTGGCCACAGTACAGACACAGGCCTCATTTTCTTCTGGTGTTCCCTCTCAGCAGCCGACAGATGCGTCCGCCCCACCTTCTATAGACTCCACCCCTGTGGTGGCTGTGGAAGAGGGCATGTCAGGGAAATAAGAGGGACCAGTGTGCTGGTGGCAAGATGGAGAACATGCTGGGCTGTAGGTTGAAGACAAACCCACACTGTAGCATAATCCCATGGTACTCCATGAGTCCTCAATCATAGGGCTTTGGGCTAGCCAGTGATGTTTCCTCGGCAAGTGCAGCAGTGAAAAGCGGAGCCTGGGGTGGAGGCATGGAGACAAGGGCTGGTGCAGAGCCTGGTGGAGCAGTGGCACCCAGCGCAATGAGCTGAGATATCAGCATGTTCATCTAGTTGAAGAGAGTCACATGCTGTTGAGCAAGTTGGTGGAGCTAACCACACTGGGTCTTCTGTTCCTCCGTCAGGTCGTGCACCATCGTCGCAGGATGGTGAACTGAGTCAGCAAGCAATGCCCCCTTGGCTCAGAGGGCTTGGAGCGTCTGGGTGATTGACAGCTCTGGTGACTGGGTCTCTCTGGTCACTGGTTCCCATGGTGGCCAGATCTTCTGTTAACTCTCTGTTGGTTCGGACCCAAATGCAACCACACAGAAAACAGGGAAAAGGGTGTAGTACCTAGGGAGGCATTCATTTCTGGATGCGAGTGAAAAAAAAAAACTGGATAGGAAAAAGAAAAACAACACTCCCAAAAAACGGAATGTGTTCGCAGGCAAAGAGTGGCACTGCAGGGACTGGATCTGAGAAAATCTTCGGAAATAGAAAGTCAGATCAGAAAAATGCATGGAAAAAAACACATGCACAAGAACTATACAATGTAAGGACAACAACGTAGTAGAGTGAATTTAGACAGTAGACTGCAGAGCCGGGCTTGTTAGGGTGTGGTGATAATTGGTGAATTAACAACAAGTGTACAGTACAGTGCTGGTCCTGTCAGCTTGTCACCTATGCTGGAGAGCGTGCATCGCTCGGGCAGATGTGCCTGTGCCCACAGCAACATAATTGAGTGGCCTCATCACACTCAAGGCCAAATAAACAAGCAATTAAGTATTTAGAAATGAAAAAAAAGTTAATTTACTGTAAACTAGTGATGGACAAAAGTAATTAGAAAGAGAGACAGAAGAAAATCTTTGGGATGGTAACAGGGGCCATGGAGTATATGGCCTGTTAGCAAGAGACATAAAGGAAAAGTGATGTCATGAGAGTGTTCCAGTAAATACAGAATAATCACGTCTGTCCCTCTATTTACTTTTGGTAAAGCCCTCCAGGCCTCAGGCATTCCACATAAAACCTGATCTTACCCTGACCTCTGAATGGTTCTCTCCTCCAATAACCTCTTCCTATGTTCACTTTACTGAAATAAACAAACACTTTGCTTGCAAGTATTTGTTTTGTTTATTTAGCAGTTGCACTTTTTGAATCATAACCAATATGATATTGCCTCTGCTAGATAACATGTCTTCACACAGCTGTGAGGATCCAGTTTTTCTGCCTTTTAAAATTGTTGCCATATATTAGGATATAAGTGCTGGTTTATTCATATTGTCTTTAAAGATATAGTTAATAACACATTGACATACCTTGTGATTTCAGTAAATGAAAAGCCATCCAATTGTTTATATCATCTATATCTATATATTATATATAGATATATAGATAAATAGATAGATAGATATATTGTGTAATATTGTGTATAATATATGTACATAATCATAAGAACTCATTCTTCAAACAAGAAATACATTCTTTTAAAATAAAGTATAAATTGATACAGAACAAAGCTGCATTTTCTTCAGGATAATCCTGTTCCAATCCAGCTACTTTCTGTTCTTTCAGAGGCCTGCAGGGTGTTATAGGCTGAAGCCTATTATATTCTTAAGAGTTTGCGGACATTTTGTCACTAATCCTGTTTGTAATAAAGGCTTTCTTCTTTCTCATGTCCAGAAATTTGCCTTGTTGTCTTTTGATAAATCACAATGGCAGTCTATTGCCTGTGGCCAAGCTGTGTGGAGTCATTTTGTGTATTAAGTATGACTGTTTAGACTGGAGTTTGAACCACACTGGCCATGCTGTGACAATTAGTCCGTGGCTTTGTTTCCATGAGTGCAGTGTGGTTAGGAGCTGCACATTGTTTTTGAGATATTCAGATTAGCACTGGAAGAGCACTTGAGTGCGGTTTTCAGGTTTAGTCAAATACCTATACCAAGGAGGTGAGGTTTTCACCCACTTCTGTTGGTTAGTTTGTTCATGTATGTGAGTGGTAGTACATAAAACTACCATTGCAATGACCATGGAACTAGGTAAAAGGTTGTAGTACAGGTGAAGGAATAGCCCAGTTAAAATTGGAGTCAAAATTCTTGACTTCATGTTAGAAAAAGTAATTCCTGGAAGTAAGAGCCTGTATCCATCAAAGTCTCCAAACTTCAAAAAATAAGGTGTTCTCTTGATAATTCATGGCTGGGAGTACTTGAGAGCGCTTTACAGCTGTGATGCTTATGTTGCCTTGATACAGAATATTAAAAGCATTAATAACCTCAGAATAAGGTAAAACGCTTCTACTAGATCAAAGAGAGGCTGAACCACTTATGGAGATGATAGGCTTTTGTGAGTCATGAGGTTTTGTGGGTGAAGAAACATCTTGGTGAGTGTCATCAGCAGTTCTTGTTGTTGTTTACACTTGTATATAGGATATGATGACTGACTATGATGACTTTTTGTTATTTGTCTTGCTCCTCCTCCAACAAAGCTCTGCAGGTGTAGCATATTTTTGCCGACCAACCTTGGGGTTGGGTTCTGTTATGGCCCTAGTGCTGTTGTTGTTTTTCTGGTGTGATTTTGTGTCTCTCTCACTCCACTCTCCTCTTCCAGGTGATTGCCCCTTCTCCAATTGGCAGCTGGTTCCACACAGGTAACCAGCTGATCATGGTTAAAGAGTGGAGGTCAGGTGGTGGCCTGGGGGAGAGAGAAACAGTGGACCACAGTAATGGAAGTGTGAGGCTTGCTCTGTTTGCTTGTGCATTACTGCATTTATTGTCTGTGACATACTGTTACTCTTCCTGTGGAAAAGAGGGTGTATCTTTCTTGGCTTTCCCCTAGGTTTGGTGGTGTTTTTGGTTAATTCTGTTGTTTGATATACTTGTCTTGGTTTCCCCCTGGTCTTTACGGCGTCTTTATTTATTCCATCTGATATTCCTGTAATTTATTTCCCCCCCCAGGGTGGTGGGACTTTTTGGTTTGATGATGGTTGTTAGGTCTGGTCTGTTTTGGTTTGCAACCAGCATCTCCAGTTAGGGTTTTTCATTAGTTTTTTTTTTTTGAATAATTAATTATTATTTTACACAGAGTAACCAGTCTGTCTTGTTTTCCTTCCTTAAGAACTTTTTTCTTTTGTTTTTCTCCCTTCGTCTCATAGTTAAGCCCTCAGGAGGTAACAGGTTCCCTTGAACAAAAGGCAAAGGATTATCATTTCAAATCAGCTCTGTGACAAGTAAGAGATAAACAAGATGATCTTTATTAATGACCACTTTTGAGATTTTTGACGTTTTGCCACATAGGATGGCATGCTGTGTGCACTGTTTCGAACTAGGAAGCAGTGGCAGCTGGCTCATTTCCCATTCAAATATTAACCAAACTTGCGAGACGAGACGAGATCCAGTGTCCAGAGGTTGGCATGGCTGTAACACATGGCTGCCTCACTTCTAGCCTCACTCCCTACCGGACAGACCAGAGCCCCTTTCACACTGCACCAAGAATGCGGGTCAACACACTCTGAAAGGGTTGACTCAGCATTTCGACCCGCGTCACCCGACTCGCCAAGCGACCCGGGTATTTAGTGGCTCAGCTCGCCTGCAGTGTGAAAAAGGCAACCCACATCGTCTCAGGTTTCAGGCGACCTTCCAGTCGCATCCTGATTTTGTCACTGTGCCCGCCTGTCAGGCTTTGCCTGTAGCTTCTTCGGTTCCCTTCCAGACTTGCCAAAAACACCATCCTCCTTCGCTGTATTAGCACTTGGACATTTTCCAATCTGTGCCGAGTTTGTATGCTTTGCAAAAGAGACAACATTGCAATGCATGCAACAACAATGCTAATGTTCTACTCTGCAACATCCACATTGTTGTTTGTTTACCTCTCAGTGTTCCGGCACATGTTTATGTGAAATGATGACGTTGTCAGCGCGATGACGTACGAGAGAGAAAAACACAGGCGAGCCTGAGCAGCGGGAGTTCAGACCTGGGTCTTCTGGAAGCTTGAATGCGCCCTAATGCCGAGCAAACGCGGGTCCAAAAACTCGCGTTTCGCATTTCAGGGTACAGGTCTCCCCTCCTCACACTAGAAATAGCTCCCCTTACTTTCAGTCTTTACTGTCAGTAGCCAAAAGTCTTGAATCAATCCAGTCTGCCTACTGTCTCCTTCTGGAGTCTGATTAATGATGACTGATATAGTAAATCAGTGGTCCTTCAACTCATAATGTGAGAAAATGTGAATTAGCTACTCAGTTCTTCTTGCCGTGTGTTTTTTCTTCCCCTGCAGACATAGGACTAGACTATATTCTTGACAGAGGAGAAGACTACATTCTTGATACTGCACAGGGACATTTCAACTTGGGCTCTCATTGGCATCAAGCCAAAAATCACAGGATATTACAATCACAACTACAGGAAATTTTATGAAAACAAAATCATTTTTTTCAACAAAATGTGAAAGCATGACTAGCTTTGGTGAAGTTGTACCCTCTTCAGATGCCCATCTATTTTATTATGTTTTTGTTTAAGTCCCTGCATCTTGTCTTTACATTTAGTTTTTGAAATGGAACCCTTCACCAAATGCAATATATTTCTCTTTTTCTATAAATAGATTAATGTTTTCTTCTCTGTGTTTGCCCTTGTCTGTTTTGCTGTCTATAGCCCCTGGAGAGCCATTGCTTTGCAAATTTGCTGACGGAGGCCAGAAAAAGAGGCCAACCCAGGTCAAGTATCCCCAGAATGGCCGACTATGGACACAGGACGGAGAGGTGGGGCCTAAAAATGCATTTAATCATCAAATAAGGTTAACCATGACCAAAACAACCGTACCACAAATAGGTGCTTTGTTTAAAAAAAACCATACCACCAATAGTGCTTTGTTTTAAATCACAAGTGAAAAAGTCAAAATATAAAAAATCTTTACACTATTGCATAAAATCCTTTGCCCTTAGACCCTCACTTCAACTGAGGAAAAAACTCCATAGAAAACCCTGTTAACAGGGAAAAATCTGAGAAACCTCAGGGTGAGCAACCGAAGTTGAATCCCTCACCCAGGACAGACAGACGTGCAATAGATGTTGTTGCAGCTTATAATATAGAATGTGGGAAACGTGGAAATGTTAACAAGAGCTAAAGAATGATGGCAGACTGGTTTATGGGAGGGGAGCGCAGGCCGGTTGAACAGCAGGGGGAAAAGGGGGGTAGGGGGACGATGCAGGCGGGGGTTGATGCAGAGAGATAGAGCTCCAATGGATCTATGGAAACACAGAGAGTGCAAGACTCCAAGGCCAAACTACAAAGTGCAACAGATACAAATGATAATGACAGCTCAAAATGTGCGGAGAGGAGAGGAGAAGAGAGGAGAGGAGGGGAGAGGTTTGGTTTTCAAAATCCCTTTATTTCTCCATCACCAGCCAAATCAACTCATAGTTACCTCAGCAATTGAGGACAGAACAAAAATTACAATTTATATATTTACTAGGAGCTCTTCACCATCCCCCAAAGAGCACAAAAGTTCCCCAGTGGCCCATATACGCACAAAAGTCCCCAAATTGCCCGTTAGCCATTAAAAAGAGTGTTAAACCCATAGCCTAGCCTTTAGCAGGGCTCCCAGCATAGTTGCTGGGTCCACAGAGCCTTATTTATGGAGACGGTTCCTCCGGGTCAGTCAAATGGCCAATTTTGCCGTTTGGATGGACTTCCTCCCGCCATTGTACCTGGGTCCAAAAATAAACAAAGGAAATGAAAAGTCCTCCCCAAACCCCTGAAACAAAGCCCTCAATAAAACAAAGACTGTCGCGAGACGAGGACAACAAAAATGTGGATTAAAGTCTCTGTCCCCAAACAGAAAACACACCCCTACCCAGCTCCAGATCATGGTGTGCTATTTATCTGTTTGTAACTATTGACCCGTGCATAATCTTCCACTGGAGGTCTGCTGTCCGCTTTTCAACGGGCAGCTTGTACAGGGACCACCAGTTGCATTTTGGGGAAACGTCTGAGCCAAAAAAACGGACCACCTTGACTCACTAACATCTGACAGCTTGTTAAAATTAATAGTTTTTACACAGGCCTGGTGAGGGACCTTCCTCTCAGCCCTCCTGAAGGAGTCCAGGCAGGGGATGGTAAGAGTCAGTATGTGCCCCCCCTTCCTTCCACTCACCCAGAGCTGGGATGGACAGAGAGCGGGAGCTGTGCTCCTCGCCCTCGCTCCGCTTTTCAAACCAGCCGCTATTCACACCAGCCGCTGTTCACAGTGAACCGTGAAGAACTGTGAAGAGCAGCACAGACTTCTTCAGGACTCTGAGGATCAGTCGGGCCAAGGTGATTCTGCTGCTGTCCCTCAGAGTGTTCACTGATGTCGCCATCAACCTCATTGGGTGGACCAGCTTGGTGCATCCCGCCTTGTGGAGGTTGGAGCAAAGGCTGGCTGACTGCAGGGTTTGGGTGCTGATTAAACTGTTATGGAACAGTGGTTCCTTGTAGAGTCAGAACCCAGGTGGCACCATCTGATCCCCTATTATGTTAAACAACTGCGAGGATCGCAGCATGGAGGTGTAGAACGGCGTTAGCCCCGTGATGTCCACATCATCTAACTTTAACAGGAAGAGGTGCCGGTTGTACCCAAGACATCCTGCTCTCTTCAGCAGGAGTCGCGCTGTATCACACCATTTCGGACCACAGCAGTAGAGCAGCATCTGGGCTAACTGCAGTCTTAAGGGGGCCATCCTTAACTGGACATCCTTGACCTCCTTCAGCCACTGGCAGGTAGAGGGCCACTGCTCTGATCTAGTGCTTCCCGGACCAGAAAAAAGTCCACGATGGCTCTCTGGATGTTGTCGATCAGGCCTCTGGGTGGTATCAGAGTCGTCAGTTTGTACCAAATAATCGAAGTAGCCAAGTTATTGGCAACCAGAGTCCTTCCTCTTTATGACAACTGTACCCCAGTTGTTATTGTTGTGTTATGCAGCTATTTCCATGTAGACAATCAAGCACACACTTTCTCCTTCACCCCATCCCAGTTCTTTTTCTTAAAATCCTAAGTCAAGTCAAGTCAATTTTATTCGTATAGCGCCAAATCACAACAGAAGTTATCTCATGACACTTTACAGGTAGAGCAGGTCTAGAACCACGCTCTTTCAATGAATTTACACCCAACAATTCTCCATCAGCAAGCACATCCTGCAACAGCAGCGACGAAAACCTTCCTTTTAACAGGCGGGAACGTCGAGCAGACCCAGGATCAATTGGGACGGCCTTCTGCTTTGACCGGTTGGGGGGAAAGAGAGCAGGAGAGCGGGGCAGAGACAAAGACAGATAATGGAGGAAGACATTTATGCAGAAGGAAAGAGTGGGACAGAGATAAAGAGAGAGAGAAAAGGAAGAGACTGATGGAGAGACAGGGACGTGAGCAGGTGGAGCTACGGGTGGCAGCTTGAGCCTCTTCAGGTCTGAAGCCTCCTCCAGCAGCACCCGGGATCTGGGATGAGGGGAGCCAAAAGGCTCCAGAGAAGAAGGTGAGTTAGAAATATGTATGAGTATGATTTATATAGGCTGCACGGTGGTGCAGTGGTTAGCACTGTGGCCTCACAGCAAGAAGGTTCCGGGTTCGAGTCCCGGCTCGGGCGCGGGATCTTTCTGTGTGGAGTTTGCATGTTCTCCCCTGCGTGGGTTCTCTCTGGTACTCTAGCTTCCTCCCACCGTCCAAAGACATGCAATGTGGGGACTAGGCTGATTGGATACTCTAAATTGACCGTAGGTATGAATGTGAGTGTGGATGGATGTTCGTCTCTGTATGTTGGCCCTGCAATGGACTGGTGACCTGTCCAGGGTGAACCCCGCCTCTAGCCCGTAGATGCTGGGATAGGCTCCAGCCCCCCTCGACCCTTACTAGTAAGAATAAGCGGAAGATGACGATGGATGGATGGATGGATGATTTATGTATGACAAATATAGGAGGACAGAGAGGAGTCGAGAGAAGCCCAGTGCACCATGGGAGATCCCCCAGCAGCCTAAGCCTATAGCAGCATATCTAAGGGCCAGCCTAAGCAACCCAACTATAAGCCTGATCAAAAAGGAAGGTCTTAAGTCTGCTCTTAAAGGTCGAGAGGATGCCTGCATCCCGGACCGAAACTAGGAGACGGTTCCACAGGAGCGGAGCCTGATAGCTGAAGGCTCTGGCTCCCATTCTACTTTTAGAAACTCTAGGAACCACCAGTAACCCCGCATCCTGGGAGCAAAGGGTTCTAGCTGGATAATAGGGGACTATGAGCTCTGTCTAATATGAAGGTGCCTGACTGTTGAGGACTTTGTATGTTAGAAGGAGAATTTTGAATTCTATTCTAAATTTGACAGGGAGCCAATGCAGAGAAGCCAGTACAGGAGAGACATGGTCTCTTCTACTAGTTCTCGTCAACATGCGCGCAGCAGCATTTTGAACCAGCTGGAGAGTCTTTAGGGACCTACTGGTGCAGCCTGATAGGAGGGAATTGCAGTAATCCAGCCTGGAAGTGACAAAGGCATGGACTAGTTTTTCTGCATCCTTTTGAGACAGGATGTGTCTGATACTAGCAATGTTTCGTAAATGAAAGAAAGCAATCCTAGAAATTTGCTTAATGTGGGCATGAAAGGACAAATCCTGATCAAAGAGAACTCCTAGGTTCCTTACGGTTGTGCTGAGGGCCAAGGTAATACCTTCCAGGGTACCTATCTCATTAGATAGGGTGTCTCTAAGATGTTTTGGGCCCAGGACAATGACTTCAGTTTTATTGGAGTTTGATAAAAGGAAATTAAGGGTCATCCAAGTTTTTATCTCCTTTAGACAGGCCTCCAGTTTAGTCAGCTGATTTATTTCATGTGGATGCATTGATAAGTACAGCTGTGTGTTGCCAGCCTAACACTGAAAATTAATTGAGTGTTTCCTAATAATATGACCGAGAGGAACCAGATAAAGGGTGAAAAGGATTGGTCCAAGCACAGAGCCTTGTGGAACACCATAAGTGACCCCCAAAACACCCCCAACACCTCATGGGAGGCTGACCCAAACCCATGTGTACTGTCTGCTGTGTGAATGCTTGACCCTCTGTGTCCAACAGATCTGAGGTGAAGATGATATGTCTGAGGAACTGGACTGATTGTGGATGGGGATGATCTTCATTTGTTCTGTCCATGGTGAAATTAGTGGAACAGTTAAAATCCCCCCAATGATGAGCTGGTCGTGATTATAGTTTGTGAGTTGGGTGTCTAAGTGATTGAAAAGTGTCCCCGTGCTATTCCCTGATTTGGTGCATAAATGTTAAAAAGGGTAAAAACTGATCCTTGTATCTCTGCCCTGACCATGAGTGGATGACCCTGTATTACCTCTTCTGACATTAAAATGTTAGCTCCAACGGAAGGTTTAAAAAGCACTGCGACCCCTGCACTAAAGTTAGTGCCATGGCTGAGGGCGAATGGACCCTCCCACCACAACCCCCAGTTTGTCTGATCAGAGGGTGGAGTGTGGCTCTCCTGTAGTCGCAAAACATCCAAACTTTTTAGTGTCAGGATTTCAGAAATTAAAGCCCTCCTCTGTCTGTCCCTCCCTCCATTAATGTTGAGTGAACCTATTCTCAGCCACTGCTTAAGAAGAGAGAGAAGGAGGAACAATAAAGAGAGGAGAGAACAGTGGGAAGAGGAAAACCCTGTGTGATGCTTCATCATTTTTTTCAAGGTTCTTCTAACACTTTTCCCTCTTGGTTCCGTCCTTAAGGCAGTGATGAGTTTTTTTAATCGGAACTGCTTCTTTTCATCTAGCAGATCAAAACCAAACGTCCGCTTTCAAACGGTGACCAACTGGACGAACTTGTTGGTGTCACTAAAATAATCGCCCACCTTTACAGACCTTTTATGTGACATCTAAGAACTGGTTGATCTCTTCCAGGGAGTACTGGTCAGTGCTGAGGGAGGATTCTCCAACTGAGGTGGTGTCGGACTCTGACTCATACTCCATGTCATCAGTTTCGACTGTTGCTTCCTGGCTATGGGCCACTCTGGCCGTTTCAGGAACACCTGAAGAGGCTTCACCACTTTCTGCAGGCTGAGCGTCTGGTCTGCTTTTTGCACCCCGAGAGTCAACCACTTTATCTGTGAGTGCAGACTCCGCAACGACCGCCTCACCGGCGGCGGCAGGCGCAGACGTACTAGCAACCACTGCCATGCTGCCGCCACCCGCGGTCAGAAGCATCATCAACAGTCACAGAATCAGCATCAGCCTGTGCAGATGTTCATGTAGCTGCTCCAGGACAACCTTCTTGAGGATTTGGACATGTAGGGGAGATTGGATATAGGCCTATATTTGGCTAATACATCTGGGTCAAGAGAAGGTTAATGACAGTCACCTTAAAGGCCTGTGGCACATAATCTGTGACTAGGGAAAGATTGATTTGGTTCAATATCGAAGTGTTGACTAAAGGGAAAGCATCCATAAGCAGTCTTGTCGGGACGGGATCCAGCAGACAAGTGTCTGACTTGGAGGAAGTCATTGCAGAAGTTTAGTCTGACAGGTCGATGGTGGAGAAGCTGCCCAAGTAAGCACAAAGTCTGGGAGGTGCTTCTATGGGTACTGTAATCTGTGCTCAATTACTGGCAATCTTTGACTGGAAGTCATTACTGCTGAGAGTTGGGGGCATGCATGGCTCAACAGCGCTATGGTTCTTGGTTTGCCTGGCCACAGTGTTGAAGAGGAACCTGGGGTTTTTCTAATTTGTTTCTATTGGGGATGAACAGTAAGCGCTTCCAGCATTACAGACTTCTGTTTTATAGTTTTTTTTCTTTTCTTTTTGATGACCTTCTTTTTCAGGGGAGCTATGGCATCAAGTGTCCCAAGGAGTGCTGCTGCAGTGCTATCCACAAGATAGTCTACCTGCGTGCGGGTGAAATCAGCATAACTGCCCATTATATTGTTACAAGATGTGGCAGCAAGCTCTGCTGGGATAAGCTCTTTAAATCTAGAAACAGCAGTGTAAGATAAACATCTACTATTCCCAGGTAGGATATGATTTGTTAAAGTAAATTCAAATGTGATTAAGGAGTGATCAGACAAGACAGGGTTTTGAGGAAGAACTGTGATGTGGTCAGCTTCTATTCCATAAGTAAATACTAATCAAGGATTTGATAAAAAGTGTGAGTGGGTTTGTTTGAAACAGTTGGTCAGTGCAGTGCACTGCAGGAAAAATTACAGTAACTCAAAAGGGAAATTTTTTTCATTAGCCTGAGAAGTCTGATTTAAAAAAAAAAAGATTTTTCCTCAGACATCAATTTCTTTTTCTCCGATTTGGGACCTGAAAAGCTTGACAGACTCTCTGCTATGTCATTATCAGCTTTCATTTCCCATAACAGGCTGTGAGCTGAATTAGAGATGATGCTGACAATATAAAAGCTGTCACATATAAAGGTTTTTTTTTAATTCAGATAGGCTTCTGAAAGATATTAAACACCACATTGTTCTTTATTTTGCGCAACCTCCCCTTCCTAGTCTGACACATGAACAAAAAAACAAATTGAAGACTAAAATGGATTGACTGTTTCATAATGTTGGAAATTCCAAAGTTACAAGAGTTGATAACAAAGCTTTAATTTTCAGAACAAGGGAGTGAATAATATTCTTGCCACCCACACACTGAGTGCAGTCTCTGTACATTTGTATTACATGGAGGATGAGAAAGAGAACTGTGGGGTGGAAATAAATGAAACTGGCTGAAACAACTGTGTGCCACAGCAATAATAAAAGGATGTTGCAATATGTGTGGATGGCATTGTTGCTGAAGAGCAAACAGAAATGCATTCTTTGTTTTATTTGTTAGAAGATGGTGAGACATCAGAGCTTCACGAAAGGGAAATTACTGTTACACACACACACACACACACACACACACACACACACACACACACACTTGTTTGAGGCATAGATCTTATGATCTTGATGAACAGCAGTTCCTTTTCAAAGGTTTGGCATTTGTTGGAGCCAGGTCCTCTTGTCTTGTCTGACTGATGATAACACGGATGATAATGGAGGTGCTTTGTGGGGCCTCATTGCACCTTATAATATATGAATCTGGCTGCTGAATGATGACATGAGCACATACATTTTTTTTTTTTTAGAAATGGACTTTTAGAATCAGAATCAGAGTCAGAATCAACTTTTATTGTCGCTGTACAGGGGGGTACAGTGAAAATCATTAAAAAGAGTGGCCTCCCAGAGCCACCATGCACCACAAATTACAGGTACAAAGAAAAGATACAATAAATAACAAAACAATGTAAAGAACAGTAAAATAGAATGATAGAAATGTACAAGATGTAAATTAAAAAAGGCAAAAGGTGCAAAAAGGAAATTTCAAAGTGCAGAGAACAAATGTAGTACGGGATGCGGTAGTTGATGGCTGTTGATGGGGGGGGGGGGGGGCAAGACAGTTGTGTGTGTGCATTTAACTGTTTGTAGCTGTTGGCAGTCCTGATGGCCCAGGGGAAAAAAACTGTTTGTGAGTCTGCTGGTGCGGGACTTAATTGACCTGAAGCGCCTGCCCGAGGGCATCAGGTCAAACAGGGGGTGGGCAGGTTGGGTAGGGTCAGCTGTGATGGCCTTGGTTCTGCTGAGGCAGTAGGATGAGGAGATTTGTTCCAGGGTGGGCAGAGGGCAACCGATGATTTTTTTGGGCGGTGTTTATGACCTTCTGCACCGCCTTCTTATCCTTTTCTGTGGAGCCAGCGTACCACACGCCTAGACTGTAGGTCAGGACGTGCTCCACAGAGGAGTGGTAGAAGCCTAGCAGCAGTTTAGGGTCCAGGCTGTTCTTCCTGAGGATGCGCAGGAAGTGCAGCTGCTGCTGAGCCATCTTCACCAGGGCCCTGACATTGTAGGTCCAGGAGCAGTCAGAGGAGATGTGGGTGCCCAGAAACCTGAAGGTGGTGACAGTTTCCACCTGTTCTCCATTTATGAGGAGGGGGGTGTGGTCCTGTCTGTTTCTCCTGAAGTCCATGATAAGTTCTTTGGTCTTACGGACGTTCAGGGTCAGGTTGTTGTCTGAGCACCAGTGAGACAGTTTCTCTACCTCGGCCCGGTATACTGTCTTGTCCTCACCACGGATGAGTCAGAACAGCAGAGGGCTCAGGACGCAGCCTTGAGGGGATCCAGTGCTGAGTGAGAGTGTGGAGGAATGGTACTGTAGGAGCCGAATCTCACCGACTGAGGGCGGCTTGACAGGAAGTTTTTAATCCAGTTGCAGGTGGGAAGGGGGATACGGAGCTGCAGGAGTTTGTCATGGAGAATGTCCGGGATGATGGTATTGAACGCTGAGCTGAAGTCCACGAAGAGCATCCTCACATAGCTCTCCCCGGTCTCCAGGTGGCTCAGCGCTGTGTGAAGCATATGAGCGATGGCATCCTTTGTGGACCGGTTTGCTCTGTAAGCAAACTGGTGGGGGTCGAGGGAGGGAGGGGGGGAGGCAGTCTCTGATGTGCTGAGAGACTGATCGCTCAAAACACTTCATGATTACAGACGTCAGGGCTATTGGTCTGTAGTCATTCAGGCTGTCTATGACAGGTTTTTTTGGGGATGGGGATGATGGTGGGGGCCTTCAGACATGTGGGGACGGTGGCATGTGTCAGGGAGAGATTGAAAAGTTTGGTGAAGATCCCTGCTAGTTGGTCTGCACATGCTTAAATCACCGCCCCCGGGATACCATTGGGACCAGCAGCATTCCTGGGGTTTACTGCCCGTAGATTTTTCCTCACCTCCTGCTCCCAGAGGGAGAGAGGTGGGTTGCTGGAATCAGGGGGAGGGGGCAGTGCCTGCAGGTGTCCGGTGGTGGTCTCAAACCAGGCAAAAAAGCTGTTCAGCTCCTCTGCCAGGCTGCTGCTGCTGCTGGGGGAGGTGGGAGGGGGGTGGCCTCTGTAGTTGGTCAGGGCCTGAATGCCATTCCACATCTGACGCGAGTTATTGTCCGTTAGGTACCCCTCTATTTCCTTTTTGTAGGAGACCTTGGCCTGTTTGATGCCCCTTCTCAGGTCAGCTCTGGCTGTAAAGAGCCTGGTCCTGAGGGCTGAGTTCCTGATCCCTGATCAGGGTCTGGACTTCATTTGTCATTCAGGGCTTCCTGTTGGGGAAGACCCGGATTTGTCTTTCCTCTGTGACATTTACTACACAGCTCCTGATGTAGAAGAGGATAGACTTGGTGTATATGTCCAGATCCTGGTCTTCAAAAATGCTCCATTCAGTGCAGGCAAAGCAGTCTTGCAGCTGGAGGAGAGCGTTTTCAGGCCAGGCTTTGATGGTCTGATAAACTGGTGTTGTTCGCCTCCTGAGGGGGGTGTAGGCTGGGAAGAGGAGCAGGGAGAGGTGGTCTGATAGGCCGAGGTGGGGTCGCTCTGTAGGCATGCTTAATATTTGTATAAACACAATCTAGTGTGTTTTCTCCCCTGGTTGCGCACATGCTGGTGGAATCTGGGGAGAACAGTCTTAAGACATGCTTTATTAAAGTCCCCGGCGATGATGTGGGTGCCGTCCGGGTGAGCCTGCTGTTGTTTGTTTTCCATGTTCAGCAGATGGCCGAGTGCTAGGCTAACATTAGCATCAGGGGGATGTAGACCGCAGTCACAATGGCTACCATTAGCTCCTGTGGCAGGTAAAAGCGTCGGCATCTTACTGTCATGGCCTCCAGGTCCGGTGAGCAGTAGGTGTCGATTACTGTGTTGTCTATGCACCACTCCTGAAGAAAATAAACACACAGTCCTCCTCCTTTGCTTTTCCCGGAGCCGGAGGCTCCAGACTGGTCTTGGTGATGGATGGTGCGGCCAGGTAGCTCCACTGAGGCGTCTGGGATTTGCGGGTGTAGACAACACTCGCGAGTGAGGCAGTTGTCGGTGATCTGTGGCTGTAGCTCATCCATCTTATTGACGAGGGATCTGGCGCTGGTGAGGAAGATAGATGGTAGCGGAGGTCTGTGTGGTCGCTTCTTAAGCTGGACTAGCAGGCCTGCCCGTCATCCGCGTTTCTGCTTCCTCTTCATTCGCTGCCTCCAGCGCTTGCCGGCCCTGACAACAATCCAAGGGGCTCCCGCCAGTCTCGCTATCTCCAGTGGGATGTTTTGGGACCATGAAAAGGTGCTCGTAACTTCAGGTTCTGCCCGAAATCCGATACCTATCAGGTCCTGGTGGCTGTAAATGGGGTTACTGTTGGATGGGTGTATCCAGAGAAGACAAAAAAGACATAGAAAACACAGAAAGGTGCAGGGTACTGGGGAGCCTCGAGCCGCTGCGTCTGTGCGCGCCGCCATCTTGAAGCAACATTTAGTTTGTGAATTCATTTTTAACATTCTGTTGTACTCTTGTGCTGGTTTTTAGTTTGTTCGTTTTTTGCGTTACTTCCTATTGCTCCTTGTTGTCACAAGTTTAGACATCTCAGTGTTAGCCCCATGTCCACTGAGAGATGTAGCTGGGAGCCAGGAGGGTAGTACTCCCTGAAAGACCACAGAAGCCCAGGGAATGGCACAACAGCACCATAGACAGCGGTTGCCCCAATGCAATCAATGCCAGATCCCTGGCCCCCCGCATCACTCTGCACTGAGTAGCACTACAACAGGCAAAAACCACTGTCTGCAAGCACCCAGGCCCAAGGGCCTAACCACCAGGCAGCACCACAGCGTGCTAGAAGCAGCCCTCCTGGACATGGGGGGGGGGGGGGGGGGCAGCACCACTAGACAGACATTGATAATTTAAGGTTTAAAGGCTTATCCTGAGCTGGACCAGCACTTGGACCATTATTGGAAAGGCAGCCTTCTCACTGTGCCACCAGCTAAACGTGAATGAATCCAGGAGATGTGGAGTTTTTTTCAGAAAGATGTCATCAGTTTCTGTTGCTTATTTTATTGCAGTTATTTTATATTCTTTTGGCCTTGGCTAGAAACAGTGTTTGGGGGAATAACCAAACATTGCAGAGTTCAGCATTAGGGCACACTTTCAAATCATTTACCAATTTGGGGATAAGAACTCTGTGTGGAATATAGAACAACTAGGAATGACTTGTGTAGGGATTCTAAGAGAAGTGGAGAGTGGAACAGTCACAGAGGGAGAGATTGAGAAAAAAATCAAGTTTAGAGGAATGTAAAAACATCAGTGTAACTTCAAGTTTTTTTGAGATTTTGCCAAGATGTAGTCAAGTGAGTGAATTTTTCAAAGCCCAACCAAGAGCAATGCAGTCTGCTTCATTTGCATAGATGAAAAGAGAGGGAGAAAAAAAAGATCAGAGAAAGCTCCCAATGATAAACACCTGACTTAAAAAGTCCAATATTTAATGCAGACATTGAAGGACAAAGAAAAACAAGACTACCTGAAATACTCTATCGCAACCTTTTCTTATTATGATACAAATGGTATGTCACTGGTATGCCATCATTTGCACTGAATATTGTTGCGACCCTGAGCCCTGTACATTATCTTAGTAAGTAAGTAAGTAAGTTTCATTTATATAGCACATTTAAAAAAAAGTGAGAACTGGCCAAAGTTCTGTACAGTGTTAAACTAAAAGACTAAAAAAAACTAAATTTAGCTAAAAGCAAGACATGGTTAAGCAAAAAATAAATAACAGCATTCCAATAGAGAAGAACAAAGCAGGACACACATATTAGCACAGGAGGCCATGGACATAGCGCAACATGATAACATGGCACAACAAAAGTATACATGAAGTGCAATACAAAAAGGCAAGATAAAAGAGATAGAAGAAAATAGAAGAACTAAGAGCCGAATGCTGATGTGTAGAAATGTGTTTTTCGTCTGGATTTAAAAGTAGTGATTGTGGGAGCAGATCTGATGTCAGGAGGTAAACCATTCCAGAGACGTGGAGCTGCCACAGCAAAAGCACAGTCCCCTTTGTGCTTGAGGCGGGATCAGGCAACATGGAGGAGACCTTTGTCAGCAGATCTGAGGGACCTGGGTGCAGAGTAATGCTGGAGCATGTCAGAGATGTACATAGGGGCCTGGCCATGAAGTGATTTAAAAACCAAAAGGAGCATTTTAAATTGAATTCTAGAACAGATAGGGAGCCAGTGCAGAGAGGAGAGGACAGGGGTGATGTGTTCTTGCCTCTTGGTGCCTGCTAAAAGCCTAGCAGCAGCATTCTGCACCAATTGCAGGCGAGCAAGCTGGGTCTGGGGGAGGCCAAAATAAAGGGCATTGCAGTAATCCCGCCAAGATGTTATGAAGGCATGGATAACTGTTTCCAGGTCTTGAAAGGACAGCGAGGACTTGAGCTGGGTGATCACTCTCAACTGGTGGTAACAATTTTTTTTATGACGGTATTAATCTGTTTTTTAAAACACAAGTCAGACTCAAAGATAACCCCAAGGCTTCTGGCAGAGGGCTTAACAAAGGAGGAGAGGTGAGAGATTGTCAGTAACTGTGGGTATTGATTTAGGGGATCCAAAAATTACCACCTCAGTCTTGCTGTTATTGAGTTGTAAGAAATTGTTGGGCATCCGATGCTTAATGGCTTCTATACAGTCTAGGAGAGATTGGGCAGACTCCTGTGATGTTAATGGTAGAGGCAGATGAGGAATGACCGATGGAGACTGAGAAAGTTCTATGTTGGAGATATGACTTGAACCAGAGTAGTGCTGTCCCTTTAATGCCCACCCACTCTTCCAGGCGGTTGAGGAGGATAGCATGATCCACGGTGTCAAAGGCTGCACTGAGGTCCAACAGAACCAGGACTGCATTTTGACCTGCGTCGAGTGTGAGGAGCAAGTCATTTGTTATTTTCAGCGATGCAGTTTCAGTGCTGTGACAGGGCCTGAATCCTGATTGTAAGGGCTCCAAGATGGCGTGTTGCGATAGGAAAGGGGACAGCTGGGACAACACTACTTTTTCTAGCACTTTAGAAATAACAGGCAGTTTCGAGATGGGCCTATAGTTGTTCAAACATTTGGAGTCTATGTTGGGTTTCTTCAGTAGAGGCTGGACAACGGCATGTTTGAGGCAAGCAGGGACAGTACCAGATGACAGACAAGAGTTTACAATGAGTTGTAGGGAGGGTCCTATGACGTCAAAGGCTTCCTTTTGAAGGGAACATGGAACCTCATCACCAGGGGACGAGGTGGTTTTCATGTGGAGGACAATGTCCTTTAAATCGACCATGGAGACAGGGTTGAAATGACAGAAAGTAGCTATGGGGTGTGGGGGTGTATGAGGAGATGGAGCAGAAGGAGGGAACAAAGCTTTGATGTTCTCAATTTTCTCAGTGAAAAAATTAAGAAAGTTCTCGCAGACGTCCGAATTTATAATGGGGGCTGGAGAAAGAGGTGGGTTAATGATGGAGTTTATTGTGTTAAACAGGATTTTAGGTCTATTGGAATGCCGGTTAATGATATCTGAAAAATGTCTGGCTCTGGCTTCTTTGGCAGCAGCCTGAAAAGATGACAAAGCAGATTTGAAAATTTGAAAGGAGACAGTAAGATGGTCTGTCTTACATCTCCTTTCAGCTCTGCGGCAGGCCTGCCTGAGTGAGTGAGTATGGTCATCGAGCGTCACCTTAGGTTTAAAATCGGGATGTTTGTATCTGAGAGGGGCCACTGAATCCAAAATCTCTATGCAGGATGAGTTAAATAAAACAATTAAATCATCAGGGCTACATGAGGCATCAGCAGCTGCAGTCATAGCTGAGGCTACATCTTTACTTGAAAAACAATCAGTGAACTGGGCTGTAGCCTGAGGGTTTAAGCGACGGAAGTATTGTCCAAGAGCTTTGACTATCTGAACAGGATTAGCAATGTTGATGTTAAAAAAGATGGGCTTTATGATCAGAAAATGTAGCATTGTCAACTGTGATGTTCTCAACAGAAAAACCATAGGATAGGACAAGGTCCAGAGTATGACCCAGTATATGGGTGGCTTGGTCGATGTGCTGGGTGAATCCAAACGCATCCAATACGTCACAAAATTCCTTGACCATGGGCTTATCCGGACAGCAGACGTGGATATTGAAATCGCCCAGCAACAACAGACGATCATACATTGACACAAAATCAGATAAAAAAGATGAAAATTCTGTAATGAAGTCTTTATCTGGTTTGGGAGGTCTGTAAATCAACATACTCAACAGTGGGTTGCGTTTTGATTCCATGGTAACACATTGCAGTTCAAAGGTGGAATAAGTCCTCACGGAAAGCGGCTGGATTATTAAAACGTTTTTGTAAACAAGAGCTACTCCACCACCACGTCCACTCTGCCTTGGGGTGCTAATGAAAGAGCAGTTTGTAGGGCACAGTTTACCAAAGGCAGAGCACTCAACAACTCCAGCAGAAATCCAGGTCTCGGTTAAAAATAATAGATCCAGATCATGACGGGAGAATAAGTCATTCAGTATGAACGTCTTATTTAACACTGATCTGCTGTTGACAAGGGCCACTTTCGCCTCGGTGTGTGTCGCGAGCTGCACACAACAAGAGTATTCCAACAGTCGAATGTTATCCGGGTTTACCCCACCGCTGCAGATGCGAGGTCTCGGTCGGATGGGAATGACAGGTTCCGAGGGAAGCCGTGGGACAATGGGTACGTGGCAGGAGTAGTTCAGGTCCCAGGATCGCTGCGTCCTTTACAGAACCACTTCTTCCTGAGTTAGAGATAATTACAAAGTGTGAGCAGCACTCCATGCTGCTGAGGTGTATCTGTATATTGTAGCTCAATATTTTGTGGTATCAGATGGTAATCTAAATCTTTTCAACTAGTTCTCAAAATGTGAACAGTGTATTCTAGCAAGGAACTCTTGTCACTTCAACACTATAAGTCTTTGGCTTGTGACAAAATATTTTTGATTCATTTTGGTGTTCGTCTATTCCATCAGTCAGACAATGAAATGGATGTTCACTCTGACATCCATGGATTTTTTTGTTTGTTTTTTTCCTTTATTTGACAAACATATATTTTGTCAATGAAAGAACAAGCAGAACAACAGTTTCAACTAAAGCAAATACAGTGAATGAATTTCTCCAATTCTTGAATGATCCACGTGCACTTCTTGACCAGTTTTTCTTGTTTGGAGCCATATACAGTATATTGACTATGAGCACACTTGGCCTGGTTACCTTGTACCATGCTAAAGCATGATTGTCCCCCCCCCCATCCACCCCTCTCCATCCATGTTTCCAGATGAAGAAGAAGAACAAGGGGGAAAATTTAGCAGTGTTTTTTTAACATCAGCATTGGTGAGAGAAAGAAAAACAGTGCGGCCTTGGTATGTACTCCTCAGGGGGCCATTCTTTTTTTATAGCCTGTTTTTCCTAAAACAGGCTCCATTATTTTTTATTTAAGAAAATCTTGGGAGTACCATGTGAAACCACTGCTTTTGTTTAATTTAAGACAGGAGAAATCATACGTTGGGGCGGCATGGTGGTGCAGTGGTTAGCACTGTCGTCTCACAGCAAGAAGGTTGCAAGTTCAAGTCCCGGCTCGGGCGGAGTGTGTGGAGTTTGCATGTTCTCCCTGTGCCTGCATGGATTCTCTCTGGGTACTCCAGCTTCCTCCCACAGTCCAAAGACATGCAAATGGGGACTAGGTTAACTGAATGCTCTAAATTGACTGTAGGCGTGACTGGTTGTCTGTCTATATGTGTTGGCCCTGCGATGGACTGGTGACCCATCCAGGAAAGCCGCTGGGAAACGCTCCATCTCGCATATCCTGCGACCCTTAACAGGATAAGCAGAAGAAATTGGAAATCGTATGTTGTTCCTCGTTGTGTTGTCTGCCTGTCTGTCTGTCAGAAAAAGAAGAAAAAATCTAGGGGGTTGATTTTTAAAAACATGGTGGAGGTGCGGAATTGTCATGACGAAGAAATCCTTAAATTGTGAGGCAGATTAGCAATACTAGTGGCAAAAGGAAATTTGATCAAATTTGGCCACAAACAGCTGGAGAACTTGGTGATGGATCACTGAGAGGACTCTGAGATTTAGTAACATGCCGTTACCATGATGAGGTGGTAATTTTTTTTATTTTGCCAAAGAGCATGCAATTGGACTTCTGTCTCCCAATATCATCTCACAACGATGTCAGAAGCAGTGTGATTGAACACTTTTTGCCCCTCCTAACAAAATAATCTAAATCTAAATGAGACAGTTGCTAATTTGGTAGGAAAATCCTGTTGAGTTACACAAACAGTGTGTCACTTACAAATTATTCATTTTTAACCTTTACACTTTAATCTCTCTATTTGCTTCTCTAGACTGGTATGACTTTGACGTATGATCCCACTACAATGCAAAACGGGTAGGTGGAAAGCTTTCCTTTTGGATTTACAATTTGTCTGCACTTTCAGATGTCTGTAATATCATTTTTGGTCCACTTTCCTTGCAAAGAAGTCTCAACTTGGGCACCTGTACATAACCCCTCATAAAGCTGATAAGTACACTTGCCCAGATATACATGCTCTTGCCAACCATCAGCAGTTCAACTGCACACTTGCATGTAAATGAGCAGACCAAACATATGCACACTTTCTTACACATGCTCTCTCCCTCTTCCCCTGTTTGATTCCTGCTGGTATTCTCACATCTCACTCAGCCAGAGTATTTATTCACACACCCATGCATGCAAGTTGTTAAACATGTAGATTTTTATTGCTGACAGGGAAATTAGGACAGAATTGCATTGCCACTGTAATACTTTCATCAGCCAAGGCTATCTGCACAGGATGAATCCAGGATGAATGCAGAGAGCTAAGAGTCTGCCTATTTCAAGGGAAAAAATTGAGACGTCCTGTCTACAAAGAATGCTAGTGGTGATGTGATCCCAGGAGATGCTTCCTCCAGCTCTGTTTCTCTTTGCCCCCTTTCTGTCACAGTCCTCATCCACTGTATATCCCTACTTTTCCTTTTTTTCACTTATCATACTGTGTCCTGTTCTGCTTCATACTTTTCTTTCTCTTGAAGTCTGTAACTATTCACCCTAATATGCTTTCATTTCCCTCCAATTGTTATTATTATTAGAGCAGCAGAGTGGTGCAGTGGTTAGCACTGTTGCTCTGCAGCAAGAAGGTTTAGGGTTCGAGCCTAGGGTTATTCTGTGTGGAGTTTGCATTTTCTCCCTTTGCCTGCAGGGGTTCTCTCTGGGTACTCTGGTTTCCTCCAGCAGTCCAAAGACGTGCAAGTCAGGTCGATTGGTGATTCTAGATTGACCGTAAGTGTGGCTGTGAGTGTGAATGGTTGTTTGTCAATACGTGCTGGCCCTGCTTTGATGTATGATACCAGCACAATGCAGAATGGGTCGGTGGAAAGTTTTCCTTTTAGATTGACAATGTCCACAATGGACAGCTTCCTGGAGACCCGTCCAGGGTGTACCTCGCCTCTCGCCTGAAGTCAGCTGGGATAGGCTCTAGACCCTGGGACCTTTAACAAATAAGTGGTATTGAAAATGGATTGATGGGATGCTTTCAATTACTTCTTTTGCTCTCCTTCTACACATATCTGTCTTCTGATTCCCTCGTTGTTTCCAAGCAACTGCTTTTGGTCATCTTTGATGTGATGTGATGTGTGTGTGTGTGTGTGTGTGTGTGTGTGTGTGTGTGTGTGTGTGTGTGTGTGTGTGTGTGCGCGCGCGCATGTACACATGCATACCTGTGTGCCACTGCATGCCTAAATGCATACTTATATGCAAGCATTTGTGCATTTACATGCTTAAACTCTCTCTGACCTCTCCTCTGAGGTCAGTGGAGCTCCTTTAAGTAAGGTACTTCATGATTGTGAAATGCTAATGCTGTTAATTGGAGATGTGCAAAAGTAGGGAGGAAAGGGCTTTGATAAGAAGGGAGGACTGCGTTGGGTCAGAAAAAGTCAGGCCAAGGAGAAGGGAAGGGTACCAGTCAATTACAGGTTTGCAGGTCTTTGAGGATGGCAGAATGGCGGCTGTGACGCCAGTCTTTTAATTGGAAACAATTCCTCTTTTTACCAAACTGCTTTTGGCTCATAATCTATCCTTTGTTTTTTTGATCACTCACTTCAAGTGTCTTTTCCTTTTTTTCCCTCTGCCTCCTCCTTCCTCTCTTACTCCCTTGTATCCACCCTCTTCTTATTCTCCTGCCCACGCCTACACATGTATTAGTATGCACATACATATTTTGCCTGGAGACAGTGAGGTGTGTTATAACTTATAGGTCTTTTTTTCAGCAAACCCCTGACAGGGAGACAAGATTTCACCAGGGATCCATTGGCATTTTTTAAATTCAATATGGTAATATTCTCTATGGAGTTACATGTTGAGTTTTTTATTTTAACAGCCAAATTTGAGTTGTTTTTGACAGTATGCTGCTCTGGGCTGATAGATTACCATCAATAACCTTGTCCTCTATCTGCTATTTCTCTCTCAATACACATCAATAATGAAAAATACAATGAACACAATCAGAGGACCACACTGAATAACCTGGTATCATTTGCATACATCAGTGACAATGTAACAGTATTTCTAATGCAAGTCGTACAGATAGGGTCTGTATTCAAGTGCATGATACTTCTTGATTTCAAACTTTTGTCTTGGACTCTGTAGCTTAATTGCTTGCATTCAGGCTACTTCTGTACCTCTTAAATTATTGTGTTTGCCCTGATTTTTTGGGTCAAATCAGGAATTTCCTCAAGAACAGAAGTTAAGGAAAGTGAAAACCTGGAATGACATACACTAGTTGAACAGAAATATGACTCCAAATTAATGACAGTGTTGGTCAGTAAACTACTGAAGATAATCACCATATCAATTTCTAAGGTGTGGCATTAGTGTGATTCAAAAATGTCTTACTGCTGCCCCCACGTGGTCCAAAATTACCTTATTTGGGGGTCTAAGGAAAGGGACTTCTGAGTCACAAACTATGTTCTTTTTAAATGGGTCCCAAATATATAGCAGTCTCATGTTGTAATAGTGTAGCAGGACTGAAATGCGGAGAACGAAGATGGAGCAGGTTGAACTTAAACTTTTAATAAGCAGAACACAATGGATGAACAGGCAACAAAAAGGCTAGAGCAACAGGTTTGGCTACAAATGAGATGACAGGAGTAAAGTGACAAGGATCACACTCGGGTGAAAGTGAGCATGTAAAATATTCACGGCCGGAAAAAAAAGTAGGAGAAGGGAGCAGTCAAATCCCATGTTAAATAAAAAAAAAACCACGTCTGAAAGCGGTTTCATGTTAAACGCGGCAGACACGACGCGCTGCACGGGGTGGAGCGCAAGCAAGCGCAGCGCTACCGAGTTGCTGGGCTTGGTTTGCCCTCTTGTGACGTCACCCTCCTGCACAATGAATGGACTTCCCCCGCGCAGGCTGCGCGTTCAGTGTGAAACTGGTGAAACCGCCTCGACACAGAGTCGTGCCCATGAGCGCGTCGCCGCATGCGAGGCGGCTCTGATTGGCTGACAGACGGACATATGGGTGACGTTACCAGCATTGTTAGTTTTGATTGGTTAAAACCACACGTGATCTGCTTTCAAGAAAAAAAAGAAAGAAAACCAAACAGAGGGCAAAATCAAAGAACGAAGCTGCTGGCTGCCTGAGTGATATTGATCTGTTTTTTCATGTATGCATGTCTGCCTGTTCCCTGTTGTTAGCACTGTAGTGGGCAATTACTGTAAAAAGCAGTTTTCAAAGCATTTCCAGGGGTAGCGCGGGAAGGGTGAGGCTATGGGGGCTGCAGTTGTGTGGGGAAAAGACACCCGAAAATGGGAATAAAAATCACTCAAAACCGATTAAAAACCGTAAAACTTTGTCGGCGGCGCGCACACCCTTTGGGCGTGCCCATTTTTTTTACAGTTCCGGCAAGACTTTTAAGCCACTTTCACCCCTGGTCATTACCCAAAGCTCATGACCATAGATGAGGGTTGGAAAGTAGAGTGACCGGTAAATTGAGAGCCTTTTCCTTTTTGCTAAGCTCCCTTGTCACCACAACAGCAATCTCCTCTGGGAATAAACACCATTAGCCCTTATTACCTGCGGTCGCTAAGTTAAAAAAAAAAAATCCTGCACCTGTCTGTGACAAGTGACCACAGGTGTGTTGAGCAGAATGTGCGCTGCATGCCAGGTGGTGGTCGTGACCAAAGAAGGATGCAGCAGCATTGCTGATACATTTTAGGATTTCAATTGACAGATCCCATGCACAGTAAGCAGAAATATCATGCATTTTGAACATCTGACGGATGCCCACTAACATTACATCCATTCTTGTATCGTAAACAAAAATTCACACACATCTTGCCATGTTTTAGTCATCGAAGAGCTATGTTTATCTCGTCACTGTCTCGTTATGGTCATGAAAAAAGGGGCATCAATGAAATAATTTCGTCGTCATCCTTAACAAAACAACGCAGCCAACTGCCCAGGCTGCCTTTATTCTATATCCCCCCCCACCCCCCCAGAAGAAATGTACTGTCTTTTATGGCTTATGACAGCCAGCCAGCTGTGCTCATGTTATCATTAATCTAAAAAAATACCTATCCTTATATATAAAATCTGAATCCACAATCATAAAATTATATGGATGTATGTCTGTAGAAGTTAGAGGTAACTTAAAATGAGCCAACAAAGCATTTAGTTAATGAATCCATTTTTTTTTCAATCAGGCAACAAATGATTTGTGGCAAGTACAATTTTATAGAATCATTAGATTGAGTTAGAAGAGAAGGGCTTCTCTCCTCTTCCTCCATTTTTCCATCAACAGACTCCTTGTGATCGATTGGGCACAGCAACATGGCCTCCCAGATGAAACATGTCCTCTCTAGCTACACATGATAAATAAAGCACCACAAGGTTAAGTTTATACCACCACAGGATTTTCACAGTGAAATGAAAAGATAACAAGAGATGGAGCAAAATCAAAAGTGCAAACAAGGGTAGAAGGAGAGAAGCAAACAGTTAAAATGCACATGTGCCAGAAACAGCACTTCCCAGTTGATACTATACGTGTAGGAGGAAACAAAGGGCAATACTGAAAAATCTCTTCCACTGACACATATCATTTATTATTTTGTATAGCAGACGATTGTAACATAATGCACACACCACTGTTGTAGTTTCAAGTCTCATTCTCCGCTCTCTTTGAAGGTATAGTGCAGACTGAAGCTGCAATAGTTTGTGCATCCATTTTAGCTTTAATGGCAGATGTCTGATGCATTTTATCAGCTGTAGGTTGACAAAATGGCTAATTTTCACCTTTGAGGCTTTTTCTTCTCTTTGCAGTAAGGTCTCAATAAACATGCTCCTGGTTCAAAATGATCTCTCTTGAATGCATAATGTGGTCCTGATGATGGTCACCTTTTTGTTCTCTTCTATAGGTTCTACTCTACACCATACAGTATCTCCACCAATCGGATGATTGCACAGACATCAATTACACCCTTCATTGCTGCTTCCCCTGTTTCAACATATCAGGTGGGTGTCTGAAGTTTACTGACCCAGACCACACCTGCTGAAGTCCAATAAAGGCTCTACCATGCTCCAGAAATGGGCAGTGACATCTTGAAAAATGCATGGAAACTGTCTGTCTGTCCATGATAGTATACTATATGTTTCAATGAATAAATCTACATTTTTTAAGTTTCCATTCATGTTGATTTCTTTCCAAATCTTTGATACTTTAGGAAAACTTGTATATGTAAGCCAACACAATACTTCAAGGTCCATTTTCTAATGTGGTGACTTTGGCTTCAACATGTCCTTTCATGCAATCTGATCTTCAAATCTTAAATTAATAATTTTGCATACAGGTGACTTGTTGTAATTCTTTGGTTTAAAACTTGACATTTTCTATATTAATTAATTCTCCAAAAGCCACACCAAGTGAAATTGTTCCTTCATTATAATTTCAATTTAAGGTGAAATAGTCCCAAACAGATATAACAAAACATAACACTTTTCTCCAGCATGGCTGTCAATGTGAGGACAGCACAATACCTTATTGTGTATTACTTTAACTCCCCATAGACACATAGGTATGTGAAGATACACATATAACTTCAGTATATGTGCTTACCATAGCAGAGGCCTACATAACACAAACAGACCTTCAGGGACTTGTTTCTCTTCATGTTAGGGCTACCCAGAGGTAGCTGTATAAGAAGAAAGTGGTACAGTATTGTCTGGCCAAGACAGTCTTTGATGATGGAACCTTCACAGTGAAATAGTAATTATTTAACTGTATTGTGGTCTCTGTGGTCTCCATATCCACTAAAAATTATATAACATAACGTCACCCTATTAAAATAATGGCCTAAATGAGTTTTTGATGAAAATTAGTTTTTGGCCTAAATCATCTCTTGATCATGCTGGCCATCTCTGGTAAAATTCCCTAAATCCTTAGTTGAAAGGATCATTTTATATTTTGCCTAAGTCGACATTTTTGATTCTTTGGGATAAAATGTCTGACTTGGGGAATTTAACAAGCTTTCATGATGGCAGCTGCTTCAAGAAGCAACAGGATCAGTTCATGAAACATGTGATGCCCGTCAAATGTCATCACTTTTTTGACAATTTGCCACATAATTAGGCAAATCAAGATGACCGAGAATGAAGATTCAGGGAATAAACTGAATAGAACTGGGATAGGTACAAAAACCCAGCAAAGAAGAGCTGGAAAAGTAAGGAGAGGGACATGCCTCCTCAGTGTTTGATTTACCTAACATTTGTTCAATTTAGGTAAGAGTTATTTAATTTTTGAATTTGCTTTATGGTATTAAAGGACAGGGTATTAATAGTCAGGTTTCAAAAAGTTGCCAAAACTGGATGTTGGAAATGGGTTAAGTTGAATAAAAATCCAGCAAAGAAGACCTGTAGAAGTGAGGAAAGGGAATGCCTCCAGACCAATTTGATTTACCTGACATTTGAAAATTGGCCTAAGTCACTTTATTCTTTAATGTTACATAATTGACACACAACGTTCTATGTATGTCAACAGTCATCCACTGCCAAGGCCTTTTTGTTTGAAATGATTAATAAATATCATATGCTCTGCATTTGGCTAGGTTTTTTTTCTGTTTTCCCAAAAACTTGAAAATATGAATTAGGCCATTATTTTAATGCGGTGACGATAACATACTGTATAGTAGACCTTCCATTTCCACTGTAGTATTCTTTAAGACATATGCCACAGGGACTGAGGCTCTGAAAAAGGCTTGTAAAGACTTTAGTTAATGAGTAATTTTTTTTCTCTTTTCCCTTTGGTTTTTCCTGTCTTTGGTCAATTTGTCATTCTGTCTTTCCTTTGTCCCTCTTTATCTTCTCCCTTCCATCATTTCTTACCCATTTACAACAATTGTCTTTTTGATCTTTTCATTCCTTTCTTCTCATCCTGACCTCCCTTCTGCATTCTTCTCATGGCCATCCTGTCCTTCTTTAATTACTTTATTTCCTTTCTTCCTTCTCTGTCTTCTTTCTATTTCCTTCTCTTCTCTTATCGTATTGTCATCTCTCCCTGCCACAGGTCCAGAGCACATCTTGGATGCCGCATCAACAGTATGTTATGCAGCCTACAGTAAGTTCAATTTACCAGTCTCTCCTCTTTTTTTTCCTGGTCATGTTATCTTTTTCCCAAAGGAATCCTTTTCGCTATTACTTCTTATTTCCTCATTTTCAGATTTGATTCCTTTTTTCTTCCTGTCTGAGTGAGCATACCATCCTATTCATTCATTGTATGTCTCTGGGTCTGGTTGACAGGAAACTCTCTAAATTTAAAGAAAAATAAAAGGTTGTGAATAAATGTATGTATAATATTATGAACTGTTGATATTATGAATGCCAAAATGACAGGCAGCTCACATCTCATATAATGTCTAGAATTCATTTCTCATCTCAGTAACCTGTAGTTGTTATACATTCCTACTTCTTACTTTGACTTAAAAAAAAAAATCATCTCAAAAATATGTTATAACTGCACTTTTATTAAGAAATTCAATCACCAATGTTTCAAAAAGTTAAATAATAAATGCAACAACCCCAAACAAGTGCAGAACTACTCTGTTGAATCAACCCAGGACTTCCTTTTACCAGCAGTAAGAGCTGAACTCTGACTCTGGCATTCACATTAAAAGGCTTCCACTTGCTGGATTCAAAGGGTACTGCAAGTATAATCATGTTTGACTTCTACAAAAAGGGAGACCTATACCAAGGAACAATAGCCCTTAAAGATATTATTATCAGGATCTATTCACATGTTATGTATTATTTACATTTATTTTTCCACCAGTTGCTCACTGCCCCACTGGTGTGCTGGAGGAAATTGTGCTTAAGTGGCCTTAAGATATGGTCGAATTGTCCAACAATACATTCCACATGCTTGTAAATGTAAAATATTTCATCTTGAGTAATTGATATTCTGTTTCCCTGGAAGTGGGTGATGTATCCTTAAGAATTTTAGCCAGCAAATGCTTCATTGACAGCCTTGACATGTCCTCTGCAACAAGTTGTCTGCCAAGCTGTTTTGTTGATAAAAGTTAACGTGGGTGTTTTTTCTGTTTGTTTTTTTTTAATTTAATTTAATGATACAAGGCATTCTTTACTTAAAAAGAGATTGTAATGGTGGCAGATTTTATAATTTACACTTGATGGAATTATGCTGGGGCTGCATGGTGGTGCAGTGGTTAGCACTGTGGCCTCGCGGCAAGAAGGTTCCGGGTTCGAGTCCCAGCTCGGGCGCGGGATTTTTCTGTGTGGAGTTTGCATGTTCTCCCCGTGCCTGCATGGGTTCTCCGGCTTCCTCCCACTGTCCAAAGACATGCAATTCGGGAACTAGGCTGATTGGATTCTCTCAAATCGTACCCCGCCTCTCGCCCGTAGATACTGGGATAGGCTCCAGCCCCCTGCGACCCTAACTAGCAAGGAATAAGCGGAAGACAACGATGGATGGATGGAATTATGCTGTAGATTTAAGTGTGGGTTCCTCTTTTTTTTTTGCTCTATCTATTTTTTATTGTTTTAGTTTGTCTGTTTTGTGTGTTTTATTTCCATTTGAGACAGTCATACGCCTGCAAACTTAAGTTTGCAAAATAGGGATGGAGGATACAGGCCACTATGCATTGAGGAATGGCAAAAAAAGCTGGACGAGCTGCAAGCCTGCGTCAACCACCAGCACGAGTTCAGAACGGCCTCCGTTCTGGCTTTTACAGAGACGTGGTTAAACCACAACGACGGCGACGGCATGCTTCACAGCGACGGCTTTTCACCACCCCTTTGTCTGGACAGAGACAGTGAGCGCACCGGAAAACAACATGGCGGTGGCGTGTGTCTGTATGTAAACAACAGCTGGTGCTCTACAGTCACTGTGAGGGAGAAGCTGTGTACCACAGACATTGAGCTCCTGGCTGTTTCCCTGTGCCCTTACTACCTCCCCAGGGAATTCCCACAGATTTTCCTCATCCTGGTTTACATTCACCCCAGAGCTGATGCAGCTAAAGCCACAGAGCACTTTACCAACACTCTGCACAAACTAGAACTATTATCACCGGACTCTCCCAAGTTCCTACTGGGTGACTTTAACCACTGCTCCCCTGACAAGTCACTCAAAGGTTTCCAGCAATACATTACATGCAGCACCCGACAGGGGAAGACTCTGGACAAATGCTATGGTTCTGTACCAGATGCATTCAAAGCCCTCCCCCTCCCCCCTCTTGGCTCAGCAGACCACCACACCATCCTGCTGGCCCCTGCTTACACCCCAGTCATCAAGAGGATGAAGAAGGTCACCAAGAACATCAAGCAGTGGACAGCGGAAAGTATCTCCACTCTCCAAGGATGCTTCGAATCCACTAACTGGGACAGCCTCCTTTCTCCCTCTGATGACATCAACGACCAAGTTGACACAGTAACATCGTACATCTCCTTCTGTGTGGATAGCATCATCCCCTCAAAAACAGTCACCATCTACCCCAACAACAAACCCTGGATCACCAAGGAGCTTAAGGAAATCCTTAACAAGAAGAAGAGGATTTTCTTCACCGGCTCCGCACTGGAAAAAAAGGAGGTCAACAGGGAAGTTAAGAGGGCCATAAAAACTGCTAAGCTGGAGTACAAAAACACTGTGGAAAAGAAATTCACCACAGGGGACCTCCGCTCAGCCTGGCAGGGCCTCAAAACCATGGCCTCTGTGAACACTGCAATCACCACCCCCAGAGCCATCCAGGTGGAGAGCAGTGACCCCTCCTCCCTCCCTGACAACCTCAACTCATTCTACACAAGGTTTGAGTCGGACAACATCATCCAGCTTGAGGAGACCAGATCTTCATTCAAACCTGGCAGCTCCGCACTCACCGTCCCGACGGAGGACGTGGTGAGAGCCCTCAGGAGGACCAGGGAAAGGAGCTCACCCGGCCCCAACAACATCAGCAGCAGAGTCCTGAGGCACTGTGTGGGCAACTAGGCAGTGTTTTCCGGACTCTATTTCAACACTCCATGGACAGTCACACAGTTCCCCAGCTGTGGAAACACTCCACAGTCATCCCCATCCCCAAAAAAACCAACCCTAAGTCTCTGAACGATCTCCGCCCCGTGGCCCTCACCTCCCTGGTGATGAAGGCCATGGAGAAGATCATAAAACAGCACATCATCAGAGCAACCGACCCCCTGATGGACCCACTCCAGTTTGCTTATCGCGCATGCAGAGGCGTCGAGGATGCAAAAATCTTCATCTTGGACTCCATCCACAAGCACCTGGAGCTTCCTAACTCCTCTGCCAGACTTCTGTTCGCTGATTTCTCATCAGCATTTAACACACTGCAGCCCCACATCCTGGCCACCAAACTCTCCTCCTGCTTCCATCTGGACGACCAGCTTATACTGTGGATTCTGGACTTTCTGACCAACAGGACTCAGAAAGTTCGGGTCAACAACTCCCTTTCGGACCTCCGCTTCACCTCAACTGGCTCCCCCCAGGGCTGTGTGCTCTCCCGCCTGCTCTTCATCCTCTACACAGATGACTGCCGATCCACACAGCCCAACTGCCACCTGGTGAAATATGCTGACAACACAGTTCTCCTGTCACTGCTGTCAGGCCCAGCACAACATCATGGAGCCGCTCTTCAGGAGTTTGTAGAGTGGTGTGACAGCTCCAAACTAGAACTGAACGTCAGCAAGACCAAAGAGATGGTGGTGACCTTCTCCAGCATGCAGAGGGATCTGGCTTCTGCTGTCATCACCACCATCCACGGGAAGCCAGTGGAGGTGGTCGAGGAGTACAAATACCTGGGCACAATCTTTGACAACCTCCTGAACTTTTCTGCCAACACAGAGGAGATTCTCAGGAGGTGTCACCAAAGACTGTTCCTCCTCAGGAAACTCAATTCCTTTGGAGTCAGCGCGCCCATAATGATGACTTTTTACTACGCCTTTGTGGAAAGCATCATCACATCCTCCATAACCTGCTGGTTCCACTCCCTCAGCCTCCAGAACCGGAACAGACTGCAGCGCACTGCATCAGTGTGCTCCAAAATCATCGGCCTGCCTGTCAGAACTCTTTCACACGTTTACAGCCAACAGGCCCTGAGACAGGCAGCCAAGATCATCAAAGACCCCTCACATATACTCCACTCTGCATTTGAATGGCTCCCCTCTGGGCGACGCCTCTGCTGTGTGGCCTACAGAACTGAGAGGAGGAAAGCCACCTTTGTCCCCAAAGCCATTCTTTTCTTTAACTCCAGCTGCTAACACCTTCCCCACACCAACACCCTACACACACACACACCTACATACTCTGCCCGGACTACTCAATATCCTGTCTTCACTGTTACACTGTTTACATTGTCTGCACTTTATTCACTCACTCCAGTCACCTTACTCTTCATTTTACATTGTGTACATACTGTATGTAGTATATTTATTTTATTTGTATCTTTAATCTTATTTTTATTCTCTTATTTATTCCCACTGTCATGTCCCTGTTTTTTTTCTGTTGTTTTTTAATGTCATGCTGCTCAGTTGTACCGTACTTTAATTGCCCCTCGGGATAAATAAAGTCATCTGAATCTGAATCTGAATCTGAATTGGAAGCCTGAGTCTGATGCAGAGAGTGAGAGCAGAGCTGAGAGCTGGCCCTTTAAGAACCCCTCCCCCACTGCACTGTCTCTGATCTGTGCTAGAGTGGAGAGAGAGGAGGAACAACAGAATTGTAGTGTGTAAAAGCTGAATAAGTCGGCATACGTTGGTCAAAAGTGACACATAATACCATATTTTTGTAGGGATATTTGTCAGGAATGCAGTGGTGTGTTTTTAAAAGGTGTGGGATGTATGGTGTAGATGTGAGAAGCGTCTGTTTGACAGTATGTACCCTGAGAGGAGACGGTCTCCCCATGGGCGTCCATTGTCAGCGTGAAACGTGTGTCCCCCACTTTGAGGGCTTATAAAATCCAAATTCATATAAAAACTTTTAATAACTTTTAATCAGCACAGTTGGGAGAGTAATGTGTGAAAGTTTGGAAGCGATACCATTAATGCCGTAGGAGGAGATAGATTTTGTTCGGGGAGTAAAAAAAAGTCCTGATTTTGACAGTTTTGTGCAATTTTTGGACATTCAGTTGTAGATAGGTGAGGGGTCATATTGTATGAATTTTGCATCTACATGAGACGAGTCCAACCGTGTTGGTCCCATGTTTTTAGGACATTCGTGGGGGGAGTTATTATAGCACTCCAAATTATAAAAAATTATCTTTTAGTTGTGTGGCTCCCTAGGTGGCGCTATAGACTTTTGTGGTGGTTTTTTTTTTTTTTTTGATTAGTGAATGTTTAGCCAGACCAGACAATTGTGCCGAATTTCAGCGAATTTCAAGCATGTTCGGGGGGTGAAATTAGATTATGCGCGTTATGCTCATATTGCGCGCGCTCATTGACAGCAAGAACAGTCCAGGACAAGGAATGAATTAAGAACAGAGAAGAGAAAACAACTGCTGCAAACGCATGTCTGGGATGTGCATCCCTAGTCTCCTCTCTGCATAGTCCAAATCCCTGTTAAACAACAAAAGTGTTGGCCACTCATTGTATTTTCTGGATACAGAGGAGCTTTGCAAATTAAAGCTATCAGAGAGGGTGACTCAGAGACACAGTAGCTTAATCCTGTTCCTATGGTAGCAAAGGCTTCACTGGTGTCTCCTCCCTGCTGTGCCTCACTTAATGACTCATACCTTGGATTACTGGTTTGAACTCATTGACAGATCTAGGTATCAAAGCACACCTCTGCTAATCACTTAGCAGTTCATTATTAACATCTTAACAAGTCTGTGGGACTAAAATTCAAAGGTTATGCATACAACTGGTCAATACACATAGCTTCACTGTGACATATGACTACATATTATTCCTCAAGATAATGGAGTAAATGCATTTACTCAATTATCAATACATATAAGCCTGCACCCTATAAAATCTATTCAAACACACACATTTCTCTCCTCCTTAATAAACTTCTTACCTCATCATCCTCACTGTGCAGTAATTACACACACACACACACACACACACACACACACACATTGAAGTGCCTTCTGCACTGTGTTTGTGGGCCTTGATGTAATTCCCAGATTACTTCAACGCACTTCTTTATATATTAATTAGCATAGTGAGGAAGATGAGGTAGGAAGCTTATTGGTGAGGAGTTTAATGAGACATCCACAGTGTGTGTGGGCATGTTGTCCAAACAGGTCTATGGAGATGCAAGTCAGTAGGACGAGTCTCACCACTGCTAGCAGCTTTGACAGTCGGTGTGTGTGTGTGTGTGTGTGTGTGTGTGTGTGTGTGTGTGTGTGTGTGTGTGTGTGTGTGTGTGTGTGAGCATCTGTGCAAATTCAGAATTCTGAATAATTTTAACATACTATAACTGAAGAAGAGGAAAACTTAATATCACTGCAATTCCAGCTCCATGTGTGTTAACTTGTGTGAGTTTGAGTTGTCATGATCACCCCTACAAAAAACTGGATGGATACAAAGTTGTTAACATGACTGCTACTAAACTGGGCTGTTGTCTAAAATACCTGATATGTAATTCTTGTGTCCTTCCAACATTCTGCAGTTCCAGAAGTACTACTGCTCTCTGGAGCGATACCAACATTGATCTTCTGATGCTGTCTAAGCTCATGGAAAGTGGAATTGAACACTTCAAAAACCCTCTTCATTCCTAGAGGCAGCATGAGCTTAGAAGGTAGATCAGGTCATCCCACATTTTCCAGAGGAAGTGTGAAAGTGTCGTAGCATCCTTGTGGAAGCCACTTATCCCCAAACTGGTCCTGATGCTTTTTCGAACAGTTCCTGATGCTTTTTCCAACAATCAGTGAGTGAATGGGCCTTGAGGGGTCATTCATATTTCTTGGGATTGGCAGAGATTTCATGATGTTAAGTGTCAGAATACATGGGTCAATATGATTTTATCATGACATACTGCATTGCAATTGTAGTCTCAATAATTTCTGAAAATGTCAAGTAGAGTTGAAATACAACTCGCTTAGATTCACCTAGTTATTCTAATGAATTGTGCAACACATTATATTGAAATCTCAATGGACAAATTGAGTCAAAAATATTTTATTCAAATTTTTCATTCCAAGTTATTAGAGTAAAATTTGCAGAGTTGCACATTTGTAAACCATTACTGAACACACTGAAATATAGCTGCCATAATATTTTCGGGTGATGATTGTTTGATATTATGATTCAACTGGAGCCACAAACCACCAGGAAAGTGGAAGCTTCGATAAATGGTTGATAAATCGTTGTTTATTGTCAGCGTGTTTAGCAGTTGATGTCACTGAGTGCCACGGTTCTAAAGAAAATAAAGTAATAAATTATGCCTAATGCATGCAAATTAAATACAGTGTATATTTTCAATCAATATGCTAGAACCAGTATCCATAAAACAAATAAACCAAACATTACTCCTTAACTTGGGCATGTTAATGTACTAAACAACAACTTAAACATCATAATGCATATTGTGAGGGTTTACTCACAATGAAACAAACTCAAACACGCATGGCAAACTCAGGTGAGCACCAACACACACAGACAAAAGAAAAGGAGGGAAGGCCTCATCCAGGCCTCTATTTGTAAGGTGGGAGGAACAGTGAGCGGTGCTCCAGTCCCCATCCTCCTTGGTTCTGGGAGGACTGGAGGTCACAGACTTACAGTTTTTAACAATGATATACTGCAATACATTACAGTAGCAATACCAGGGACTGAAATATCAATATACTATCATCAAAAAAATATGATTAACTGCTGTTTTGATTTTTCTTCACAGCCATAGCAATACTACCATTGCAAATGAACCTTGCTTACCGCAGGGTTGCCAGGCTTCTCAGTACACTGTGTGAAGAGTCTCCGATTAAACCCATAGAGCTGTTGAGTCTGTACCAGAGCTGTCGTGGGAAATAAAACACAGCATATCAAGGTGTAAAGGCTGCATCAAAGCTCCTCTCTTCAAAGAAACTAACTGTATAAGCAATTCCACTTTTTTCAGCAGCATGTTCTAGTCAGCCTGCTGATTAGCTGCATTGTGCAAAGTTATGCAGTCGTCAGACTTGACTTGGAAGTCTAGATGTGTTTCATCTAGTTGTATATTTTATCCCATCAGGTTACATGTTGTATCTGAAGTGTCTGCATTTTTCCACTGTAAAATACAGTACATAGACTGTGACTATCTTTTCTTATCTAGCTCCCTGTTTACCTGCAAGTCTTTCTTTGTAAGTGTTTTTCTATTCATGCTCACTTCCTTTCATTTAATGTCCATTCTTCTACTTTAGTCTTCTGATCTGCATATCTCACCTCTCATGATTCATGTTCATGTTTAGTCAGACTGCATGATTATCATATTTATTATTAATTTATCTGCCTCTTGTTGCCAAAAATATGTTGCCCTTTTACCTCAGTGCTGCACTCCGCTGGTCATGTGTCTTGTTTCAGGGTGCTGCGATCACCCCAGGTACAGCCATAGAGCCCAGTTTGTCTCTTCACCCCTCTAGTATAATGGCCCCTCTCACCCAGGAGATGAATCACCTGTCTCTGGGCACTACAGGCACTGTGAGTCTCCCATTTTTCCTCATTCATCTTACTCTGCATACACGTGTGTTTCTTTACCTTTGTATGTATTTAATATAATAGGTGATCTGCTATGATTGAAATCATCTAACTATATAGCCAACACTGTGCTTGTCTAAAGAGCTCTCTCCAGCCTGGTCAAACTATCCAAAATAGTGATTGTACAACTCTAATATGTAATGACCTTGAGAACAAATGACATGTACTGTACTTACTGCCTTACAACAATCTTCCAGTCACGTGTCAAAAATTACTTTTAATCCTGGAATTCTGGAGGACACATCATGTGTGCCAATGTTTTAATAATGACATAATTTTATGCTATGATTGTCTTTGCCCCACGTTTCTCACCTGCAGTACATGCCTGCTGCAGCACCTGCTCCTATGCAAGGAACCTATATTCCCCAGTACACTGCAGTGCCTGCCTCTACCATCACAGTAGAGGTAAGAAGAAAAGAGTGCATATTATATTCATGTAGCAATGCTGTATTTTTATTTTAACAAGTTCTAGTTCTTCAGTTTGTAGGCTGGGCAGCATGGTGGTGCAGTGGTCAGCACTGTTGCCTCACAGCAAGAAGGTTTGTGGTTCGAGTCCCGGCTTGCGCACGGGATCTTTCTGTGTGGAGTTTGCATGTTCTCCCCGTGTCTGCGTGGGTTCTCTCCAGGTACTCCGGCTTCTTCCCACTGTCCAAAGACATGCAAATGGGGACTAGGCTGATTGATACTCTAAATTGACTGTAGGTGTGAATGTGAGAGTGAATGGTTGTCTGTCTCTATGTGTTGGCCCTGCGATGGACTGGCGACCTGTCCAGGGTGAACCCTGCCTCTCGCCTGTAGCCGCTGGGATAGGCACCAGCCCCCCCCCCCCCCCGCGACCCTTAACAGGATACACAGAAAAAAATGGATGGATGGGTTTGTATAATCATTGACAATAATTTATGCTAACTTCCAATTGACCACAAGAACTTTCAGTAAATTATTCAAATGAAAGAAAAATTAAATGGTGGAATCCATCACCTTGAATCAATACCACCGACGCTCTGTGAATTTGTCATGGCATAAGTGATCTAATCATGTCTCTTTGTGTTTCTGGTGTTAGGGCATGGTGGTAGAACCATCTCCACAGACAGCCGCCCCTTCCTCCCAGGATTCCAGCCGGCCTTTATCAGTGGACAATACAGGGGATCATGCCATACCCTACCCTTACCAGCATACAAAGTGAGTGGAGTCTTTGTGTTGTTTTCGATTGTGAAAAGATGTCACAGAATCACCATAACATTCCCCCATTGCACTTTGTAAAACAGCACTTATATTGCCTTTGAATGTAGATACAGTAGAAAGGAGAATAAATGCAAATTTTGGTTTTTGTTAGTGCACAGCAGTGAATGTCCTAGTGGAGCAGCAGTGATGTATCAGCAGGACTTCTTCACCATCTTTTTTCTGCTGTATAAATCGATGTTAATATATTCACACACACACACACATATGTGTGTGTGTGTGTGTGTAAAAGGTTTAATAATTATACAACTGACTGCTAACAGCGTGAGACACAATACATAACAGCAACATTGATATTTACATTCCAGTTAGGATCCATTGCTGATTGTCTTACTCTCTTGTTCTCTCATTCTCGTTCTCACTCTCTCTCTCTCTCTTTGTCTCTCTCTCTTCGGTTCTTTATTTATTATAGCAAGAACTCAGAGTCATTGGAGCTCTAGCGAAAGATTTCAGTATTAAATGCTGCTATAGCTAGAATGTTGCTCTGTTGATGAAAACCTCACAGGGACAGTACGGCTGAGTTTACTCACATCATCACCCAAAATAAAGTCCTCTACAATAAAAATCACTTTCACTGCTGTTAAATTCTCACCTTTAAATTTCATTAATGGTGTGCAAAGTCACAATTTTGTGGTTTGTTGCTAGCTATGGAGACATTTCACCACTTGAAACTGCCCAGCCATGCTCCTCAGATGTCTCAGCCGTGGAAGGACTCATCTAGATTTCAAGTACTATTTTCCTATTTCCTTCTCAAAGTAATTGCCTAAGTCATTTTTTTTGACAGTTTTTTTGGGCTAAAACAACTCCTTATCATGTTTTTTCTCTATTTTTTGCATTTTCTTAAAAACTTTAAAGGCAGGCATAGGCAATTTTTTTTTAAGAAAGCGACGATATGCATCCTTGAACCACAAATTTAAAGTTTAGAGTCTGACTCTCATGAAACTTTAACAACATAAGTTATAAAGACAATGAAACCGCTGAAATAAAAACAAAAGGTTGTTCTCTTTTTCAAATCTATCACAATATAATGGATAATAATCTATGGTATGGAAACTGAGTAATTCATATAAAAACTTTTAAAGATGTTTGAAGAGCAGAGTCGTGTGATTAATGTGTGAAAGTTTGGAAGTGATAGCATTAATGCTGTAGGAGGAGATAGAGTTTGTTCAGGGACTAAAAAAAAAGTCCTCATTTTGACAGTTTTGTCCAATTTGTGGACATTCTGTTGTAGATAGGTGAGGGGTCAGAGTGTATGAATTTTTCATCTTGATGAGACGAGTCCAATGGTGTTGGTCCCATGTCTGTGGGACATTAGTGCAAGCACTTATAGCGCTCTAATTTTTTTTTTAGTTTTTTGGCTTTTGGCAATTGAGTTTTTGTCAATTATTTTTTTTAAATATAAAATTCTTTGCCAGACCGGACGTGCGTGCCAAATTTCAGCGAATTTCATACATGTCTAGGGGTTCAAATTATGGATTTACTTGGTGTGGAATGAAGAAAGAATAATTTATGCGCACTATGCATATTGTGTGCGCTCATTGACAGCAAGAACAGTCCAGGACCAGGTTTTGAATGGGTGTGTATGTGAAAACCGGCTCCGGGCCGTCTGGCCGAGCTGCCTCATGGGTGTTGGGTGGGGCTGGGACACTGTTTAGTGGGTGTTTTTAGTGCTGCTAATGTGTTGCTCTGCCAAGCAAACATAATAGGGTTTTCACCTGAAGTACCTTCAGGCTCAGGCCCTAAAAATACATTCTTCGTGAATCTCTCACAACAAGTATGACATTGAAGTGTGGTGGACTTCATAGAAATGCAGCTGTAGCCCTACCAATAATCATGTTCACAGTCACAGCCACTGCTTCAGTTAAGTGCCAGCTTCTGTTGTCATCGCCAGTGGCAGCGGACTCCTCTATCAGATCATGCCTTTTGAAAGATCATATTAAGAGGTAACTGTAACTTGTAAACCCACAGACTGTCTCTCCTGACTGTCTGTAGTTCTGGCAGATTCTAACTTCACTGTGTACTGAAACTGTGTGCTTGACTGGCCCAACACATTCCCCATTCTTCACAAACAAAAGAGTGCATAGTATTTTGCAACATTATGCAAAAGTATTTAGTATTTAGTAAGACTTAAGTAATAATAATGATAAAATGATAATTATAAACTTTATTTATAAAGCAATGTTCAGACATTAAAAATGTTTAAAAGCAACCCCCCATATACACATACACATGCACATACACATGCACATACACAAACACACACAAATAGCGGGATCTGAGAAATGTAAAATGTGTGGCTGACTACAGAGGAACCATGTCAGGAAACACCATCCCAGGAAGCCGTCTACACTGGGTGCTGCTCACAGCCCAAGGCCAGGATGCCTCTACCAGGTGCCCACCTAGGTCAGTGAGGGGCCAACAGCTGTGAAGAACTGCCATAGACCCTCCACTGGGCCAAGCAGATGTTCACCATGAGTCAGAGACATCCCAGCCAGGGGCAATCCCCATGTGCAGACAGCCCCCGCTGAGGAAACACTAACGACACTGAATAAGAACTTAAAACTCCATGAGATGAGGAATATAGACATAAAACTACATAGACTAAAAATAAATAAATAAATAAATAAAAATACGACAAGTAAAAAGATTAACTTTGTTATAAAAGGAAATAAACATGAAAAGGGCTAATATGTGAATTAATAGGTGGGTCTTGAGCCTGATTTTTAAAATATGAACACTCTCTGCGGCCCTCAGGTCCTCCAGCAAGCTATTCCACATACAGGGGCCTTAATGCTGGAAAGCATCATCAGGGAGAGATGTCACAGCTTTCTTAAAAATAAAACAACAACAACGAATAGTTCTTTCTTTACATACAGCTGACTTTTTTTCTCTCCTCCTCAGATAACAAAACTGGTAACAGTCATCACTGCCTTTAGAAGGACTGCACTGGGGCTCAAGAATCAAAGCGAAACCGGAACAAAGTAAGGTCACATGGACAACACTGAGGGGAGAGGTCTTCCACTGTGCAAGGAATTAAATAAAAGACCAAATTAAAAAAAGATTAAACTTTTTACCTGATCGAAGACAAAGGCAGACAATATCAAAATAGGATTTACTGGACTTGAGGACAATGCAGCCTGCAACTTTAAGTTTCTAACTTCTCATAATGAGACGGAACGTTGCCTCCAAACATCAAAGAGAAGATAAACTGAAATTCAACCAACAAGCTGTACAGAAAAAAATAACTTTTGAATGTCCTGGTAGATTTTCAGACTTTTTGAATAAAAAGTAAGGAAACAAAGTCTATAAAATAGACAGGTTGTCTTCCTCAAATATTAAGCTACATCATTTTCATCCTTTTCATCATTTGAGTAGTTTTCTAGAATATCAATGTTTTCATAAATTGTTATTGCCTTAGTTTTCCCTAAACCTCCAGGAAACTGTTATCATTGTGTTGAATTACAAAGGACTAAGTGATTGGCTGACAGAAGATTTTATTGGAGAGATTTGTATGAATAAATCTTAAAGTCTGTACAGGATAAAAATAATGTGGTTATTTAAGATGACTGTAAATTATGTGGTGCAGTGCAGCTGATGGTAGTTTTTAAGAAAAACATTTATTTATTATAGGAAAGGTCCACTACTCCCTGCAAAATGCAGTTTATTTTTTCTTCGGATGCAGTGTAGTTTCTCCATTGGATCTGTTAATTTTGCTTGTCTGATGCAAAAAAGGTAATATTTCTGGCTTTGAGGAAAAGCAGAAAAAAGCTTGGATTTTGAAACACGCAAAAGCAATAGTTATAGTAAAACTGTTGACAAAGTCTTTCTTAACTGTTGGACGAATGCAGCCTACACAGGGCATATTTTATACCAAAGATGAAGACACAAGGTAGTGAAGAGATCTTCCTTATGTTCTGTTTCCTTTATTCTGTTATCCCTGAAAAAAAAAATTTTTTTTTGCTTGATATGCTGTCTTTGGGGTGATCATTTCATCTGTGAGGACAAAATTGCCTCAATCAGGTAATTTGCTTTGAATCAAACGTGGTACTTACCCAAATAAACTAGTGCTGTAACATCTGTTACACCCATGAAGCTGGTGGCTCACTGACAATAAGTTGCAGGAGAGCAGGGCAGAGACAAAGACAGCTAATGAAGGACAACAGACATACAGAAGGAAAGAGAGGCACAGAGGTAAAGAGAGAGAGAAAGGGAAGAGACTGATGGACAGACAAGGATGTGAGCAGGTGGTTCTACTAGTATTGAATCCTCTGGAATATTAATGTGTACCCAATACTCAATTTCCTATTCCTCAGGTTGCATTGACCAGCTTCACCCACTAATAGTCCAAAACACTGTACCTGTAGATCAAATTATTTTGAATTGTGTCTCAGTCGACACTGTTTACTGTTTTATATCACTGTCTCACCCAACACAAGCCACCTGCATGTGAGCAGGGTAATGGTCTCTGTGAGCAGAAAGGGCATTAGTGTTGAATGAAATCATTAAGCTTCTGTATATTATCCTTTGTTAAAATTTTGTTTTAGTCTTTGTTTGTCCTTTTGAGACCAGACTATGACGTGAGCTGCTATATACTTTTAGGTAATGGCGAATGATGTTATCTCATATTGGGTGGGTTAAAAAAGCTGTATCTCTAGAGCAACAGCAGTTTCATGCCAGAATGAACAGTTTTGTGTTAACTGTTAATGACAAAGGCATCCACAAGTTGTGTGACTCTTTTAAAGTGAAAGAAGTTACTGGTCAAAAAAAGTCCCCTCACATAAAGTGAGCAAATACCATAAAATTTGAGAGAACAATATCCAAGGTAGCTCTGATATCCCTTCCTTGAAGCTCACCTACCTGACACTCTGCCAATGAAACTAAGTGGGCATGCTTTAGTTGTGGTTGGTTTAACCAAAAGTCAAGTTGAAATTACTGGAGAGAGAGAAAGAGAGAGAGAGAGAGAGAGAGAACAACAATTAAAGTAATATTTATGAGATCTTTTTGTATTGGTGTGTAAAAGAAAATGTAACAGAAATAACTGATGCTATTTTTTTATTTGCTTGGTCTCAAGACCTCCTTGTGTTTCAAATTGTAATTTGAGAGTGTAAGTAGAGCCAGTGGATATTGCTGTAGTTTCAAATGTCTCTTTGATTTTTTTTTTTTTAATTAGACAAACCTTTCAATAAAAAAAAATATTTTAAATAATCTGTACTCGTGCAAAAATTATGCTGGCACCACTGTAAAGCAGGTGCACATGTTCTGTGTGTGTGTGCGTGCATGCGTGCGTGTGTGTGTGCGTGCGTGCGCGCCTCAGGCAGGGCAGACCTGCAGTTTCAGACAAAAGCCATTTCGCTGGAGAATTTTGATCTGAGATTAAGGTAACAGGGTACATTAAGAGTAAATACCCATAAATTGGCTTAAACTTCTGATAATTTGCTGCTATAACAGCATTACTAAGGGCTAGCCTCAGCCACACCTAACTATACGCTTTCGCAAAAAGAAAAGTCTTTTGTCTACTCTTAAATGTAAAGAGGGTGTCTGCATCCCAGACTGAAACTGAGAGATGGTTCCACAGCAGAGAAGCCAAATAACTGAAGGCTCTGGCTCCCATTCTACTTTTGGATAATCTAGGAACCACAAGTAAAACTTCATCCAATGATTGTAGCGTTCTAGCTTGATAATAGGGATCTATGAGCGCTGTCAGATTAGAAGGTGCCTGATTTTTTAGGGCAATGTATGTTAGAAGTAAAATTTTGAAGTTCATTCTAAATTGACAAGGGAGCCAGTGCTGAGAAGCCAGTACGGGGAGAGATATACCAAGACAAGAACAAGTAAAGGTGTATCTTCTTGTAGCACTTGTCAATATGCCGGCGGCACCATTTTTGAAAAGTTGGAAGGTTTTTAAGGACTTGCTGGTACAGCCGGATGGAAGGAAATGCAGTAACCCAGCTTGGAAGTAACAAATGCATTGACTAGATTTCTGCATCCTTTTGAGAGAAGATGTGCCTGATATTAGCCCTAACCCTATATTGATTAAATGAAGGCAGTCCTAAGGATTTGTTTTACATGGGAATTTAAGGATGGATCTAGATCAAAGATAACTCCCACACTGTAAAATCCAATGAGTTGAGCTAACTTCAGAAAAGCATGAAAATGGATTGCACTTAAAAAAATCAAATATACTTTACTTACATTAAGGTGTGGTTGGTTCAAATAAAAAAAAGTACATTATCAATTGGGTTATCAGATAAACTGTACAGGAGGTTTTATATTTTACATTTAAGCTGTAACAACAACAATCTAAAAAAACAAATGCTAACCTCATGTTTCTGTTCCCACTGATCACTAAACCTAAGGGACAGCAACACACAATAATCCATTATAGAGGGAAGGTATAGAGAGGTTTACTTCATGGATATCTAGAATTTACAGTCTTTAGAAAAAAAATTGTGGGATCAATAAAGTTCTATCTATCTATCTATCTATCTATCTATCTATCTATCTATCTATCTATCTATCTATCTATCTATATTTAAATCTAATTTAAAAATACAAGATCTGTAGACATGCATAACATCAGTCTGCATTGAGATTGTCAAAAAGGGTGAGGAAAATGTAATTGAACAAGCCTTTACCATTAAAGAACCTTGCATCAATATGTACCTGCTCATGCATGAGCAGACCCAAACAATGGATGTCAGAACAAATTAAACACTTAACTGATCCATCTCCATTGACAATGAGCCATCTGTGATCAGGTCCCCCTTTCCATTTTGTAAAGGGGTCCAGATCAACATAACTTCCAACCAAGCCTGGATGAGAGGGTGGAGTGAATTGTTGCTGCTCTTTGTCTGGTGAAGCTGGGTGCTGGTTACGGTTTTACGGTTACAATTTTTGACAAGAGTTGGACCTTTCCTGTCAACGTGGTTGTTTGTCCTCCAATTGCACTGAGAGTTTCTCTGATGATGTTTCTTTGAAATGCTCAGTCATCATATGCATGTTTAATACAGAAAGACTTGATCACTAACTTTTTTTGACTTCCTGGAAATAATGAGTAGCTTATTGCTTATAAACTTGCTCCGCTGACTGGCTGGAATAGAAATGTGTTTAATGTCATCTGAACAGAAAAAAAGGAATTATTGATCACTCATCAAAGGAGGGATTATAGGCAAGGTAAAAGATGAATGATGAGACGGGGTATTCATAATTGTCGAACAATTCAGTTATTATATCCAGTAGGTAGGTGTTGAAATTTGTTGAATGTAAATGTCAAGTTTGCTCAGCTACATCACTTTAGTTATTCTGCTGACTATAAGAAGCTTATTTCTGGCAGGAGGGTATCTCTAAGGAAAACACAATCTTTCATCAACGACTTGTACAAACAGCAGAATTCTCTACTCCTATACTACTGTTCTTACAAAAGCGATATTCCCATATATGATCCTCTGGTTAGAAAACTACACTCAAATTATTGTCTTTTCAAATTACATTCTGTGAATGTAAATGCATCTAACAATACTTATGCAATTTTTTGCCTTTGCATAAAACCAGAGGAGTTTAGTACTTATATACCTATGCTTTTTAAGTAAGCTCACAAACAATATAAAACCAGTTAATAAAGCAACAACAGCAAAGTACCTCGATTTTGAAAATACATCAGATGCATTCAGTGCAGTAAATTCTATACTACTACAGAAAGAAAAGCATGAACCGTTTTTGTGAAAAATTGAGCTCACATTCCTCAGAACATGAAATACTCATAAGAAACAGCATCAGACCGAGGCCTTGAAGCATCACCAGCATTGCCATACCAGTGGGATCATGAAGCAGAAAATCCAGTGAGCGATGAGGACTTCAACACCAGGAGTGTACAGTAGGTAACAGGTGAGACAAAATATAGTCAGGCCATATGTACCTTATACCTGATGGAATTCAGCAGAATAATTACTATTAAAGCTGATGCCAGAAAAATGTGTGATTAATTTGTAATTTTATGATGTTTAAATGTTTAATCATGAGGTCAAGGCAGTTAACAGGCAACTTCACAGCTGTGTATATTAGCGATTATCAAATGATCATGATTATATTTGTGTGAATGTGTGACATTTGGAATCAAGTGTAAACTATCTGCAGCAGAGAGAATGTCAGGATGTAAAGTAATCAAACCCTCTGCCTGTGCGGTGGAGGCAAACAGGTTGTCAGCTGTCATTCTGAAAAACACTGTACAAGGTACTGAAAGAGGAGAAGGAGGGTCAGGTTGAGAAGACAGTAATTTTCCACTATGAAGACTGACAAAATATGTCCAAAAAAAGCTTCATGACAACAGAAGGCAGTCTTTGAACTTATACAACCGAGTATAACATGAGGAAGAATGAAGCATTCTTTTACAGTAGTCTCTTCAAGTCAGGTATTTTCATCTGAAGACATGGACTGGTCTTGGGTGAATTACATTCACTAAATTTTGAGGTAGGTTCAGCACAAATGTGAGACATTTGAATCAACTCCAGTGAATTGCTATCATTGCAAAAGAACAAGCTACTGATGAGGAGATATCACTTCCATTGGCCAATGCAATATGGAGAGAGGTTTGTGTCAGTATTATACGAGAAGAAAAAAAGAGAAAAAAATTTGAGTGCAGTAAAAAAATTGAGAGCAAAATTTTTCAAACTGAAAACTAAAATAGATTTGTGAGCAACTATTGAAAAGGCAATAAAAAAAGTTTATTAAATGCGTGATTAAAAATATCCATCCATCGTCGTCTTCCGCTTTATTCCTTACTAGTAAGGGTCGCGGGGGGGCTGGAGCCTATCCCAACATCTTCGGGTGAGAGGCGGGGTACACCCTGGACAGGTCGCCAGTCCATCACAGGGCCAACATACAGGGACGAACAACCATTCACACTCACATTCATACCTATGGTCAATTTAGAGTATCCAATCAGCCTAGTCCCCAAATTGATGTCTTTGGACTGTGGGAGGAAGTCGGAGTACCAGAGAGAACCCACGCAGGCACGGGGAGAACATGGAGACTCCACACAGAAAGATCCTGTGCCCGAGCTGGGACTGGAACCCGGAAACTTCTTGCTGTGAGGCCACAGTGCTAACCACTGCACCACCGTGCAGCCAACTTTTACAACAGTGTACATATCAATTAAGAATTAGAACATGATTATGTGTGTGTGATTGTGAGCCTTTGTAAACTATATGCAGCATGGAGAAAAAACAGGATGTGAAGTAATCAAACTCATGGCCTATGTGGTCAAAGCAAACAGGCTGTGGTGTCAACTGACATTCTGAAAACAAATCTGTAATCTACAGAGTCACTCTTAAAGAGGAAGTGGGAGGGTCAGGTTTAGAAGACAGTAATTTCCATCATGAGGAGTATAAAGGTTAAAAAAGGATTCATGACCTGTCTATACAAGTTAACAATGGAGATACAACAAATTTAAATAATTTTAATTTTAATATCTTTATTAATATTACATGAGGATTTGATGACAATGGCTTGAATGAATGCATGCTCAAATGCTACTACCTATGCTATGAATTCAATAAAGGAGAAGCCTATGTTTAAAGTCTAAATTGTTGACCACAGCCAGAGTGAGCAGGCCAGCCATTCAGACTACAGGAATTGAGAGTGTAGGTGAGTCTCCTCTTCACCAGCTCAAACAAGCATATGTGCTCATGCAGAACAATACATGATCTCATTTTGAGATGACACATCCAAATAAAAAAGTATTTCAATGCAAAAATGTATGATCCTGTGTGGAGACAAAAATTAACTGTGACCTCATGGCTTTTTATACCTCAAACTAGCTCAAAGAAATCAGCATGATCAGGGATTTTCAATTTTTGGATTTTACTTGAGTTTTCCAAAACTTTGCCAAAAGTCAGAATTGAAAATGAATGAATGCTGAAATAAAAACTCTAAATACTCTTTGTTTTCAGTGTCAGCTCCTACTACTGTACTGTGGTACACTCCAGACAGTCACAGAAACACTATGACCCCAAAAGCCTAAAATGGTACATGTGTTGTTTTAAGTAAATTTTACTATTTAATTGAGCAAGTGGGCAAAATTTTTTGATTACATAGCACTTTTCATTCAGGTGGTGTTGCACAGGGCTGGAGATAGCATATAAGTGATGCATATGTGGATTGTGTCAGAAATAAATTGTTACACATAAGTAAACACATTTGAAATAAGCTTATAAATAATGATATTGAAGCTATTCTAAAAATAAGAATGAAAAATATAGTTGAAAATAAACAACAAGTCATCAATAAAAAAATAAGAAATGAGACTAAATTGGACATTTAAGGCAGTAGGTGTAACCCACGAATGACCTGATTGGCATTTCCAGGTTATTTTTAGAGTGTATTTGGCTCATCGTCCATGAGCATTTAAAAGGAATACTGTTAAGAGGGCTTTAAAATTAGCATTAAAATGGCAAAATAATGTACAACCTCAGCACAAAGGTAGTTGTGTTTCCCTCAAATTCAGGCTTTGTTAAAATTCAGTAGCAGCTGCAGTGGATCCAGGTGAATTTCAGAAATTTCTATAAACAGCTTAATACTCTAATCTTGTAAATTTCCAGTGTCCTCCCAGATAGAAAGCTCAGTGATTTATTATGTTTTAGTCATGCTCATAACAGGGTTCTGGAAAGTCAGTACCCGGGATAATGCAAAGATTTCTGACCAGTGGGACAGTTATGACAGTTTAAAAGAGATGTCCTTCCTGTTAGCCTTCTTTTCAGTAGCAGGTGCGAATGAGGATGATGAAAATGAAGACCACAGTTACAATTGTTAGGGCTGAAAATAGAAAGACAAGGCCAGCAAAGACCGGATCTGTCATTGGAACAATCTCTTTTACTTCAGATGGGATCATGTTGGAGCTACTCAGCATGTAGCCCAAACTCCAACCTATGCTTGTTTTCTTTACCTAAAAGAGAAGAGAAGAAATGTTACATTTTCTCAAAGTTATTTATGTTCTGTTCACATTGTTTTTCCAAAGCATACTACTAAACTGCTGATTCATGACTTTGGCAGTGATGAGAAGTTACAGATTCTAAAAGCCCTGTCAAATTATAAAATGATACCTTAGGGGCAAAAGAGGAGTATAGCCCGAGCACCATTTCCAGGAAGAATCCAAATGTCTCTTTTGAAACTTGCTCTAAAAGGATCTATCAATTGCCAGACCTCCAGACACCCAAAGGCGCCAAACAACGTACACAGCACACTGTGAGGAACATTTTTCTGAGCCAGTCAAAAGGGTAACACGCAACTTGAAAACAGCTGTAATTGGAGCTATTTATGAGTGATTCATAGGTCTTTATGATTAATGGGGAGAAAAAAAATCATCACAGACTGGTAATCCCCTTGAGTTGAAGGAGCTCCATTGTAAAAAATGTTCCATAGCCTCAGGGTGTCCTGATCAAGCACATTGCCTGCCTTTCACAGCTGTTAGAATGCTGAAGATCAGTTTCCAATTGGTGGTCCCATTAAAGATGTGTTTGATGTATTGTGGGTCAGCTCAAGCAAGTCATCTCCCATCAACATGCCATTAATATAGTCTCATATTTTCTTTTTTACATGAACATTACTTGTTTCTGGAATGACAGAGAATGAAGAACTTGACTCATCAATATATAAAAATTAAAAGAAGTAAGTGGAGAAGGAAGAGTAAAAAATGCTATTTTCACCTTCAGTTGACATACATACTGTAATTTATGCATCTATATCTCCATATATATATATATATATATATATATATATATATATATATATAGATAGATATAGATATAGATAGATAGATAGATATAGATATAGATATAGATGAGTGTATTGTATGTGTGTGTGTGTAATAGTGTAATATCACAAATCTCTAAACTAACCTCTCTTTCAAAGTTGATGTTTTTCCATGTCCCTCTGTCAAACTTGTATCCATCCGCTAGCAACGCGATGATGTAGTGAGCTGCATAGCAGTAAGACTTAAGATATCTGTCAGAGATCCATGTCTTTTCTGCTCTCAGCTGAAAGAAAAATAGATAAATGTCAGGGTTTAGTCTGTAATTTGGGACAAAATGATTCCAAATAACAAGATAGCACTTCAAGATTGAGTTGAGAAACATTTCAGGTCAGGCTAAGGCTAAACCCTGAGAGATCAAGACTGATAATTATGATTGGAGGAACTTTACACAGATCAAGGAGGAAAAAGTTGCATAATTTTTGTAACACAGAAGTTTATGGTATCCACTAGCTTAGTTAAGCATTCCTGGAAAAAAATGGGATTAATATAGGCAAGAATACCATATATTTATATTTAGCAAACAAACATTTGGGTGACATCAATTTTCTCAGGTAAAATTAAATAAATAAGTGAATGGCATCTTTTCAAAATCTCAAACTAAATTCTATAAAAATAAATGAATGCAGTCATTAAGTAGTTTTTCATTCCTTCTTGGAAATGAGCTTTTTCATCAAGCTGAATGCCAAAAGAACAATAACATTAGGAGTCAATAAACCAGTGAGGAACAGTAGACTGACTACATCCACTTCTTTTACAATTTCTATCACAATTTACTGGCCAACTCTACATGGGCATGAAGCTGTTATTCAGTAAGACAAGTTCCGTTCTATGAGAGCAGTTGCCAGCTGTAAATCAGAATGAGAGGAAAATGCTGACACATAGCTGGCTAAAGGGATCGAGTTGTTGGCTCTTTTCTTCTTGACATGGTTACCTCCCTATTCCATCTGTTTTCTCAATTTACTTCTTATTTCCTTCCAGAATCTAATAAACTTAAATGTACTTAAAATCTTACATCTGTCCAATGTGTGTGGCAGAGTTTCCTAACTGAAAGGTTGAATTCATCAAGATCTGTCTTGCCGTTCATCAGCAGAGCCCTGGCAGTAAAGAAGAATCCTGCATATGCCTGTCAGGAAAAGAAGAAACAATATCAAAGTTATCAGCAATAGCCATCTGCCTGTTTGCTCCTGTGTAATATGCACTATGAGTTACCATAAAATCTCCAGTGACTGGTGGCTGCTCGACCCCATTGAAGGAACACTGGGCTGAGTAACAAGTCTTGAAATCGAATATGGATTTCACTATGTCCTCACATTTGTCTGAGTTGGCCGTTCCCACCAAGAATAGATCTTGATCTGGGTTGTAGTTCTTTGGGATCTTTGTGCATTCTGTGTCATAAACGGATGAGTACTTTACAGTGATGTTGAAGCCATCTGGGTAGCAGGGGTTATACACGTAGGCTGGGTTCAAGGACTCCTGGAATGAAGAGGATGGAATGGAGGATGAGAAAGGAAATGGAAAATAGGACCATTGAGATAGAAAGACACATGGGAGGATGAGGAAAGAGTTTGGAGCATATTGCTTTTTGTAGCAGGAACACTCTCAAGACATGATGGACACTGTACTCTCACAGCATGCAGTTCATCTCATGTTTCTGAAACATTGTAACATTACCAGAAAAACCTTTCTGCCAGCTTGATGAAAGTGCAATCAATATTCTTAATAACATAATGCATCTGTGACTGCTTTCTCTGTGCCTGTAAGCGCTTCATGAGAAGATGTGTTCCCTCATGAATTCTTCACAAGCCATCAAGTTTGGATTATTGCCTGCACATGTATGCAAAAACACACACAAATGCAAAACTCTTAAACCCATTTATAAACTTGGTTCATCATATCAAACGTTGCGATTACTGTGACTACTTGGGAGTTTTGTCTGAATCAAGACATATGTCACAAAAAACAAAATAAAAAAGTGTACCTGAATGACTTTGTCTAGAACTCTCTTCTCAGCCTCATTCTTGCCATAGCAGAGGTAACTGTGAGTGTAGACCTTATAAGGGTAGCCGTACAGTTTGACATCCATATAGTCAGGCCCCTGGAGATCATCCTGAACAGCAAAGGCAATCTGTGTTGATGCTCCACCAAGGTCCATGGAACCCACAGTCTTAGCTCCCTCTGGGCGAATGTAGGTATTCCACAGGCTTTTCTGCAAATATTTTAGAAAAGTAATTAGTATAGTAACCATATCTTGATCATAATTGTGGAGCAGTGTAAGGTGTTCTTCAGTTAATGTTTATAAAATATATCTCATTATACAAAATGGATGGCCACAAACATTTGTACAATCATGGTTACAAGATTTTGCTGATCCCCTGACCTTTTTTCTTGCTTCTCTATCAGATTGATATATTTGCTTTGGAGAACTACTGGAGGGATTGAGAAAATTTGCCTCAAAATGAAAATTTTTCCTTGGAAATCACTTAAACTGAAAATGACTAGCATCAATCCATCCTATCATTCCTGATCACAAATAGATTTTTATATATACTTTGAGTAAAGAGCTGTAATCTTGCCTCGTGGTGATTCCAATGATGGGACCAGACTCTTATTTATCACATGATATACTCAAACAAAGTCAGTCAAACAGTGAGTCATAACGTGTAAATTTTCACACATAAAAAAAATGGATATAGATATTTAATATATTTAATTTGAAATCACAGGAAATTTGACACAGACAGCTCTGTAGATCAGTTCTAGAGGTGTGTGCTCTCTAAGTGCATTAGTAGTTAGCAACTGTAAGCATGTTAATATTGGCACAAGTTATCAAGAAAAGGGCTTCCATCTCCCATTTTGTATACTAAGTCTTCTTTTTAGAAAGGAAGAGAACACTTCAACAATTGACAATAATAATTTTTTTTTTTTACCAAAATTAATTTCTTTTAAAAGGGCGGCACGGTAGCGCAGTGGTTAGCACTGTCGCCTCACAGCAAGAAGGTTCCAGGTTCGAGCCCCAGCTTGGGCACCGGGTATTTCTGTGAGGAGTTGCATATTCTCCCTGTGCCTGCGTGGGTTCTTTCCGGGTACTCCGGCTTCCTCCGACAGCCCAAAGACATGCATGGGGGGGGACTATTCTAATTGAATACTCTAAATTGACTGTATATGTGTTGGCCCTGCAATGGATGGACCTATCCAGGGTGAACCCTGCCTCACGCCTGAAGACTGTTGGGATAGGCTCCAGCCCCCCACGATGCAGTTTTTAATTTATTTTTTACCCGTCCCCCCATTGTATGTCCCAGTTCCCCCAACCAAGCTGTCCCGGTCCTTTCTCGACCTTCTCTGCTGTTCTGGGGAACTCAACCTACTACCCCATGTTGGTGGACATGATGAAACCGCAGTACCTCACTCCATTGGCCTTTTCAAATGTTACACTTCAAAATACACATCAAAATACATTGATAGAAGCATGACTATGTTGAAACACAAACAGACATTTACTTTATAGTTAATTTCTCATCTTACCTGTACAAAGTTTCCCATGAGGTAGTTGACAGTAATCCACCCATACAGTCCTTCTTCCTGACCAGTAATTATGGATGCATTTTGGAAGTTGAAGGGCAGAGAACTCAGGTATTCTCTGAGACTTTCCAGGATTTCATTGGACCTCTTTTCATCCTTTTTGCTGATAACAAGGTATATAAACAAGTAGGATCAGAGGTGCATACCAAACATACCAAACAGCCCTAGAACCAGGAGCTACCATTTTTACGACCTAAACAGCTGGTTTGTCCCCATATTTCCTTACTGTAATAATCGCATTCCTGCAGTAGCTCCCAGAAAGAGAGGGGTGGTCTTGTGTTTTTCCACCGGAATTGCCTTGGTGATATTGATTAAACAATCTTTGAAGCCTTGCCATGATGCAGCATCTTTCAGAGGGTCAGTTTTCATTTCTGAGATCCCATCACCTGCGCGGACAAGGCCAAGCTACAATCATGTTCTAATATTGCTACAAAACATTTAGTTTTCACTATAAGTGTTTACAATGTCGTTAGCTAAAGAAATTCATTTGAAGTTTGTCTCAAATTTCAAAAATGTTCTGTGGGTGTTTTAGTTTTTGATATATCTTCATTAATGCTCTAATTCAATTGCGTTCACTCCTCTCGTGGTGGAAATATAGACTCACCAGCAACTCTGCAGTTCATTACCTCCACGACCACTCCTGTTTCATTCTCCTTCTCCCCTGGCCATTCGTACAGATACACATTGGACCGAGATGAACCTGAGTCTATCACTATACCATACTGCCAAAGAGAAAATGAGAGCGACTGTTAACTAATTTGGTCTGTTTGATTACGCTCCTAAAGTAAGCTGTTAGACAGAGACAGAGAGATGGCTGCAGCCCCCACCAAAAACTTCTTATAAGCGTCCCATCAGGGCCACCACTCCTCAGCAAAATTAGAGGAAACCAGTTTCCTTGACCCCAACATATGGAAATCATCACATTACCAATGGCAGATGTGTGAGAGTTGAAGTAGTACACGTTTCTCTCTGCTTCGATATGTCTTGAGCATTTCTTTTAAAGGTTCAGATTAAGAAGATCAATAGCCAATGAGCAGGGGTGTTGACATGTTTACCTGTGTGCTCACATGCTCACCTCTAAGCTATATGTTTTAGACTTCCAGGTATCTTGAATGACGGCGACAGTGATCAGCGCAGCAATACTAACCAACAGGAGAAACACCACTCCTGCAATGTGGCACTTGTAGCCCATTTGTCGCTTGGGCATCATTTCTTGTAGGGAAGACATAGAAAGAGAAAATGCATTTCTTGCTAAAAGAATCTTCATAAACAAGATGATGACATGGAGCATTTAAGAAAGCGATGACAAGCAGTAAATAATACACTTTATTGACCTTTTTAGCAGAACAAAATGCTGTATGGCATGTATTAATTGACAAGGGAATATCACATCAGATTTAACACACATTAAAAGTAAAAGACAAAAAAACAGATTAATATTAGGTGTCAGAATTAGCTTACACATTTATTTTATTGTAGACAGAAAATGACATAAGCCCATATTTAGGGCCTGAGCCAGAAGGTACTTCTGGCGAAGACCCTATTATGTTTGCTCGGCAGAGCAACACATTAGCAGCACTAAAAACACTAAAAACACACACTAAACAGTGTCCCAGGCCCCCCCAACACCCATGAGGCAACTGGGCCAGACGGCCCGGAGCCAGTTTTCACATACACACCCATTCAAAACCTGGTATTATACTGTTCTTGCTCTCAATGAGTGCGCGCTATATGCGCATAATGCGCATAACGCGCATAATCTAATTTGACCCCCTGAACATGCATGAAATTCGCTGAAATTCGGCACAATCATTCGGTATGTCTCAACATTCACTAATCAAAAACAAAAACGCCACAAAAGTCTATAGCGCCACCTAGGGAGCCACACAAAAAAAACATAATTTTTTTTAATTTCGCGCGCTATAACTCCTCACACAAAACTCCCACAAACATGGGACCAACACCGTTGGACTCGTCTCATCAAGACGAACAATTCTTACACTCTGACCCCTGACCTATCTCCAACAGAATGTCCACAAATTGGACAAAACTGTCAAAATCAGGACTTTTTTTACTCCCCCAACAAAATCGATCTCCTCCTAAACCGTAAATGCCAGGGCTTCCAAACTTTCACACATTACTCTCCCAACTGTGCTCTTCAAAAATCTTTAAAGGCTAATATACTATGCGCTCGGTTTGGATTTTATAAGCCCTCAAAGTGGGGGAGACACGTTTCACGCTTACAATGGAAGTCAATGGGGAGGCCGTGTCCTCTCATGGTACATACTCTCGAACAAATGCTTCTCACGTCTATACCATACATCGCACAGCTTTTAAAAACATATCACTGTATTCCTGACAAAAATCCCTACAAAAATATGGTATTTTGTGTTACTTTCAACCAACGTAGGCCGAGTTATTCAGCTTTTACACACTACATTTCTCTTAATCCTCCACTCTCTCCACTCTAGCACAGATCAAAGAAAGTGCAGCGGGGGAGGGGTTCTTAATGGGCCAGCTGGCAGCTCTGCTCTCAGCTCTGACAGAGATGGCAGAGATTTGTTTACTGTAGTCATGGAAACCACAATTGGAGCTTCTCTGCCCTCATGTACATACTCTCAAACAAACACTTGTAGCTTCTAAACTAAAACACTCACACCTTCAGAAAACACACCATTGAATTCCTGAGAAAAAACTCTACGAACTGATGTCTTTACATTACACTTTTGACCAACATATGCAGAGTTATGACTGTGTTTGTCAGTAAAACTGCCAAATCCTCCTCTGCTCTCAGCTCTGACAGAGATGGCAGAGAGCAAGCAGAGAAGGGAGGGGCTCTTAAAGGGCCGGCTCTCAGCTCTGCACTCCCACTGTGCAGCGCACTGAGGCTCCTATCTCCTAAACTACAAGGCCTAGGGATTTGCCGATTACACCGTTGGATTGGGGCCGGTGTCAAGGACGCGGCTGTAGGCCGCGCGGGGGCTCAGGCCCTAACAACGCTGCTTGCAGCTTTAATTTTTTGTGTATACAATTTTGAATTATTGTGTGTGTAGTCTTTTCATAAATAACAGAAAGCTTCTCCTCTCTCAATTCCAACCTTTGAATCTTTCAAAGAATGGATTATGTCTTATGGAAACCTTGCAAGTTTTGGCTCAAAATTTCAAACGTTTCAGTTTATATAAACTGCAGATGTAATTAAACTAAAGTGCAGTAACCTTACTGGTTCAGTACCCATTAAAATCAATATATCATTCATTTCTCTGAACTAGTTAAGATGTCAAGGGAGAATCAGATTGCGCAAGATTATAGCATCCCTCAGAATATTTACCCCACCTTTCATGATTGCAGAAAGTCTCATTCATAAACACAGCATGTCAGAATGTGTCTGCTTGAGTTACCAGAGTGTACTCAGTGATTGACAACAGTTTCATGCCAGATGTTGGATTCAATGGGAACAATAGCTAAGCTACAGCTTTCAAGACTGTACCAGGACTTTTTAATGTAATATAGAAAAGCAAAGTCAAGTTGACCTGTTTATGTGAATGAATTAGCACATTTCTTCCAACAGTGTTTGTAGATTCTTTAGTAGTAGTACTCGTAGTAGCAGTAGTAACAGTAGTTAGTCATAGTAGCAGTACATTGTCACAATATTGATCATGGTAATAGTACCTACTCCTTGCATTCTGTTCATGCCTTGTATTTGTAATGTAGTATTGGAATGTAAAGAACAGTATATGGAGGTCATCTATATTTAAATCTACAAATAATTTAGTCTCGTCCTTTTCTGTAAAATTAAGGTCATGCTATATATTCCATTGAAGTGATGGGAATTTAATATGTTTCATCGTCGTGAAAAATGAGATGGTAAATAGTCTTTATTCATCTCCTGCTGAAAATACCACGATGCAGTATTTCCAGTTAGTCATAAGTGGTCTCAGCATTGTAATTACAAGTTTGTGTCTGTGTGCATTATAGCGTTATCTCAGCCTCAGGTTGTATATATATATATATATATATATATATATATATACACACAAAAAACATGTTTTGATACTCCATCAGCAACAGAATTAAGTGAGACTGTGTAACAGTCATGTTTACACTGGTGTGCGAAACATGGGTAAGAGTCTAACTTTTCAAGCTTTCAAGTTTTCATTTTTTTTAATTTTATGACTAAAAACCTTGGGTGGAACAACAGCTGATGCAAAAATAGACCTTGATGCTCTACCAAGCAAAGATCATGTTTCTTTTATAAGTCTGTAGACTACAATCTGCATGAAGGAATATTTCTTGAGCAACACAAGACTCACTTGGGCTTTACTAGATATTGCTCCTCTTGGAGTTTGCATATTCTACTTCACCCTGTCACGATTTCACTGATGTACCCATGTGCAAAAATGGCTGTTTCAATAAGATACCAAGCTTCAGCTGCAGGTTCCATTATTCATTTACACTCTTTCACTGTAAACACTTTTAGATTCACTTGATGTAACACACAGAGCCTTCATTTGGGTATACTAGTTGAAAGGCATTAAACTATTAAATTGTGAGTTGGGCTGCTATGTCCTTTATTTATGCAGAAACATCTCAGTCCATGCAAAAGATAAACAAATAAAGTTTAAGTTTACATGAGGTCGAGGACAAGAGTATGACAAGCATTCAAGCTTCAACACTGACAACACCCAGAGTATCCATGTAAAGACAACCATGTGGAGCTCGGAGTCAAATAACTCATCACATATTTGCACATGGTGTTGTATTGCCCATTGGAGCTGTTCCCGCGGAGGGTTAGATGCACAAAGCAAACACCACAGCAAATTTAATCAAACAAGACAGTTTATCCTCCTTCACAATCAAACATATTTGTCAGTGGGAGTTAATCTCATAAAGTGTTCACACATTTAAATTCATATTACGGAGAGAGGAGGAGTAGTCATCTCTTACCTTGAACAGCTGGTCTAAGTTGCAGGGGTGTTGGGAGTGAGATGGCCCTGAGGAAGAAGTGAAGAAAACAGCAGAAGACAAGAGCCACCACTGCTGCGAGTGAGAGAGCCTTCGAGAGTGACTGGCCCAGCTGAACTGGAGTTGTGAACCCCAACATTAAAGAGAGTGGGGGAGAGGGAGGAGCATTGTATCTAAACTCCAGTTTTCACCACTCCCACCACACTAATGCAGCCAGAAACAGTGAAAAATGCAGGTGTGCATCTTGTGATTCAACACAGATGCATGGAACAATGTGAGAAAAGAGAAGGGGAGTGGCTGTGAAGGTAATTGATGTAATCAATACAATATAGTGCTTTGTAGCTGAGTGTCTGCTGCATGGGCTATCATCACAAAGTCAACTCTTATCTGACAGGCTTCAAGGACTATGGATGCTGAAAAACAGGATCAACCTCCTAACAATCAACCTCCTGACAATCAAGCATGGGTTTTCCTGTAAATTAAGTTTTCACAGCCAAAGAGAAGGCAGAAGTCATCAATTATCAGTTTGACTTTTTATTATTTCATTCTATTACTATTGTGTTCTTCTTCTTCTTATTATTATTATTATTATTATTTTATTATTATTGATGTTATATTTTTGTTGGGATTGGATTGGTATTATTATTAGTTTTAAGATTTTAGGGCGGCAATTCTGATGACATCTAATTTATTTTGTCTTGTTGATTTTCTCTTGCATGGGTGTAATTGCATGTCAAATCACATGTTCTGACATTGTACATTATGCCGGATGTGACATACAGATTGCCCTGAAGTATCTGTGGCAGCACTCTGGAATTTGCCTCTTGTGTAATCATAAAGACTTGGGGGGGGGGGGGCATCAAGTCAGTAACATTAATTTATCAAAAATTAACGTTAAAAAAAAGTAGAGGGAGGAGAAGAGAAACATCCAGTCCATCCTGGGAAACACCCCCATATCATCTCTCAAAAGATAAATATCAAAACCAACTAATTCAAATTATCATCAGATTTATTCTGACACACGTATTCATTCGTTGATTTCATTTAGGCACAAGGCCACTCACATACTCATGTGATCATTTCATTGTTTTCTTCACTTTTAGTTTGTTTACATGCAAAAAATATTACCAGTGCAAGAGGGTGGGATTCTTTTTTTTATCACCACAAAAAGCAACGAGGAAGTTGTGAATTTGAAAGAGACTTTTCCAAACCATAAGCCGTCACCACAACAATTTAACATGTCGATTACCAGTCACAGGGGATACTACTCAGGCTTAGGAATCAATAGCCCAATGTCCTCTGTGGCTAAGTGGGACACTGTCTGGGGAAATGGCCTGAGTATGTCAGCTTTGGCTTGGAGAAAACAGCTCTGTTTTGTTTTGTTTTTTATTATAAAACCTTGTATTATCAACCTTGAGAATGGAGCCTTGGGGACTAGAAGGCTCAAGACAGACACATTCAGCCTGAGCTAAGTGGATCATAATTTCACATTCACACAACATAGCCAGTCCTGCTCCCTGGCTCCTTGCTACCACATAGCAAGATGAGAGAGAACCTTCACTATCCTGCAGCATGTTGGTGGTCTTTATCCAATTATACAGAAGACACTGATGAAGCTTGTCAAAGTGAATGATAGTCAGATTCAGTGTGAAAGGAGGATGGAATATTTTTAGCAGCTGAACATGAGACCTGAAACCCATTGGCCGGAATGAACTGGAAAGATAGTATGTTGACAATTAGATTTGCACTGAAAAAGATCATTTTAACTTAATCCATGCCAGTCCTCTCGGATGCAACTTCCACATATTGCTCACTGCTCTCGTCTTCAGAATCAGAATGCTTTATTTTCATCGCACTCAAGGTACAAAAAAATTAAAAAGACAATTCTCTGGTTAAAATATTATATATATATATATATATATATATATATATATATATATATATATATATATATATAAAATTCCTCTACAGACATCATTTCTCTTTTTATACTAACTAAGCTAATTATCCCTCCTGTAATCAGTGTTCATATGTATTTAGAGGATGCAGGACATGGAACATGGCAAAGGAAGTTTGCCCTGCACTTTTAACAGCCAGCAAATTAGGGAAATCCCTTCAATGCTTTTGAATTGAAAACATGATTCTAAAGAAGTAGGTAGTGTCTGGCAATTTTGTAAATCAAGACAGAGGCGAGATGTGATAATATTTTGATTTTGCATGAAGGATCTGGCTACCCTGGGTACTGTGGAAAAAAAACTATCATTTCCTGTGTCCATTAGGTGGCACCAGAAAATATGATACGATATTGTATATTATACTCTGTTGAAGGCAAAACAGTGCAGTGTAAATCATATTAAGTTTGTTACATCGGGCTCATTTCTTGTAACCAGGCTGGACTTCTCATGAATTGTGTGATGTTCAGCAAAGATTTAATGATGTGGAGTCTTGTCAAACCAGTTTCTTCTTCAATGGTAAAATATAAAAAAAATTTGCTACCTCCCCACGATAATCCTACTAAATCGAAATTCACAGTCTTCACAGTAACCCAACATCAAGTTCAAATGATTCTATGCCCAAATTTGAGATGAACCTCATCAAGGGGCAGTTCATCAAAGTGTAAAAAAAGAATACATACTATTACTTTTGCAAGGTGGTGCTATGACTAACCTCCCCCAAATGTGAATGGGTTCTTCCTTGGCCCTGTACCTACAGTCCTTCACCAAGTTTGGTGAAAAGCAATGTTAGAGTTGTTGATAATCCTACTCACAGCCAAAAAATAAGCCATTGAAAAAATAACCTCCTCAGTAGAGGAAATAACATTATTCAAATTAAAATTATAAAAAAGTATGTCTTATGGCTTATTAAAAAGGATGTGTAAAAATGTGACCACCTTATTTTTATACTTTTATGAAATAATAATAGTCTCAACCAAGAGATGAATTGGATCAAATATTCCAATGACAAGCTCAGCTGTTCTCTTACTGCCAAAAGTATTTTAATCAATAATATGATATTCGGTTTAATTGATTCTTTTCTGAATCATGCCATCATCTCACCAGATAAAAGGGATTTTTTTTCTGATCATGGATTGAAAAGTTTTCCTAACAACAGAGTACCAACCAAATCCCATCAGCCTCACATCATGACCAGCTACACAGTCAGACTGCCAGCAGTCTGCTGTGATCTGGACCTGCCCGGAAAAAGTCTTCACTAATTGTACCTCCATCTCTGTGCTTTCAAAATCCACTAAACACCTCTATAAATCTCTGCTGTAGTCCTGGAAGGAAATGTTGTGGGCATGTAGCAGCCACATCAATTACAGTACCTAGGCACTTCAAATCCACAGAAAGACCCAGAACTTGACTATTCAAATACCTCAGTTTGCACAATGACTGATAATGGGGATTGATGTGTCTGCTCCCATCTCACTCACAATTGACTCCTTGCTCTTCCCCTGTTTGTTCTCCCACTTTCCCCCGTGGTCAACATTTGCCAAAGTCCTTTTTTTTCACTTCAACACTCAAACTCAACAACAATGTAAATGTTATGTGATTTATTGGATGTATTCCGTTATCATAGCAAAGTGGTTTATGAAAACTTGTTTTGTGACCATATGTCACTGAATGTAAGTGTAGTTCATTGTCATGATGCTAGTGCAAAAAACTGTTGCACTGTAACTGTATTAATAATGAAATGCCATCACATCGTAAGTTACAGGATTGATATTTTTGAGTTTTGATGCTTCTTACATAAAAAAAATTGATATGGTAGATACAGCTAAGCACTGAACATACATGTTTCAATACTACAGCCATGCTATGGTATTCTCTAATGTGTGGGTTTTTAATGTGTGGGCTGGTGCCCCCCTACCACCACCATCACTCTCTGACCCAACAGGCTCTCTTTCCCAACAGTCACCACTGTAGAAAACTGTCTTCAACGCATGTCTAGAAAATAATTTCCACTGTCACTGGTATTAAGATATGGGATGACACTTAATTCCAGACAGCTCGTATATTAAAACTGTGTAAGAATACTCATTAGGAAAGTATTGACTTATCAAAAAGGACACTGTTATCCTAATAGAAGTTTAAGTGTTAACACCAGTGACCACTTTTACATGAGACATTAAATCCTGACTATGCAATGTGATATCTGCGGTTCTGAAATTCATTTACACACTGATGGCTGATGGATTGTAATGTTTTCCCAGTTGATGTCTCCCAAGTGAAAAAAAAATCACTCAGGCAAGCAATAGCTTAAAACATTAGATGCCTGGAGGAAGATGCACCACGAGTACTGTAAACAGTGGTGCTGACATCACGTGTTGAATCAATGCTGTATACAGATCATTTCTGTACATCCTCAGAGGTTTAGGTTAGTTAAGCTAAAAACTATACCAATTTTCACCAGACTTGCTGAAGGAGAGTAGAAGGGACAAAAAAGAAAAAGATTAAATTTGTGAGAGAGAGGAAAGAAAAAATTTGAGTAACAGGAAATGGTTTTGTTTTTTCCCCACACACTGATGTACTCATTACAGTGAATCAACTAGATTCCTCTGAAAATTGGTCAGAAACACGTCAATAACTTGGTGATGAGTTCATGAAGACTGTGTTTTTGTTATAAAGCATCACTGGGTAGGGCAAGTACACCATTATCTGTATCTGTACAACCATTAAAATAATCTGTGTCTGGAGAGGAGAGAATGGGGCTTAGTCAGAAAATGGGTGGGACTTAAAACTGGAAGTGGATTAACTGTCACGAGGTGGTGTGCTGGAGGGCAAGGAATTGACCCAATAGCAGACGGGGACAGGGAGTGCTCAAAAAGGGGTATTAATTTTTAAAAAAAGAAGTACAAACAAAGGAGTTAATCAGGCCTAAGTCCTGGACACACAACAAAGCATCGGCCAAAACTTACATATTGAAGTGAGGAAAACGAGGGGGGAAACTGGAGACTGCACACATACAAAAAAAATCACAAGAGGCACAGGGCACAGGGCACAGGGCACAGGGCACAGGGCACAGGGCACAGGGCACAGGGCACAGGGCCCAGGGCCCAGGGCACAGGGCAATGACCCAACACAGGCAAAGGGAAACACAGAGGTTAAATACACAAGGGCAAACGAGACGCAGGTGGTGCAATCAAACTGGTGAGACACATGAGATAATCACAGGAGGGAACACAGGAAGACAGGACATGACAAAACAGGAAACAAGACTGGTATTCATGATATTAACATGTCACTGGTCTCAAGAAAATACCAGGGCTTGGTCAGTGGTTAGTGCTGGCGCTTCACAGCAAGAAGGTTCTGGGTTCGAGTCCTAGCTCGGGCATCGGATCTTTCTGTGTGGATTCTGCATGTTCTCCCCATGCTTGCGTGGGTTCTCTCCAAGTTCTCCAGCTACACCATCCATAGACATGCAATTTGGGATTAGGCTGATTGATACTCTAAATTGACTGTAGGTATGAATGTGAGAGTGAATGGTTGTTTGTCTCTATTTGTTGGCCCTGCGACTGACTGGCAACCTGTCCAGGGTGTACCCTGCCTCTCACCTGTAGCCGCTGGGATTAGGCTCCAGCCACACACCCCCATCCCCCGCGACCCTTAACAGGATCTGAAAAATATTTTAAAAAGCCTCAGTATAAACTGTAGACCAGTGTTTTTTGAATAGAAGTCTAAATTGACAATTTATAGAACAGCCTTAAATTGAGTTTACTGCCACTGACTTCATGCTGACCGCCCTATAATGTAGAGCAACTGCTTTTTGTGTGACTTACAGGCTGGTTGCCTATCAGACAATGTTGTTGGAAATAGACACAACATTCCCTTCTTTGAAAAATAAACACCAGAGCATAGAGACTGACATTCTGTTACTCGTTTGTTACTCAACCTCCTTAAACCCCAATATCAGTACCAGATAACTTGCTTCATCCTACGATCCCTAATCAACTTGATGAGTGGACAATTTTGATTTTTGGACTCTTATAAATTTCCCTGAAGCCTGAAGACATCTACCACCTGAACTTAAATCATATCCCTTCCCAGTGGTCGAACATAGTAAGCCTCATGTAAAAGACAGTTGATTTACATCAATATTACAGGATGTGACAATCGCTTTGTATCAGTGCACTCATTAGACTGCCTCTTCATGAAAAATTCACCACCATCTTCCTCTATAAAACAACCACTTGTAACATGCACAGGGGCATGAGGGCCTGTTTATAGCTGCATGAATCTTTCTGTAGTTCTTTGTTTTTGAACAGTTATGAGTATCTGTCACCAAAACCTGTCCTATTACGACCTGTTGTATTAGTCTGCACTGACTAGTACAAACATGTACCTCCCAAGATATTAATTGAAAGTGAAATGTGATGATATTTTTTATTTTGCATGAAGGAGTTGACTAATGTTATGTAAAGTCATTTTTTATGCTTGCAAATACACCGAATGTGATGTCAACATCAGAAGGGAAAAGAAAAGGGGCTCCTCCTTTCACTGACTTTTTGATGACTGGAACTACAGTGTCCCTAGCTGGCATCCCAGAATCACCCTCCTTCTGCATCTTGTTTTTTCTTTTCAACTAGAGACTAAAGACTAGACCCACAAGTTGCACTGCCCTGCCACATCTGACATGGATATCAAATGATATTTGTAACATTCTTCTTTGTACCACATGACACACAGGCAAAACATTAAATAGATACCATAAAAAGAACATCTCTAAAAAAAACACAAAGAGGCCCATCAACATGAATAAAAATGTGTATCATCATTAACAGTATCAAATAGTAAAATTCAGCAATCATCAGAAGGTGGGATTCTGTGACTGTTCAGGATCTTGATGGTTTGGAGGAGGAAGCTTTTGCCAACTCTGGTAATTTGGGCTCTTTGGAGACTCTTACCAGTTTTCAAGGTTGCAAAATCTGATCAGTACTTTCAAACCAAGATATGGCAAGAAAATCCTTTCTTTAGTTTTTACAATTTTCCGTGGCAACCAAAAATTTGATACTGCTGCTGGACTCTCTTGAAAACTGTGCATCAGAATAGGAGGCAGCCTAAAATGTTGATGCTTCAGAGAGCTGTAACATCAATCCTTTAGTATAGCGTTAGTATATTGAAGTAAAATACAAACTGAGCTTATCCTGTTTATATGCAGAGACACTTAGAATTCTATACCTCACTGGACAGCTAATACAGTCCAATGAGTGAATAAAGCTTTAGTGACATTTAAAATGATCATTGTATAATATGAAATGTTGTTGCTAGGGATATATCTGACTTAGTGAGATGGGGTTTTATTCCCTGAGGTGTAGGAGATAGTAAGGGAATGGCAATAACTGGGTGGAAGGCAGACAGTCAGCAGTACTTCTGCTGCTCCCCAGATCAAATTCATACTCTGCTCTAATGAAAACTGGCTCATGTGCAGACAGTTAGTGGCTACATCCCCAACCGTCTTGCTCCAAATTATGCATAAGTTAAAGCCTTAATATACCCTTAATGAGTTGAACATATATTTCTATTAACGCTTTGGTTTTAGGGATTCCAACAGGGTATATTTGACTTCACTACAGAGTTGCAGAGGTATTTCCTCCATTTCACTTTTAGCATGAATTTATCCCAAGTGACTCATCATTCCAGAATGAATTTCATTTAAAGGACAGTAAATATGCCCTTTAATGTTTAGATTTTCCTAAACCAGCTGTAATAAAATGGACAGATAAAATTGACATTGACAAGTTCTTTGGTCTCTATCGCTACACTTATACAAAAATATAAAGTTGCATTAAAGTCACGTCAGGTCAGTTTTATTAGTAAAACTTGCGCCAAATCACAACAAAAGTTATCTCATGACACTTTAAAAGTAGAGTAGATCCAGCACCACACTCCTTCAATAAATTTACACCCAACAATTCTCCATGAGCAAGCACATCCTGCAACAGCAGCGACGAAAACCTTCCTTTTAACAGGCACGAACGTCGAGCAGATCCAAGCTCAATGGGAACAGCACTTGGGGGAGCTTGGTGGGAAAGAGAGCAGGAGAGCGGGGCAGAGACAAAGACAGATAGTGGGGGAAGACAAATATACAGAAGGAAAGAGCAAGACAGAGATATAGATGGAGGCAAAGGAGAAGAGAATGATGGACAGACGGAGATGTGAGCAGGTGATGCTACAGGTGGCAGCTTGAGCCTCTTCTGGTCTGTAGCCTCCTCAAGCAGCACCTTGGATCTTGGATGTAGGGAACCCAAAGGCCCTAGAGAAGAAGATGAGTTAATAACATATATGAGTATGATTTATGCAAACAAATAGAGGAGGACAGAGAGAAAATACAGGAGGAGAGAGAAGCCCAGTGCACCATGGGAGAGCCTCCAGCAGTCTAGCCCTAACTATAAGCTTGATCAAAATGGAAGTCTGTTTAAGTCTGCTCTTAAACATAGAGAGGGTGTCTGTATCCCGGACTGAAACTGGGAGATGGCCCCAAAGGAGGAAAGCCTGATAGCTGAAGGCTCTGGCTCCCATTCTACCTGTAGAAACTCTTGGTCCACAAGTTAACCTACATCCTGGGAGTGAAGGGTTCTTGCTGGATAATAGGAGACTATGAGCTCTGCCAAATATGAAGGTGCCTGATTGTTGAGGACGTTAGGAACCTCAGTATGTCTTTTGAAGTCAATGAATGAGTCTGTCAATAGTGTTGACCAATGATCGTGGCCAGCAATTAACCTCCAGTACTGAATCTCCATCTGTAGTTACAGAGCACTGGCCTTTTGTCCTCAAGGATTAGTTTAATTATGGTCTGTTTCTGTGTGCCTGTGCATCTGTGCATCTGTGTGCTTAGTTTTTATTATCTACAGGAGACCTTTTCTGGTATAAACTAACCTTATCCAGACCCCTGGACCAGTCGTAACGAGGCACAATATTATAAATGAGTTTTTGGGGTAAAGTTAAGGTCCAAATTGAGGTTAGGTTAGGATTAGGCATCAATTGGTTAGGGTTTGGTTCTCAAAGGTGAAAAAAGTGATGAAATGCAGCTTAAAGGCCTCTACACATAAGACATGCAATGAGGTGCCCTGTGCTGAGAATCCGATTTATTGCATATATGCTAGCACATGGTATACACAATTCAACTTGGGCACAACATTCTGTGATGTCATGCAGGCTGGCAGTGTTAGCTTGAAATGAATCTCAAACAATTATGGAGAAGCCATAGCTCCCTGACAAGCCAAAACTCTCCTGTGCTCTCACCATTTCTGGTGGATGGCTCTGTTGCAGAAACCATGTGCACAATTGGGCATTGAAGAAGAACTGTGTGTTCGGCTGCTGATTTCACACATTTTTTCAACACACTTGATGAGAGCTATAACATCGAAGACAACACCCAGCTAATTTTTTAATATATTCCCTGATTTAATTTCATTAGTGAATAATGCATCAGTATATAAGGAAAAAAAAGCAGGTTTTTAATTGTAACCTCAGAGTACACTAGAAACATAAAGTTGAAAAAAAAGGCTCAGATTCATGATCATCTAATACTTTGTATTTCTTGTTTCCTTTTGAATGCCCTCCTTTGGTTAAACAATTGTCAAGTCCAGTCAGTTTCATTTGTTTAGTGCCAAATCACAACAAAAGTTATCTTATAACACTTCGCAAGGAGAGTAGGCCCAGCACTACACTACCTCAATTAATTTATACCCAACAATTCTCCATGAGCAAGCCCATCCTGCAACAGCGATGACAAAAATCTTACTTTTAACAGGCAGGAACAGTGAGCAGATCCAACTCAATGGACTTACTTTGAGCAGTTGGGAGGGGCAGAAAGCAGGGCAGAGACAAAGACAGATAATGAAAAAAGACATACAGAGGAGGACACAGAGCTACAGAGACAAAGAGAGAGAAAGGGGTAGAGAATGAAGAACAGGGGCATGAACAGGCTTGAAGGAGAAAGACTGAAAACAAAAACATCTAGCTACCAATAATCACATCTACAGGTTTCTCAAACAATCAATTTCAGCATAGTATGAGCAATTGTGTGCTAGCAAAAACAATGCTGATGTTAATTCTAGTACAGTACTGAGAATACTGATATAAATACTACACTGTTAAAACGATAACTTAAATTTGTTTGCCCAAGGCTAAACTTTACAGTGGTTGAACTAAAAATGTTTTGTAGTTTTGGAAACATGAAAAAACATTTTTAGTTCAATTAACTTTTATAAGTTTATTGTGTGAAGTTCTCACATCTCACTACATAATACTGTATATGTACTGTATATGTTTGTTTGTTTTAAGTTTGGCCTTGTGACCCCTGGTGGTGGCTTGATGCTGCTCTATGCGCAAGTGCAGCTGTTATTAAGATGTTTCTGTGGCTGTTCCCAAAGAAGGAGAAAATGATCCAACAACGTATTTTGTTAGTCAATGTACATTGCTATATGTAACCTTAATTAAACTCCTGAACCTCAGGAAGTAGTTAAAGGTGTTTTACAAGGGGGCGTCACAGCTCTTCCTGAGTAATCAGAGTAATTGGGGCCATTTCCACAACAAAGAAATACTCACATATGATAAAGATTATATGGAAGCACATTCCAAGAATATTTGTCTTTAGATCCACGTAAACCTATATCATATGTATGCTTGACTTTTAAGTATACATGAGTTCAAAGTATTATTAAAAGATAACATATAAGACAACAGAAAAACACTTAATATCAGCAGCACAACGAGAGGCAGCTTCCTGCTCAACTAATCTCAATTTGCCAAGCCTGCCAGCCATGGTGCCCTTCATGATGCCAGGCATTTTCCCTGCTGCGGTATAAAGGTGAGTGTTTCTTGAACCAGACTTTGGCTACAATGGCTCTGTGATGATGCTAACTGTGAGTGGTGGGTCTCATTTTAAATTCTATGACCGGGTGAACAATTTTGCCAATGCGGTCACAGTGGCGAGTTGGCCGCATTAGCTGCGCACCTTATTACCAAGCATACACAGCTAGCTAGCTGTGGTAACGGAGGCCATTTCCACCGGTCATGAGCGGATGGAAACGTGGAAGCTTGATTTGTCGTCACCCACCTAGCATCACAGACACAATAACTTACAATAAATTAAACACATTAAAAAGAGTATGGACCTTGAGACAGATAGGGAGAATAAATTAATTCAATAAATGAACAACTCTCAAAAAAGTTAGATAAAAAGTGGACGCTTTAATCTGTGATGAACGAAAAGTATACTGGAGGCTTTCTGTATGTGTCTCAAGTTTTGGATGTATGCACCTGAATACAAGGTAGAAGAATGTGTTCACTGTTATGTTTATGTACAGCATTCTGCATGTAATAATGTTTTTGATTTTATCTTTTTTCATCCATCTAATCTCGCTCTCCAGAGTCTCCAATTTTATCTGCTCTTTTCAAGGGTGTCTTCTCAGACACAACCGACGTCGACATGGTAGAGGACCTCACTAGACAATTATGGACGATCCATCTACTTATTGCATGTTTAACTGTGATCAGTAGTTTTATTAGATCAGATTCAGTTTTTCTGCTGATTAAATTAATATGAACACTAAATTTTAAAGGTATAAATGATCACAAATTTGAATAATGACAATGACACGCTGTCATTGCCTACGTGAGCGTTGAAGTCTCCCAGTAGGACAATGGAGTCCCCAGTCGGGACACCATCCAGTACCCTTCCCTAGGACTCCAAAAAGGGTGGGTACTCTAAACTGATGTTCGGCGCATAAGCACAGAACACAGTCAGGACCCATTCCCCGACCCGAAGGCGAAGGGAAGCAACCCTTTCGTCCACCGGGGTAAACCCTAACGTACAGGCAGAAAGCCTGGGGGCATTTAAAAATCCCACCCCAGCCCCCCACCTCTCACCCAGAACGACTCCAGCGAAAGAGAGAGACCAACCCCTCTTAAGGTCTTGGTTTCTGGATATGAAACTATGTGTCGTGGTGAGGCTGACTATATCTAGCTGGTAATGCTCAGCCTCTTCCAGCAACTCCAGCTCCTTCCCCACCAGAGAGGTGACATTCCATGTCCCAAAATCCAGCTTCCATGCCAGGGGATCCGACAGCCAAGGCCCCCTACCCCAGGCCAGGGCAGGGCCCCCATGCCCCTCCGGGCTGGGTACACAAACTCCTCGGTGTTCCTTCTGTCAGGGGTCTGTTGAACCATTCTGTGCCTGGCCATTCGCCGAGGACCAGTCTGCCTTGGGTGACCCTACCAGGGGCAAAACGCCCCTGACAGCATAGCTCCTAGGGTCACTAGGGCACTCAAACTCCTCCACCACGTTAAGGTGACATTTCCAGGAGGAGCATGGCATTTCCCAAAGACCATGAATTCACTTTTGAGGTCAACTTTCTCCCACTTGCACACAATGTGTCAGAAGCTTGGAAACCAAGCTCTTTCTCTCATAAGCTCAAGATTTAGAAGCTTTTTTTTTTCATCTTGTGCAAGCATTGGATTGAAAGTGATGCATGTTCTTTAGGGCAAATGGTTTTTTTTATTTTTATGACAACACTGCTCTCTGTAAAGTCTAAATTTTTAACAACATGGCCAGTTTGTGTTTATATCCAAAGTATGCAATTGTTCAGCTGCAATACTTTTTTCCTACTTGAAAATCAGGATAATTATCTCTGGTCTCAGGGTCAGCCTGCTTCTTTAGTGCCAAATTGCACTATTGTCTACCTTGGCCAGGGACAGTCAGTTGCAGTTCATTATGTTTTTAACAGTTTCACTCAAGAACTGGGTTGTCAGGTCTCAAATTTTGTTTTTGTGTGCTGACATTGTTTTATTCTGGTGTTACAGTTTTAAATGTATAAAGAACAAGCTTTTAAGTCAGTGTTTCATGCTCATCTAAGTGTTAATAATTAACCACGATCTTAATTTCATGCTAAAGAGGCTTCATGCACAGATGTTAATTCTACAGGGCTGGTGTTTTTGACAGTTTTACTGTGATGTTCAAGAATGAACGCGAATAAAGTCTGAACAAAACAAAATTAGTTGGCACAACTTTTATCTTTACAAATTTGTAGTATTTGTAAATGGAGATGATTCCAGAGCTGATGAGCCTGATAGCTGAAGGCTCTGGCTCCCGTTCTACTTTTAGAGACCAAAAGTAACCCTGCATCCTGGAAGCAAAGGGTTTTGATAGTAGGGGACTATGACCTCTGTCAGCTATAAAGGTGCCTGATGGTTGAGGTCTGTTAAAAGGAGAATTTTTCAATTCTATTCTGAATTTGACAGGGCACCAATTCAAAGAAGCCAGCATAGGGGAAATATGGTCTCTGCTATTAGTTCTTGTCAATATACAGGCAACTTCAATTCAGACCAGCTAGAGAGTCTTTAGGGATTTATTGGTGAAGCCTGATAGGAGAGAACTGAAGTTATTTAGCCCGAAAGTTACAAAAGCATGGACAAGTTTTTCTGCATCATTTTGAGACAGGATGTGTCTGAGCTTAGCTATGTCACATAGATGAAAGAGGGCAGTCCTGGAGATTTGCTTCATGTGGGAGTTGAAGGACAGATCCTAATCAAAGAGAACTCCCAGGATCCTTATGGTTGTACTGGAAGCTTGGGTATCTCATTAGATAAGGTATTTCTAATGTGTTTTTGCACAAAAACTTGAGTTTTGTCAGAGTTTACTAAAAGAAAATTGTTGGTCATCCATGTTTTTATCTCTTTTCTACAGTCTTCCACTTATGTATAGATAAGTGCCGCGGCATTTTCTGCACAACAGTGAAAATGAAAAGTGTTTCCTGATGGGACCTAATGGAATTTTGGGACACCACAGCTGACTGTAGTGTTCTCAGAGGTATCATCATTAACAAGTACAAACTGAGATCAATCTCATAAATATGACCTACACCAGTTCAGTGAGGTTCCTTGAATGCTAATGACATGTTCCAGTCCCTGTAATAGGATGTGATCGTCAATGGTATCAAAAGCTGCACTAAGATCTAACAAGACCAGCCCAGAGACCAGTCGCTCATCTGATACCAATAGAGGGTCATTGATAACTTTGACTACTGCTGTTTCTGTGCTATGATGAACCCTGAAACCTGACTGGAAATCCTTTCATAAGCTGTTGCTGTGAATGAAGTCACACAGCTGTTCAGCAACTCGTTTCTCAAGAATTTTTGAAGAGAAAAGGAAGATTTGATATCGGTTGATAGTTTGCCAAAACTTCTGGATCCAGTTATTATTTTGAAACGGGTTTCAATTCCCGCTGCTTTAAAGGACTGTGGAACGTGACCAGTTGAGACTGACACACTGATCATATTTAAGAAGGAGGCGCTAACTTGGGTAGTGTCTTTAAGTAGCTTAGTTGGGATGGGGTCTAGGAGACAGGTAGATGGTTTTGAGGACAAAAGTGTTGTACTGAGTTTGTGAAGGTCAATGGGAGAAAAGGTATCCAGGTATATATCTGGGCCTACAGCTGCCTCTAAGATTTCCAAAAGCTGTGTTGAGTCTGCCTACAATGTACTCAACAGGACACGTTAATCTGGGTTATTGCTGTTTCATTCCCCTGTTATTTCATTGGTATTTTAGAAGCCATTAAAAAAATACCGGTATGTGCAATTCTGTTTTTTCAAAATGATCCAAAACCATGCTGATGACAGATTTATTTCAATGATGAGCCATGCACAACATAGCCAAAAAAGAAACACCCAGATTATTAGCAGCAGTTTACAGTTAACACAAATTATAGAATTTGACAAGACATGGTGATGATTCAACACAAAAAGAGATAAACATAGATGATGAGAAATCAATGCAAGAGAATTACAGGGATCCAAAATACTACAAGACACAAACTTGTAAATATCTATGAAATATTGATTTGGGGCTTGTAAACTTATTCTAGTTAAGCTTTGAGTTCAAGCCATATTCCTCTGGTCCAATTTCTGTTTGAAACAGAACATGTCTAATCTGTGTTATAATCAATAAACAGTTCTAGTGAGAGAGTTGATCATTCTAGTCCATTTGGTCTTTGAACTCCCTGATTATGAAAAAAATTGATTAAAGAACATTTCCTGTAAAAATAAAACCCTTCACTTGTCATAAACTTTTGGAAAACAGTCACCCAATGTGCTGACATATGAATCAACACAAATTCTGTCAAAATATACGAATAAATATGACATAATAAATAGCAATAATCAAATTAATAAAATGTTATTTGCTTTTGATTGGCATAATCATCACTAAAATATCAAACAGTACTGTTGTTTCTAATTACTCCATAAATAGAAGAATATAAAATATTGGATGCAGTATCATGTCCTCTGTCAAGTCCTTCATATAACCAAATCAATAATGTAAAAGTGGTGATTCACATATCTCTAAAAATATAATGACTTATAATCCTCCACTTGAGCATGTGTTACGTGACATATACAGTAGAAACATCTTTAACCAAGTTACTCTACATGCAGCCATATACATTTGCTTACACACAATAACGGAAAAATTCAGACACAATGTGCAATACATTCATTGCAAAACTAAATAAAAAAGAGCTTGAATTCACCTCAAACCGTAATTACACAGATTACAGAGAAGCTGCGTTGACAGTAGACAGGTCTACAGAATGATGAGTACAAAGGGTTAAGGACAATAACACAATCATAAAGCAGTCTGAGATAATAGCTAAGTCAGAGTGACATTAGCTCATTTTAAGTCAGCATCAAAACAGTGGGCTCATTTCCAATCATGACATTTCATATCTGCAACATTAATCTCAGAATCTTTGTCTTAACTTTGGCCCTTATTCAGGCATCAAATGAATGGCCCCTCTCATTCTATTTGTCAATTAATGCAGAAGTTCAAAGGTCAGCTGCGTAATGTGCCGCCACGCTTGCTGAATGTGACGTGACTCTGTGATGCGTGAGCAGATGGCAAAGCGCAGGACGAAGCGTCCAGAGAGCTGACAAGGCACCAGGTGGATCTTTCTGCTCTTGGTGATCTTTTTCAGCAAGTTCTGGTTCAGCTCATTGGAGCCCTGTTCAGACCAAGTAAGGGAACCTTAAACTATTACCCAAATCAATTGGGTCTTTGTATACAATAATATTCATTTAGTTTGACATTGTTACCTTAAGCCTGAAGCAGACGAGTCCCAAGATGACCTCAGCACAGATGTCAAACCTTTTGTCTGCTCTTACCAGACTTTCAAACTCTTTGGCCAGACCCACTTGCTGTAAACAGAACAGATCCATTATAACTGTATGTATTCCTTCCACAATTCCACTAAAAATATACACAATTTGCAATTTATAATGAACAACTAATATATCCATGTCAATAATAGACATTTGTACTAATCTTACTTTTCTCTTGTCTTTATAAATGTAGTTACTTTTGCAAAATGAGACCTTTCTACATATTTATTTTATTCGTCAGAAACAATGTTCAACAAATCAAACCTGAGAAGTGTCACTAGATGGCAGTACTGCATCATACTTTCAGCTCTTTCTACAGCTCTGAGGGCTTTTTTCCCTATGCATTTCCTCCATTATCCATCCATCCATCGTCATCTTCCGCTTATTCCTACACATTAAGGGTCGCGGGGGGGCTGAAGCCTATCCCAGCGTCAACGGGCGAGAGGCGGGGTTCACCCTGGACAGGTCGCCGGACGAACACGAACAACCATTCACACTCAAATTCATACCTACGGTGAATTTAGAGTATCAATCAGCCTAGTCCCCAATTGCATGTTTTTGGACTGTGGGAGGAAGCCGGAGTACCCGGAGAGAACCCACACAGACACGGGGAGAACATGCAAACTCCACACAGAGAGATCCCGTGCCTGAGCCGGTACTCGAACCCGGAACCTTCTTGCTGTGAGGCCACAGTGCTAACCACTGCACCACCGTGCAGCCCATTTCCTCCATTATACTTTAACTATTTACTAAGGGTGAAAAATAAGCAATTTCAACCAACCAAAACCCAAACACATTTTATAAGAGAAGTTTTTTGTTGTATTTATTCTTATGTACAGAAATATGCTGTCAGGAAATGTCATTTTACTCCTTTTTAATCTTTAAAAATGTCCTAGTTGAAATTTAACTTCAACTCCACTTCATTTGCCAGTCTGGGGTTGTCCTGACCCCCTTTGTAAATGACACAAACTATTCCTGACGGTGGCTGAGGCATACAACCACACACACACACACACACACACACACACACACACACACACACACACACACAAACACACACACACACACACACACACGTTGCATCATTTTAGCCCCACAAAGTATGCCAGATTCAGTTTTGAGATCCCACACATATAGTTAAAAGACAACATACACACACACAAACACACATACTAATAAAACAGCAATTGGACCTCCACCTAAGATGTTGTGGTTACAGGTCCACGGTCTGCATGTCTGTAAACAGGATGTTGAAAAAAAAAAAAGACCAGAGCAAGTCCCCAGATAATTTATTAGACACATACTAACAGTGAATTTTTGATATGGGATCCAGAAATACTGAGGTAATACATCAAGTACTTACAATTCACTTTTGGTAACATTAGTTGAAGTATATTTGATCCACGCAGAGAGTATCTGCAACAGCCTGTCCTCCCCCGGGGCAAACAGTCATAGAAAAGTTTATATAATGGATTGATAGATGGGTGACTGTGGCAAAACAGTTTCATAGTGGGCCAATTATTATACAGTAGATGAGGCCAAGTAACTACTAGCAAGTAACCAAGTAACCACTGTGACTGTGTCCCACAACATTCTCTGATAAGCATTTGCCCCCCCCCCCCCCGCGCACCTTAATTTCTGTCCTATCCAGGCATACACTTGCCCATGCACACTCACATGCTCTTTCTCAATTTATTTTAAATGTATTGTTTTTGAAACACTTATATACTCATGACAATGAGCAATATAAACATTAAACTCGCAATCAGCCACATTCCAGACAGACAGCATTTAATCATTGGCGGTAGAGGGTCAAGCTGACTTTTCTGTAAGTAGTTAATTTAGATGTCTGATCACAAACACTGGACTAAACCTTAATCTAGGGCTTTGTAAAATAATTTCTCAAATAAACAATGAATGTAGCAACTTCCCTGTTAAGCAACACACTTCATGTTTTGTGTCCCCCCCCCCCCCCCACACACACACACACACATACACACACAACCCTGAGTACAAAATCAGATATAGATAGTTTGGGGGTTGTACAATACAGATACAAATAGCAGTTTAATTTACACCTACAGTAGCAACACAAGTATTTTTGAGAGTTCACACATTGTTTTTCTGCTTTGGGTCAAAACATAGCTAGCCCATGCTTAAAAAAATGTTCCGTATCAGAGAGTGGGAACAAAGACTTGTTAAATCTGTATGAGTTGAACTCAAATAGTTCCATATTTATTACAATAAGTCTAAAAGAAACACACAGTGGCTACAATTTAGAACAGCGTGTCGTTAGTCATGGCTTGGCTACAGGATCAATTCTACCTCTGCTGCTTCATTCAAAAAGGATAATGAAGGAATAATGTGTTTATTTGATTGACATTGAAGACTAGAGGAAGGAAGAGGAAGATGAGTAGGAAAGAAAGACAAGAAGTGATGAAGCAGTGAGAGAAACAGATGAGGAGATTTGAGAGATGGAAAAAAGGAAAGGCTAGAGAAATGTAGGAAAACACTGCCATGAAAAGAAGAAGCAGACCAGACATACATGACTGACAGGACACACTGATGGAAACAGCACACAAGGCGGGATTTTAGTGGTAAGGAGGATTAAGAGGGCTGAGGCATCAGAGGGAGAGGATGGCATTTACCAAAAAGGCCAGGCATATATAATTGTCAGAACGTTTTGTTTTTATCTTGGTGATTGAGAAGGAGAGCGATTCAAAGACTGAAGAGTAGCAAATGTGAATCAGTATACTGCTCACCACTGTCAGCATTGTGCTTACCATTGCAATGGTTATTTGTTTGCTCATACAGAGTAGCTAATGCTCTTTATTTCAATTGCCAAAAGGAAACATTCAGCAAGAAATCAGCTTTCCAAGACACAGAAGCATTGAAAACGCTCTCATGACTCCACAGAAATCTATTTTCCACACACTCAGTATAGTGTAATGGCTGCAGCTACTTCTCTTTCCATGGACACAATATAGAGGACATCAGGAAGAAGTCTTCCATGTTACAGAACCAAAATTGCTAATAAGGAAGGGAACCAGAGTAACGCACTGTATGATACTCACACAATACTTGGCAGTCGGTAACAAAGGTACAACCGGAAATGTATAGTCATCCATATATTGTAATACAATAAATAAATTACACATCACAAAATCTGTGTAACAGAAGAAAAAATACCCTGAGGAGAGCAACTGTGTTTTGAGTTTGAGAATTTTAACATGTGAAATGTTTAATGTCATTGAACTACACATATAATGGATGACTCATAAGAATGATACAAAATTATATGAAAGTATGTCAGAAGTATATTTCCCCTTAATAGAAATCATGTTCATGGACCAGGTGATGTAGTGAAGATTTATTTAGTCAAGTTACTTGTATTATTTCTAAGTTTGTAACATTTGATAATATCATGTGAGTATACTATTAAATGAGTCAACTATACACTAATGTGGTCTCATTTACACACACGCACACACACACGCACACACGCACACACACTCAGTGCAGGTAGCAACAAGTAAAGTGGAAGTGTGTATCAAAAAGACAAAATTTAGGCTAAATATTAATCAATTTTTATAGCTTTAGTCCAGCCCAGTAATAATTACTTTAGTGATATGCAGTTGGAAAGTTTTTTAAATTATATGAGGGAATATTTTTGGAATAATATATGTACATAAATCAGCTAAATATTTAACCTCTGTCCAGATGGTTTTAAGCATTGCAATGATGAAGTACTGGATATTGTTTATGAGGGCTTTGGTACTGTGCATGTAAAGGTAGTTGTATGTGTATGTGCAGTAGGGAAGACCTTTGGTCATGTACCTTGCGTATATGAGCCTGGAGTCCGCTGAGCCCATACATGCGGAAGACAAACCACATTTTTAGTGAGCGAAATCGTCTTCCTAGTGGAATCTGCCAATGCTGTAGGAAGGAGGAGGGTGGGGGTATAAATGTAGTTTCAACATCAGCTGTTTACCATTTCAATGTGCAAAATATTTTCCTCTTACCCTGTAATCCGTGACCAGACCTTAAAGAAAAATGTAATTATTATGAAGATAAATAATTCCTTCTTTCTTAGTACTAATAGATTTAATGATCATATGTGATGTGCAGCAAAGAGCCATTCATTCATTTGATTGCACTGAATTACAGCATAGATGCAGTTATATTGTCCTCCATTGTCCAGGTGTTGCTGTCGTTGTGCCTACTCACTGAGTTCTGACTGATCACAGCACTGTCAGATCACTGGCTAACGATGGCTCAGAAAAGAGACCAACGTTAGCTGATGCTAATAACCGCTAATTAGATTGAAGGTCCGGACTATAGCAAAGAAGGCCTTTGTGAGGTGCATAAATGTGGTGGCTGGTGGGAGTTAGCAGATTGTCTTTCTCTCTGTCTGCTCATTCATCTGACAAATTACAGTGCAGAAGTGAGCCCATCTGCAGCCTTGGAGGAATCACATACAGACTTAAATCATATAACCAGAACAATTTGGTCACTAATATTATTTTAAATGTAATTCTAATTTCAATCCAGTGGTTTAAGCAGTTTTTGAAAGACATTGCATGGTAATAACAGGATGCATTATTTGATTTGATGCGTATTAAAGTAAGTGAAATTTTTTAGCATGTCTCACAGAAGCTAAGGTTCACACCCTTTTACACTTCCACACATTTTTGCTATTTTATTCCCCAATCTTATGTTAATATAATACTTTACTGCACTAAATTTAACAACAACATGCCAGTCTGGACAGTCCTCTTAGAACCAGACAAACAACTGGACTTTCAAAACATCTTCAATTTAAAGTTCTGAAACTCAGGTTGCAAACACAGACACAGGAATGTAATCATGCCTATCAGATTGTGACACACTGAAATTCTCATCCGTGGTAATCTGGATTAGGAAACACTGCACTGCGTTTGAAAATGCTTCAACATATATTGTTGAACGGCAAGTGTGCTCTTTTTGGTTTGATAAAATCTTTCTAGTTGTATGGCTTCCTCAAAGTGTCAGCAGCAAAAACAGTATTTGTTTAACAATCTAGATCCATTTATCAAATTACTGAAGTGAAATGATTTTACCTGACTCCTGGTTTTCATGTCTCAAGTAAAGTGGTTCCATCTTGAAAGCTCCAATAAGGTCTGCTCTCTTCTTCACCCTGTTTAATTGCAGATCAACATTCTGTACAACAAATATTACTGGATCATTTAATTAAAAAAAAACTATTGAAATCACATTTTGAAAAAAAATCATGACTCATTTGCATTCAATGATTTTGTTCTTGAATGTTTTGCTCAAAATCATCCAAGGTTTTCTCAAATGTTAGTGACTTTAACTAGTAAAACACATCTTAGATGATGGCAACTGTGTATTTCAATTCATTATCATTCATTATTATTCAATAAATTCATTATCCCTACTAATGGAGGCCCAAAGGAGGACTCATAGTCACACAATAAACACTGCAAAGTAAACCATTTTATTGCATGTTAGTATACTCCTACGTGATGGGTTGTTCGCATTTTCAGACATCTCTATTTCCATGTAGCACACAGGATGTCTGGTTTGTTTGCTGCTGACAGAAGCAGCAGATGGAAGGCGTGGTTCTATTTTCACAGGGCTAATGATTGAGGTGAAGATGGATATCACTTTCGTGATATCACTTAACACTGAGGTCCATTGCTAAATATTCAGGCAAAGGAAAAAACTGTTAGCAATTGGTTAACTGTCATACCCTCACCAATAACATTACTTAAAAATAATTGGATGAGTGGATTCAGTTAAATGATTGGCGAGTGAAACAGCTTACCACATGGCAGAGCAGTCAAAGTTGATCAAAAGCCATTTGTGTGGGTTGAAGTTGAAAGAGTCAGCAAACTATTCAAAGATATAAAATTTAAAATGTGATTGTTTGATATCTCTGCAGACAATTTACAGTGATGAGATATGAAAAATGTTCCTAATACAAAAATATAACTTTATAATAAGGCAATATTAATAATGGTTAGTTATTGGTTAGTTTTATATATGAGCACTGAATAAGCATTAATTCAGCATAATTAATCAAATATTAATGTGACCCCTATTCTAAACATGTATCCCTAACCCCACCCCAACATCCCTAGTTTTTCTATCCATCTTGGCTGTGTCCCATATAGTTACCATAATAGTCACTTGTAAATGATTAGTAGTTATGGTAGTTCATCGTTAACTGATGACTAAGTAACCCAAACATAAGTGATCAGTTGAGTCATTGGGTTGGAGTTAGGAGAGATAAACTATATTGATTTCATTCTAAATCTAACTTTGCAAAAACATATTCCATATTTAATTTAGCATTTTTGATGTAGGGACCACCTTTGCACCAGCAGTACTGTCCAGGCTAAAGCAGGCTCAATTTATTTGAAAGGCAAAAAAGGCACACAGAAAATGACCCTTTCCTCTGAGCATTTATCAAAGTGAGACAAATATTTCATAATCTGCTCTCATCTATTTGTTGGCTATCTTTTGTAATATCCTGTTGTCTATCTCCACCAATGCAATAACACAGTGAGGGGAGACAATGATGACAGACTCAAGTTGCCAGTTGCCATCCTGACTGATTCAAAGAAGACTGGTGGCCTGCTCATTTATCAACCAGTATGCCACACTCTCCTTCCCCTTCCTCTTTAATGTTTCTAAGTTAAATGCTACAAGTGCAGTTTATTTATTCTGTTATAAATCAAAGCATGTGACAGCTGGTCCTTTTACAGTCAAGTCTGTTGTCTGTCTCCTGCTGTTGTTGTAACGCATGTTTCTCATAAACAGTGATATATAAAGGTCTTATGCTGCCTCAGGAAATTGCTCTGTCCTTATCTCTGGTTTGTACAGCCCAGGGAGCAGCAGCTGCTTTGACAGCCTCAAAAGGCAGATTGATGATTACCGGTATATGCTGATTGCTCAGCATATTACTCGCTCTTGCATGCTTTCTACTTGACATTACCGTTGAGCCATTTTCAAACAGAAATGAAGCAGCTGAAAATAATCAGTATCCAGTTTACTTTCATAGATATTATGAGTTCACATGCTGTATAGCCGAAACAGGTTGTCATTCAGCACTTAAATATATCCATGTAGAAGGGTGCACGCCTCAAATATTTACCCCTCCTCCACGATCGTGCCATTATTGTGCATGATCGAGATTCAAATCTTGGAGAGTTCTTTGAACAAAATAATTGTTGACATTTTACTAAGAAGCACTGAAAATACTAACCTCAATGCCATTCAACAAATGCCTGAATTCAGGGCAGATGAATGCACTTCCAGCATATGCTGCATCAATGTGCATCCACATATTTTCATCATTGCCTGGAACATATCAGAAATAGGTCATATCAAGCGACAACAAGTACATGAATCATTTCCTCCAAGTGATGCTGTGCTAAAACATATAGTCCCTAACATACACGACTACTGATATGGATTTCTTATAACACATCAAGACTATGTTATTTCAATTAAAGCTAGTCACAAATTAAAGATTGTGTGTTTTTTGAAAGTTAATACAAAATACAATGGAGCAGTGAGTGCTGCTGTGACTTACATATAGGCCCCAGCTCAGTGGTGTGATCAAATGCACATGATGGAGTGGTGCCGAGAGTTGCACAGAACTAAAACATACAAATGTGCTTGAAAACAATCATGACCACTTAACATATTGGTTTTAAATCTGTTTAGTAATTAAATGTATATCACTTTGCATCTAAAAATATTATTTAGCGTGACTTTTCCGTTTTGAATATTGTTCTCTGATTGAGAGTTATAGATATGTGGAGAGTTCCTCAACCAGACAGATGTGCACCATGTTCTATCAAAGTAATATCATTAATAACAGAAGCAGGAGATGCTTCACAGATTGTGTCATTATGACTCTCAGTGGTTGTGTTTCTGCTTACAAGTTACATTAGGGCTATTCAGGGATAGATGTGTGTTTAGAGCAGCACTGTGTGTCTGTTTACATGTTCATTCTGAGATAGATAGATAGATAGATAGATAGATAGATAGATACATACATACATACATACATACATACATACATACAGTACATACACACATACATTGATTCTTTCTTACATAAAATGGAATGAGTCCTGCTGCTTTGTCCTTTTCTATTATCTCCATCAGTGCATCCCCTGTGACAGCATAAGTGCTATCTGTAGGGACCTTCCTCATCATCACCCCTCCAATCATACCAGCACGCTCCACTGAGGAATGAGCCTCAACAGGGAGAAAAATATTCAAGCCTTTGTTATTACAGGACAATTGAATAGCAAAACCTCTCAATCTCCGTATCAAACTTTACTATAGAGAACAGGAGCTTTTATGTTACATATTGTTTCAAAGACTATTATATATACCGAATGCAAATTCCCCAAATTTAGATTTAATACAATTGTTTTCAAAATTTGATTGATCAAGTAATTCATTTATAAGATAAATCCATATTTTACTCCATCAGCACAACATCAGCATAAATTAGTTAGAAAAAAAATGCATTTGTACTTTGGGGATGCACACCCTTGAGAATTATTCTTAAACCAGAGGAGAATAGCGAACTGTGTCACTCTAAAGGTCTATGTGGCCCTCGGGTGACTCGCTAACCCAATCACATCATCCTGCCTGGTATTTAATCTAATTTGCTGCAGCTACTGCCTGAATGACCGCCTGTCTCATTCAATCACTAACCTTAATAATTTGCTGGATGACACTAATTACAGGAGAAAAATGTATTTGCAAAAATTGCAGTTTTTTTTTTTTTTTTTTTTACAATGGCCATTCAATAACATGATTTGCTAGGTTGACTATTTCTAACATGAACTTTATATAACGTTGAGCTGGCATAGGTTTCTCCACACTCAGGGTTATTGTCAAATATTGTGGCAATGGCTGCCTTTTTAAATGCTTAATCATTTTACAGAAAGGTATGTTTTTTCATTTGTTTCAAGTCATTATCATAGGTTATAACTGAAGTGTTCTAGCTTCGTCTGCTTTACATGTAAATATGACATTAGACTGAAATGTTTTTAATAATAAAGGAGGTACTATAATGTGATTACTTGCTCAGATGTGTATGCCACCAGTTTCGAGAGGATCTCAACCTCTGATCTGGTTGGACTGATGGCCTGGACCTGACGGACAGCTTTACAGCGGGCAGCAAGTAAGGACATCAGGGTTGCTTCACTGGCTGTGCCCTGTCAGACAATTAGAGGGACACTGTAAAACAATATGCAGTTATTCATTTGAATTCTGCACCGGCTTTATTTAAACCAAACATGAAGGAGGGATGCAGAATGGGCTGAGAACACATTAGTTGTTAGTCTCAGTGTTTTTCTTGACTTTTGATGTAGCCCTCCTAGTGGGTCGACAGATTGATCTCAATTTTAGTCCGAAAAACTTCAAATTTGATAAATTACTGGGACGGCTGAGGTTTTTTTTTAAACAGTTTTGGTATTTTGTAATAGAAAAAGAAACCATTGTAACTTGAATCCATATGGTCATAGAGTTCTGGCTTGAACACATCTATAAACTGAAGTGAAGTAATAGTGCCACCTCTTGATTACAGGAAGTAAGCTTGTTGTAACAAACATCACTTGATTTACACCAAAATTGCACTGTTGTCTTCAGGTGGTGAACAGCATCAGAATATATAGTAATCGTGTGTTGTCTGGCACCATCTAGTGGATACAGGAAGTGATTTTAGCAACACAGTGCACACGTCTGCTCCTCCTTGCAGCACATTTCACCACCTTCGCAATCTATGGAACAACCTGAGCACCAAAGTGCCCAAAGCAAAACTCAGAATGAGAAACTATCCTACCCTACATGTTGACATTTCAGTCAAAGAGTACACAAGCTGGTTACAAAACATCCATTTTTAGATATGGTCTTCATTTTGATTTCAACTAATTTATCTGCATTGTCTGTTATGTGACTAAAATAAACTTCTTCTTTTTTTTAGTGATTCAGCAACCCTTTTCTCATGGTGTATTAACATACACAAACACAGAACAGCTCATTAAGTCAATATGACAGATATCATGACATTTATCATCAGTGACTTTTTAGAGGAGAAAATCACTATATTTAGCAACTTGTTCATGGCTCAACATCCTGTCAGCCTCATACTGTAAAAAATGGTTGAGGCTACATTATTAAGTGAAACATGCATTCTGAATCGTCTAAGGGCATTACTGCGAGGGAATCAAAAACCTAGTGGTCAAAAATGGTAAATTCCTATTTTTATGTCAGGGACCATTTCAAGACGTTTTTTTTTTTTTAGCATTGGGTGGCTAGTCACCCTTTGCTTCCACAGTTACCATTTGCACACTTCAAACAGTGAAACATTAGGTTTAGAATTTCCAATCAACTCAGTCAAGACTGTGATTAAAAAGTTGAAGAGATTAGGCCACTATATGCTGTGCAGACAGTTCACCACATAATAACAGACCCCGAGGTTCCACAGTGTTAAGAAGAAGGGCACTTCGTCACTAGAAGGTATTTTAGAAAGCATCCCTGTGTGCTGATGTAAGGTTTATAATGATAGGCTGGCGATGTGCAGTCACAACACTCATTAAACCTGCAACAGTGAGAGGAGGGCCATTTGTTGCCATAGTGAGCTGGTAAGCTGCACTTAAAAAGGAGAGTGGCAAGACAGAAACAAAAACACGGTCAATCGGACACACACACACACACACACACACACACACACACACACACACACAGGTGGTCATAATAGAAGAGGCATGAAATGATCCGTCATTCGAGTGCACGCTCATGCTCCACTACACACCATGGACAAGACAAAATATATATATATGGATTGCATCCTCTGCTGTAGCAACCAGTCTCTGTCACAATAAAACAAAAATAATGCTTAGCCTCTCGCAGCTCAATACAATTAAAGCGCCGTTGCCATCATCTCAGTCTGCCTGTGGATGACACATTAAAAGGCAATTTCCTGCAAATTTTCAGCTGATGTGAACCAGGAAAAGAATGGGAGGACAAATCAATAAAGGACAGATTTTCAGATAAACATAAATGGAAGCACTGACTCAGCAGTGAGGATGTATTATCACCTTTGTGAACTGCAAAATAGATTAAGAATATTGAATATTGGTTTGGGCCGCAGACCAAAGCGGGGTCTTGGCTGTCTGATCCCCAGACATGGAAGCTGGCTTTTGGGACATGGTGGAACAGGTTGAGCATTACCAGCTAGATATAGCCGGCCTCACCTCGACACACAGCTCCTGGTCCGTAACTTAAGTCCTTGATAGGGGTTGGACTCTCTGGTTGTTCTGGTTGAGAGGCGGAGGGCTGGGGTTTTTAATAGCCCCCAGACTCTCTGCCTGTATGTTGGGGTTTACCCCCGTGGATGAAAGGGTTGCTTCCCTGCGCCTCCTGGTTGGAGGATGGGTCCTGACTCTTGTCTGCGCTTATGCACCCCCCATTATCCCCCCCTTTTTGGAGTCCCTTGGAAGGGTGCTGGATGACAAGGGACTCCATTGTCCTGCTGGGGGACTTCAGTGCTCATATGGGCAATTACAGGCTGACCTGGAAGGGCGTGATTGAGAGGAACGGCAGAGAGAACGACCTGAACCAGAGTCCATCTATCCATCCATTTCCCTTATTCCTATTAAGGGTCGCGGGGGGACTGGAGCCTATCTCAGCAGCTACGGGTGAGAGGCGGGGTACACCCTCGCCAGTCTATCCAACACATATAGACAACCATTCACACTCACAGCCACACCTACAGTATCCAATTAGCCTAGTCTAGCCATCCCCAATTGCATGTCTTTGAACTTTGGGAGGAAGCCGGAGTACCGGGAGAGAACGGGGAGAACATGCAAACTCCACACAGAAAGATCCCGTGCCCGAGCCGGGACTCAAACCCTGAACCTTCTTGCTGTGAGGCGACAGTGCTAACCACTGCACTACCGTGCAGCCTGAACCAGAGTGGTGTGCAGTTCTTCTAATGCAGACTTCTGTGCAAGTTGCAGTTTGTCCATAACTGACACCATGTTCAAACATAAGGATGTCCATCGTGCACGTGGCACCAGGACATCCTAGGTCATACGTCTAAGATCAATTTTATAGCTGTATCATCTGAGCTGAGACCACATGTTCTGGACACTCGGGTGAAGAGCGAAGCTGAGCTGTCAACTGATCACCATTTGGTGATGAGTTGGATCAGGTGGCAGGGGAAGATGCAGCGTAGACCTGGTAGGCCCAAACGAGAAGTGAGGGTTTGTTGGGAATGCCTGGTGGAAGAACCTGTCAGGATGATCTTCTACTCCCACCTCCAGCAGAGCTTTGACCGTATACCAGTGGCAGTGGGGGGCATTGAGTCTGAATGGACCATATTCTGGTCTGCCATTGTTGAGGCGGCTGTTGTGAGCTGCGGCCGTTAGACTGCTGGGGCCGGTCGCGGCGGTAATCCCCAAACCCACTGGTGGACACCAGAGGTGAGGGGAGCCGTCAGGCTGAAGAAGGAAGCTTAGAGGGCATGGCTGGTCTGTGGGTCTCCAGAGGCAGTACCGGTACCAGCAAGCCAAGCGGTGTGTGGCCATGGTGGTTGCCAAGGCAAAGTGAGGCCATGGAGAATGACTGACAGTCAGCTCTGAAAAGGTTCTGGTAAACCATCTGTCACCTCGAGGGGAAGGCGGCAACTTGCCCACACTGTTTACAGTGGGGACGGGAGGCTGCTGACGTCAACTGGGGAGATAATTGGATGGTGGAAGGAATACCTTGAACTTGGAACTCCTCAATCCCACCAACATATTCCATGGAGGAAACAGAGTTGGGGAAGTCCTGGGGAGGAGGGGGGTCGTCCAATCTCCAGGGCAAAAGTCTCCGAGGCACTTAAGCAACTCCACGGTGGCAGAGTTCTGGGGGTGGATGAGATCTGCCCTGGGTATCTCAAGGCTCTGGATGTTGTGGTGCTGTCTTGGTTCACACCCCTCTGCAACATTTTTTTGGACATGGGGGGCGGTGCCTTTGGAGTGGCAGACCGGGGTGGTGGTCTCCATCTTTAAGAAAGGGGACCAGAGGGTGTGTTTCAACTATCGGGGGATGACACTCTTCAGCCTCCCTGGAAATATCTACGCCAGGGTACTGGAGAGGAGGGTCAGGTTGATAGTCAAACCTCAGATCAAGGAGGAGCAATGCGATTTTCGTCCTGGCCGCGGAACCGTGGATCAGCTCTTCATCCTCACTAGGGTGCTGGAGGGGGCATGGGAGTTTGCCCAACCAGTCCACATGTGTTTTGTGGATTTGGAGAAGGCTTATGGCCATGTTCCCAGGAACACCCAGGGGTGGAAGGCCCCTTACCAAGGGCCGTCCAGTCTTTCTAGCGGAGGTGTGAGAGTCTGTTTCGAATTGTCTGCAGTAAGTTGGACTTGTTCCCAGTGAGGGTTAGACACCACCAAGGCTGCCCTTTGTCACCGATTCTGTTCATAACTTTTATGGACAGAATTTATAGGCGCAGCCGGGTGGTGGAGGGGGTTGAGTTTGGTGGTGGGCGGATGTCATCTCTTTGACATCATCTCTTTTGCGGATGATGTGGTCCTCTTAGCCAACAACCTCCAGCTTTTGCTAGAACAGTTCGCAGCCGGACGTGAAAAAGCTGGGATGAGAATCAGCACCTCCAAGTCTGATGCCATGGTCCCCACTCCAGGTCGGGGGGGAGGTCCTGCCTCAGGTGGAGGAGTTTAGGTATCTCAGGGTCTTGTTCAGGAGTGAGGGTAGGATGGAGTGGGAGATTGACAGGCAGATTGGGGCGGCATCTGCAGTGATGTGGGTGCTAAACCAGTCCGTTGTGGTAAACAGGGAGCTTAGCCAAAAGGCGAGGCACTTGATTTACCGGTCAATCTACATTCAAACCCTCACCTATGGTCTTGAGCTTTGGGTAATGAGCGAAAAGAACAAGATTGTGAATACTAGCAAGCCGAAATGAGTTTACTCCACAGGGTGGCTAGGCTCTCCCTTAGAGATAGGGTGAGGAGCTCAGTCATTCAGGAAGTACTCAGAGTAGAGCCGCTGCTCCTCCATGTCGAAAGAAGTCAGTTGAGGCCGTTCAGGCATCTGGTGAGGATGCTTCCTGGACGTGTCCTTCAGTAGGTTTTCCAGGCATGTCCAACTGGGGGGAGGCCTCGAGGCCGACCCTGGACATGCTGGAGGGATTATATCTCTCAGCTGGCCTGGGAATGCCTCCGGATTCCCCTGGAAGAGCTGGTGGAAGTGGCTGCGGAGAGGACAGTCTGGGTTTCCTTGCTGAGGCTGCTGCCCCCACGACACGCACCAACCGGGAAAGCGGAGGACGTCAACGAGATACTCAACGAGATAGTCTTAGTATAGGCTACATTTAAGCACCTAGAATACCCTGGGAATGATGTACTGCATGTTTGTAGGCCAACCTGGAAGCTAACATCACAATGGGCTCCTTAAGCCAAAAGCCAGAGAGTTTTAACAGTATTTAATTTTTTTATCATTGCAGAAAATAAGCTTTTTGGTGTACAAAACTCTATTAGACTTCTATGTCTCGTTACACATACTAATCTCCGCACGAGAAAACCACATCTATGATTTTGGAAGAGTAAATGCAGTCGTTAGAAGTACAAAGATAAGCACAAAGTTAAAGTACAAAGCTATGTTGTATGCACAAAAATACAGTACAATGAAGACATTTGACTTTGCCTTAGTAGCTTCAAGTTTCTTCTGCTCTCAAATGCCCTTTTGAAAATAAAAACACTTCATGGGTGCAGTACTTATTTATGTGTTTAACTTCATTAGACCACACATTAAAAATAAAAATATAGAAAGTGAACCTCTTATCTTATATTCAGATTTTTACCCCAAAACCCATCCAAAAATCCTATTTGATTTGGAGAGCAGAGGACTAGATCTTCAGCAATGCTGATTTAAATCCACATTTTCTGTATTCGTTCCTGCACCACTCAAGTGGCTTCATCATGTTTCAAACTAGGAAAGTAGAGAGTGGTTGACATGACTCCTTGGACATTTGGGAACAGAGATGTGTATAATTCTTATAGGAAAAACAAACATACTGGCATAATTTTTGGACTGATTAACGTGAGTGAATACACAAAAACAAACTTGCCTGGATAACACCCCCTCCGTAGCCATTTGTTCCGGCTATGAAACATTCAGGTAGTTGCAGCATCTTCCCCAGCCAATCCAACATCACTGTCTCCAGCTCTGTACAGGCTGGGCTTGCAGCCTGAAAACACACACCAAAAAATGTAAGCATTAATCTCAAATGTTCAAGATTTTCAAAGAAATTGGAATTTAAGATACAGCCCACTTGAGAATACAGAAATGCAACTAAGTATTTATTACCCAGGAGAATCCAATACAGCCAATGGCTCCACACAGCATGTCAGCCAACAAGGCAGGGTAAGAAGAAGCTGCAGGAAAGTAGGCATAAAAGTATGGGCTGTGCCAGTGGGTGACCTGCAGCAGACAAAACATACTCAATCTGAAATCAAAGAAGACCTTTTTCCACATCATGTATTTAATGTTCCCTTTTCAGTGAAAAGGAGCAGCTCTACTCCAAGTCCCTCAAGGATGACTGAAGCTCTCACCATATCCCCAAAAGGAGAGAGACACCAGCCACCCTTAGGATGAAAACCATTTCGGTCGCTTGGACTCACAATCTCATATTTTTGGTCATGACCCATATTTTATCACCACAGTTGAGAGTAGGAACGAGGACTGACCAATAGATTGGGAGCTTTCCATTCTGGCTCACCTCTCTTTTCATAACAATGATCTGGCATAGAAACCGCTCTCTGAGTCAATGGTCCATCCATAGTTTCCCCCATTTGAGAACAGTACCCTGAGATAATTAAACTACTTTCTTTGGGATAAGAACTTATTCCCTACCTGAAGTGGAAAATTCACCGTTTTCCTGCTCAGAACCAAACCATGGCCTCAGATTTGGAGGTGCTGATCCTGATCCTTGCAGCTTCACACTCAGCCACATCAACTATTTTGTCAGAAACCCTTATCCTCCATTCTTATTGTCACTAGGAGTAGAATAAATATCATCACCTTCTTAAAATAACCACCTAAGTCAATTTTTCAGTTTTTCAGAAAGCACAAAAAACTGGAGACAAAACATCTTAAGGAGTTGTTGTGGCCTATCTTAAGCCTCCTCAAGATTTACGGTGAGCCTTACGTCATTTCCTGCCTGTGCCTGTAGAACTTGTGTTAGATTCTCAATCCTCCATCAAATGTTGTGCTAATTTAATCGCTTTAAGCACCACTGTATACCCCATTTTGGTGTAATACACACATTTCTGTCACTTCAGTATTGAACAGGGCTTTTCTCTGTAATTCCCCGTTCAATTTGATAATTTGGTCCACTAGCTTACATTAGCATACCTAACTATGGCTGCTCGCTCTCTTTCCGACTCTCCCTCCCTCTCCTGCACCATGTCTCAGGTGTTTAGTTACTCTTCTGCCTCCTTTAGTGATAATCGTACGTGTAATAAGTCTAGTTTGCTTGTAGTCCTGGACACGAGACTTGGTGAGTTGTAGTAAAAGCTCCGCACCATGGAGGCTAGCACCAGTCCCTTAGCTTCAGGGGCTTCTCAGTCCACCTTAGCTGGTGCAGAGCCACCAAGCCTAGCCACCGCTAGCAATTCCCCCACAGCTCCAGAGCAGCCAGTCCCGCTGGGTGACATCACAAGGGAAACCTAGACACAATATGCCCGTGTTTGCCCACCTTGCCCACCAACCCCTTCAGGTTTCCAACTGCTCTTCCCCGCTCTGCGACACACCCGCTGAAAATAAAACTCAACATGTTGGCTCTGTTGATCGCAGCCCCGCTGTGAAGCTGTCTGTTTTCCGGAATGTGAAGTTAGAGACTCAAGCGAGGATAAATGCATCCCAGGGGCCAGAGCGGGCGATGTTGAGGCTAATCATTCACACCGCCCGACTGAAAATTCGCATCATTCACATGTTTGCATAGACTTTGTATAGAAATTGTTCGCGCAAATTCGCGTTTGGTGTGAACACACAGTCAAACAGCTGGCAAAATGTAAGATTAAATACAGTAAGACTGTAATACATGTCGGCACTAATGATACCCGGCCTCATCAGTTGGAATGAACTAAAGTTAACTTGGCTTTGGTGTTTCAACTACGCCACAACAATGTCGGAGTCCGTAGTTTTCTCTGGCCCGCTGCCCAATTTAGTGTATGACGACATGTTTAGCCGCATGCATTCATTCCATCGCTGGATGTCTAGGTGTTGCTTAGATAACAAAGGGGCTTATATAGACAATTGGACCTCCTTCTGGGGAAAGCCTGGTCTGATCCGGAGAGATGGCGTCCATCCTACTTTGGATGGTGAATCTCTCTTATCTAGGAACATAGGGCAATTTATTAGCCATACTAATCCCTGACAAGCACCCAGAGTTCAGACCGGCAGGCAGAGCCGCAGTTTAACACGCCCCTCTGCTGGTTCCTTCATGTTGTCACCCACCCAGCCTATAGAAACTGTGTCTGCCTCGAGGCTGTACAAACCTAAACCCAAATCTGGAGGAGTAATTTATAGCAAGATGAATATTTTTGTATAAATGAATCTCCCCCTCCTAGTTATGTTAATTGCCATGTACCTTGTAACACTGGCAGAGGAGGAGGAGTGGCTGCAATTTATCACTCAAATTTGCTTATTAACACTCGACCTAATAGTTCATATAATTCATTTGAAACCCTTACTGTCAGCTTTTCCCACCCAGTGACAGTGAGTGAATTTAACATTCATGTGGACGTCAATGATGATTGTCTGGCCACTGCGTTTAAGTCACTTTTGGATTCAGTCGGCTTCACTCAGAGGGTAAAAAAAAACCCACTCACACTTTTAATCATATCCTTGATTTCGCACTTACATATGGAATAGAAGCTGACCACATCACAGTTCTTCCTCAAAACCCTGTCTTGTCTGATCACTCCTTAATCACATTTGAATTTACTTTAACAAATTATACCCTACCTGGGAAAAAATCCTTCTTCAGTAGATGTTTATCTGACACTGCTGTTTCTAGATTTAAAGAGCTTATTCCAGCAGAGCTTGCTGCCACATCTTGTAACAATATAATGGGCAGTTATGCTGATTTCACCCCCACGCAGGTAGACTATCTTGTGGATAGCACTGCAGCAGCTCTCCTTGGAACACTTGATACTGTAGCTCCCCTGAAAAAGAAGGTTATCAACCAGAAAAGAATAGCTCCCTGGTACAGCCCAAACCTGTGCACTTTGAAACAGAAGACCAGACAGCTGGAAAGGAAGACACATTCCAGCAAGCATGAAGAAGACCTTCAAGCCTGGAAGGATAGTTGAAAAAAAAAGAATGTAAAAAAAGAACTCCATAATGCTAGAAGTGCTTACTACTCATCACTAATAGAAAAGAATAAGAATAACCCAAGGTTCCTCTTCAAAACTGTGGCCAGGCTAAGAGCCATAGTGCTGTTGAGCCATGCATCTACGAACTCTCAGCAGTAACGACTTCCTATCTTTCTTTACCGAAAAGATGTGAATATTAAACAAAGATTGCCAGTAATGGTGCACAGATTACAGTACCCATAGAAGCACCTCCCAGACTTGGTGCATGCTTGGATAGCTTCTCCCCCACCGACCTGTCAGACTTAACTTCTGCAATTACTTCCTCCGAGTCAGCCACTTGTCTACTGGATCCCGTCCCAACAAGACTACTTAAGGATGCCTTCCCTTTCGTCAACACTTCTATATTGAACCAAATCAGTCTTTCCCTAGTTACAGGTTACGTGCCACAGGCCTTCAAGGTGGCTGTCATTAACCCTTTACTTAAAAACTTTACTTATGGCTCAGAGAATTTCTAAAAGTAGAATGGGAGCCAGAGCCTTCAGCTATCAGGCTCCCCTCCTGTGGAACCGTCTCCCAGTTTCGGTCCAGGATGCAAGCACCCTCTCAACCTTCAAGAGCAGACTAAAGACCTTCCTTTTTGATCAGGCTTATAGTTTGGGCTGCTTAGGCTGGCCCTTAGATATGCTGCTATAGGCTTAGGCTGCTGGGGGATCTCCCATGGTGCACTGGGCTTCTCTCTCCTCCTCTCTTCCCTCTCTGTCCTCCAATATGTGTCATACATAAATCATACTCATACATATTACTAACTTGTCTTCTTCCCTGGAGCCTTTGGGCTCCCTGCTTCCCACATCCTGGGTGCTGCTGGAGGAGGCTGCAGACCTGAAGAGGCTCAAGCTGCCACCCGTAGCTCCACCTGCTCACGTCCCTGTCTGTCCATCAGTCTCTTCCCTTTATCGCTCTCTTTATCTCTGTCCCACTCTTTCCTTCTGCATATCTGTCTTCCTCAATTATCTGTCTTTTGTCTCTGCCCCGCTCTCCTGCTCTCTCCCCCCCCAACCAGTCAAAGAAGAAGGCCGTCCCCATTGATCCTGGATCTGCTCGACGTTCCTGCCCGTTAAAAGGAAGGTTTTCGTCACTGCTGTTGCAGGATGTGCTTGCTAATGGAGAATTGTTGGGTGTAGATTCATTGAAGGAGTGTGGTACTAGACCTGCTCTACCTGTAAAGTGTCATGAGATAACTTTTGTTGTGATTTGGCACTATATAAATAAAATTGACTTGACTTCACTCCAAGAGTGATACTGACAAACTGGTGCATCCATTTATCACTTCCAGGCTGGACTACTGCAACTCTCTCCTGTCAGGATATCTGAAAAACTCTGCTCCACAGTGGCAAAGAGTCTCCAGCTAGTCCAGAACGCTGCAGTGAGGGTTTTGACTGGAGTTAGGAAAAGAGAACACATCTCCCACTTTAGCTGCTCTCCACTGGCTTCCTGTGGGATTTAGAATAGACTTCAAAATCCTTCTGCTGACTTATAAGGCTCTCAATGATAAAGGTCCATCCTATCTGAAAGAACTCATTAGTCCTTACTGTCCTACCAGAGCACTCCGCTCCCAGAATGCAGGTCTGTTAGTGACTCCCAGTACCTCTAAAAACAGACTGGGAGGTAGAGCCTTCAGTTACCGGGCTCCTTCACTGTGAAACCAGCTCTCTCCATGGGTCAGAGAGGCAGACACTAACTATATTTAAGTCTAGGCTCAAGACCTTCCTCTATAACAGAGCTTACAGTTAGGGCTGGTTCAGGTAGCTCTGAACCATTTTATAGCTATGTTGCTAGAGGCTTAGACTGCTGGGGGACACATTGGTTACATGGAGCCCTCTCCTCTCCGCTTCTCTCCCCTCCTCTTTTCTCCTCTCCTCTCCGCCAATTTTTTTAAACTGTCATTATCATTACCTGTTGTGCTCCATTATCCTAGTTTTTTGCTTGCTCCTCTTCCTCCAACTACTGCAGATGCTTTCCTGCTTGCTCTTTTGTTATTAACATTTCCATGTTTTCCACATTCTGTATTATAAACTGTTTTCTTGTCCATAACATCTATTGCACGTCTGTACGTCCTGGGTGAGGGATCCCTCCTCTGTTGCTCACCCTGAGGTTTCTCTGAGTTCTCCCTGTTAAAAGAGTTTTCTGTGGAGTTTTTCCCCAGTCAATATGAGGGTGTAAGGGCAGAGGATGTTGTATGATGCCATGTAAAGCCCTTTGAGACAAACTGTTTGTAAAAATGGGCTATACAAAAACATTTCTTTGCCTTGCCTTGCACTGTTTTAGGGGAAAAAAAATTGTCAAAAAATGACTTGGGCAATTATTTTAAGAAAGTGACAATATATTTTATATTATTTCAGATATAATATCTCAAGAATGTTGTGGTTTAAGTATGGATTTACATAATGCTTTATAATGTCTTGTTATGGCCCAAGCACAGTACGAAAGCCCTCTTGTTTTTCAAAGGATTCTTCTTATTATTTTTCCCCTGACTGAATGGCCTATTTGGAGGCATTAAATAATCAAAAACTCAATATTTTTTTAGGTTGAATCCAATCGAGTAAAAATTTTGATATTTCATTGGTCTCTGGAAGGATTCTCAAGAAATGCCTTGATGATGCCTCCTCCTGAAAAAAAAGGGCCCCTTATATGAGTTTTACCTACATGCACAAAATGCGGATGATCCATCCATCCTTCCATTTCTTCCACTTATCCTGATTAAGGGTCGCTGGGGGGGCTGGAGCCTATCTCAGCAGCTTTTGGGCAAGAGGCGGGGTACACCCTGAACAGGTTTCCAGTCCATCGCAGGGCCACCATATATATTCAGACAAACATTCACACTCACAGTCATACCTACGGTCAATTTAAAGTTTCCAATTAGCCTAGTCCCCAATTGCATGTCTTTGGACGGTGGGAAGAAGCCGGCGTACCTGGAGAGAACCCACGCAGGCACAGAGAGAATATCGCATTCATGTGAGCATGCTAATTAGCATTAGCTCTGTATAAGCATGCAAGTGCCCATTTGTGGTTTTGGTGTATTTCACACCAGAATCATGACCTCAAAGCAAAGGTCTGTGTCCTGTGCCACCACTAGGAACAGGAGATTCCAATTTTGACCGAACATTTAGCGATGCTAAAATTTTTAGTAATATCACACAAATTTAATTCTGTTTCATCCAAACTAGGCTGCACGGTGGTGCAGTGGTTAGCACTGTCGCCTCACAGCAAGAAGGTTCCAGGTTTGAGTCCCGGCTCGGGCATGGGATCTTTCCGTGTGGAGTTTGCATGTTCTCCCCATGCCTGCGCGGGTTCTCTCCAGGTACTCCGGCTTCTTCCCGCCGTCCAAAGACATGCAACTGGGGACTTGGCTAATTGGATTCTCTAAATTGATCATAGGTATGACTGTGAGTGTGAATGGTTGTTTGTCTATATGTGTTGGCCCTGCGATGGACTGGCGACGTGTCCAGGGTGAACCCCACCTCTCGCCCGTAGCTGCTGGGATAGGATCCAGCCCCCGCGACCCTTAATAGGAATAAGCAAAAGAAAATGGAATTGATGGATGGATCATCCAAAGTAAATTGGCATGGGATTATATAAATTTAGCATGGAATAAACTGAACTGCTGCTGGTTATATGTTTAAAAGCTGAGACAAGTCCACAAATGTCACCATCTGTATGATATTCCAAGACTAATTGAATTGCTGTACATATTCAGAACACATTACTGAGGCATTAAGAATAGTCTGTATATCAACAAACCAGTAAAAGAATAAACTCAATTCACCCCAGGCATGATGACGCTTTCCACATCTTTCATTATACCCTCGTAGGCCTCTGGCTCAAGTGGAGCCTCAGTGGGTATTAAAGAACGAAGGTACCCTGGTTCCACATCTGGATAGACAGGTCGCTGCTCCATGTTCTCCAGATAGTCAGCCACATAGTCAACCATCTCTTTCCCTCTGCGCCGAAACTCTGCTGCATCCATGTTGCTACTGAAATGAAAAAGAAACAATAACTGATCAAATGTCTCTAAAGTCATTTCATTCATTTATAATAATATTTAAAATGCACTGATTCCACGATATGTGGTTACAATTCTGAAGCTGTATGTACAGCCAGAAATATTATGTATGATTAAACATGAGGCCATATTTCTTTTGTACTCTTTGATGGAATCTGACCCATAGTTATATGCTCCTTTATAGTATATGAAATGATCTAAACTGTACCTGTAAAACTTCAGAAAATTATGTGTATCCATAATGGTATCCCCAAATGGGCAAGGCACACCCGGAAGTGGGTGGGACTTTGACCAGATGTGAGTGTAGATTAATGTTTAAATGTGTGTTATATGCTGAATTGTTTGTTTGTTCATTTGTTCGTTCATTTGTTGTCCTCTGCTTATCCGGGTCCGGGTCATGGGGGCAGCAGCCTCAGCAAAGAAGCCCAGCTCATCCTCTCCCCAGCCGCTTCCACCAGCTCTTCCAGGGGAATCCTGAGGGATTCCCAGGCCAGCCAAGAGATATAATACCTCCAGCATGTCCTACGTCAGCCCCAATTCCTCCTACCAGTTGGACATGCCCGGAAAACCTCCTGAGGGAGACATCCTCACCAGATGCCTGAACCACCTCAACTTACTCCTCTTGACATGGAGGAGCAGCTCTACTCTGAGTTCCTCCCAAATGGCCGAGCTCCAGACCAGCCCCAGCAACCTTGCGGCCACAGCTCACTAAAGTCAACTAGACTATGGCAGAATGGGACAGGGTCAATTCAGGATGTGGCCAAAGCTCTGTCGGAGGTGGGAGTTGAAGATCATCTTGACAGGGTCTTTTGCCAGGCATTCCCAGCAAACCCTAACTACTCGTTTGGGCCTACCAGGTCTGTGAGGTGGCTTCCCCTGCCACCTGATCTAACTCACCACCAGATGGTGATCAGTTTACAGATGGGCTCCTGTCTTCACCCGAGTGTCCAGAACATACAGCTGCAGATTAGATGATTGACTACAAAATTGATCATAGACCTATGATGTAGGATGTCCTGGTGCCATGTGAATGGATTAAAATCCTTGCATTCAAACGTGGTGTTAGTTATGGACAAACTGCAACTCGCACAGAAGTCCAACAACTGAACACCACTCAGGTTCAGGCCGGGCCTGCTATTCCTCCCAATCACGCCCCTCAAGGTCATGTTGTCATTCCCCACATGAGCATTGAAGTCCCCCAGTAAGGCAAGGCAAGGCAAGGCAAACTTATTTGTATAGCGCATTTCATACACAGGGCAATTCAATGTGCTTTACATGAATAGATTAAAATACAGGAAGGAAAAAGAAAAACATTAGTGTAAAATCAAATGAAATGAAGAGAAAAGAAAAGAGAGAAAGGCAGTGCAGACAATGAATAGGCATATAAGAAAAGGAAAGTTTTCAGCCTGGTTTTGAAGATATCCACACTTGGTGAAAGTTTTTCCTCCATTGGTAGTTTGTTCCAATGATTTGCAACTAAACTAAATGCTGCTTCACCATGTTTATTTGTCACTCTGCTAAGCACCAGTTGTCCTGAGTTCACAGATCTAAGATTTCTACAAGGTTTATATGTTCTAAACATGTCACATAGGTAATTGGGAGCTAACCCCTTTAATGATTTGTATACTAACAGTAATACTTTGAAGTCTATTATTTAGCTCACTGGAAGCTGTGTAAAGTCTTCAAAACTGGTGTGATGTGTTCTGTTCTTTTGGTACGAGTTAGAACCCTAGCAGCAGCATTTTGGATCGGTTGTAGCTGCTTAATGCTCTTTTTAGGAAGGCTTGTTAGCAGACCATTACAATAGTCCAATCTGCTGGATGCAAATGCTTGGATGAGCATCTCTTGGTGTTTTTAGGTGATAAAAGATTTAATTCTATTTATGTTTTTGAGGTGATAAAAAGCAGTACTGGTGACTGCTTTGATGTGACTGTCAAAGGTCAGATCTGAGTCTATTACAACACCAAGGTTACGGACTTGGTTTGTTGTATTCAGAGCCCATGTCTCAAGATACTCTGCGATGGTGGTCCTTTTTTCTTTATTTCTGAAAAAATAATCTCTGTTTTATCTAGGTTAAGTTGAAGGAAATTGTGGCTCATCCAATTTTTAATTTGCTCCAAACACTTATATAGTGACTCAACTGAACTTAATTCCCCTGGCGACACAGATACATAAAGCTGTGTGTCATCAGCATACTGTAAATGTGGTAGTCAATGTTAAACTGTTTTATAATCTGACTCAAAGGCAACATGTACAAATTGAACAGAATGGGGCCTAATATGGACCCCTGGGGGACGCCACTAGTCATTGCCAGTTCTTTAGATTTATAGATGCGATTGTAACAAGATACATCCTGTCTTCTAAGTAAGATCTGAACCACTTGAGGACCGTTCCTGAGAGTCCAACCCAGTTTTCTAACCTGTGCAGCAGGAATCCATGATCAACAGTGTCAAACGCAGCACTAAGATCTAATAAAACCAAAATAGATACACGGCCAGAGTCTGTATTCAGTCTTATGTCGTTTAACACCTTAACCAGGGCCGTTTCAGTGCTGTGGTGAGGTTGAAAACCTGATTGAAATTTGTCCAGAACGCCTACCCTGCCCAGAAAGTCATTAAGCTGATTAAATACAACTCTCTCAATGATCTTGGCAAGAAAAGGGAGGTTTGAGACTGGTCTGTAATTATTCAGAATTAAGGCATCTTGATTTCTCATTTTTAGAAGCGGTTTAACGGCAGCTCTTTTTAGCATCTCTGGAAAGACACCTGATGACAGTGAATTGTTTACTTTTTGCAGTAAATCAGCTTCCATTGAGGGAAGAACAGTTTTTAGAAAGTCAGATGGCATTACGTCCAGAGTGCATATTGTTGATCTTAAATGACGGACAGTGTCTTCCAATACTTTTGAGTCAATCAGATTAAACTCTGACAAAACAGTTGAAGGATTAGGTCTAGCAGACAGGAAAATCACCATGTTTGACTGTGTGGCATTGATGTTGTGTCTAATGGTTTTGATTTTGTCAGAGAAAAAGTTAACAAATTCATTGCATTTCGCTATGGAGAGAAATTCTGGATTTATTTGTTGAGGGGGGTTTGTAAGTTTATCAACCACAGCAAACAGAGTTCGTGGGTTGTTGACATTGGTGCTAATCAACTCAGATAAGTGCTGTTGTCGGGCGTTGCAGAGCACCTTTCATCCTGACATCCTTTGCATTTTCTGGATGACTATGGCTCGAGAGTCGTGTGTTGGTGGGGAGATAATGACTGCCTCCCTGCTCTCGCTGTTGTCCTTGGTGGTTATCATCATGCCGTTGTTCTTGAGGGCGTGACATAGGATGGCGGCGAGCAGTCTGCACTTCGTGATGTTAGGATGGATCCCATCTCGTTTGAAGCGGTCGCTGCAGTTCCAGAAGATTTTGAAGTTGTCAATAAACTTGGTGGTGAAACACGCTGAGGTCAGCCAGGATTTTAGGGCTAGGAGCTGGCTGAAAGACTCTATTCCCTTTCCCAGAGGTGGAATGGGGCCTGAGATGAAGATGTTTTGTGATGGAGAGTCATTCATTTTTTTCAAGTAGCTGGGAAAAGTCTTTTTTTTTAATCTCAGAGCCAGTTTTCATCCGCAGAATGTCAAAAGACCCAGCATGGATTATAATGTTCATGTTGCTGGGATGTGTGGATATGATGGTGGGGAGTATCGATTTTAGCTCCTTCACTGTTGTGTCATCCACAGTTAGATTTTCTGTCCTTTGCATTCTGAATTGCCTGGTGATAGAGTCTCCAATTAAGAGGGTGTCTGGCTGATCATGTCTTGGGGTGGAGTTTCTTTCACTTGTCTTGTTTCTCCTGACCTTCGGCTTGGCTGTTCTTTTGGGGCTCTCTCTGTGTCTTTGATTGACTTGTGTGTTTGAGGTACAATTGACCTCCTGTAGTTCAGGCCAGTTATCCAGTTCAGGCAGATTTAGAGGATCATACCTATTGTGCAGAGAGAGCTCAGCCAGATGATTGAGTGTAGAGGGTCTATTATAGTATGTTTTCTTACTGGTTTTGCCTCGGCGACACACAACATCCGACCAGCTTCGGAGTTGATGCTTTTGGTCTGGCTCCGGTGCTGTTTCAGTATGAGACACTGTTATTGATTCTAGATTTTGGACCCTCTGCTGCTATCTCAGTTACATTAGGACAGATCCAGGGACGAGTAGTAGCTAGGTCTGCAGTAGCATGTCCAGCATGAGATGTGACACCAGGTACTTGTGTCAGTTCATTCATATCTTCTGCAAATATAGAAGCTGCTACTGAGTCAGTCGTTTGCTCACATTCATGTATCCCATGTAGTGTGTTCAAGTTGCTTTACCTTATCAGCCAGTGTCTCACAGTCTTTGCAGCTGGCACATTTTTCTGATGTTGCAGGCATTCTGGGTCCAGGATTGGAAAGTATTCGTTGACAATTTAAATGAAAAGTAATCCAAGGTAATCCAAAGTGGAGTCTTTTGGTGTAAGGAGTTGTTTTAGGCAAAACAACAACAACAACAAAAAGAAAAAGAAAAAGTGGAAAAAAAAAGAAAAAAGAAAAGAGGCAAGGCAAGGCAAGGCAAGGCAATTTTATTTGTATAGCTCGTTTTCACAAACAGTTTGTCTCAAAGGGCTTCACATGGCATCATAACAACATCCTCTGCCCTTAGACCCTCACATCGACTGAGGAAAAATTCCATTAAAAACCCTTTTAACAGGGAAAAATCTGAGAAACCTCAGGGTGAGCAACAGAGGAGGGATCCCTCACCCAGGATGGACAGACGTGCAGTAGATGTTGTTACAGACAAGAAAACAGTTTACAATACAAAATGTGGAAAACATGGAAATGTTAAGAACAAAAGAGCAAGCAGGAAAGCATCTGCAGTAGTTGGAGGAAGAGGAGCAAGCAAAAAACTAGGACAATGGAGCACCCAGTCGGGGCACCATCCAGCACCCCTCCCAAGTACTCCAAAAAGGGCCGGTAGTCTGAACTGCTGTTCGTCACATAAGCACAGACAACAGCCAGGACCCCTCCTGCATGTCTTTGGATTGTGGGAGGAAGCCGGAGTGCCTGGAGAGAACCAGCCTAGGCACTGGGAGAACATGCAAACTCCACACAGAAAGGCCGTGCTCGAGTCGGGGCGACAGTGCTAACCACTGCATCATCCATGCCCCCCCCCCCCCACACACACACACACACACATAAACTTGTATGCAAAAAAAAAACATGACTCTTCAGACAGGGGGAAAATACACTCTCCAGAAGATTGTCAAAGGAATGGTATTAGTAATTGACCAACAAGAACCTGGAAAGGGTGAAGGGACACCCTGCAGCGGCACAAAACTACCTGCCACCAACAGAGTAAGCCACTGCAGGCCCACCAACTGAAAATTGCAGTGTGATTTGAGACAGAAGTAGAACCTAGTGGGGATTTGGAAAATATGCAGAAGAAAAGTTAGTGTTGCCCTGTCTGAGTATGAGCAACAAATACTGGGTCAAATATAAATTTATCACCATATGCACTCCCAGGACAGAGATCTTTCGATAACGCCTTTCAGTTAACCAGGAGTGGTGATCAGTCCCAGACCATGGAGGATGATCTGTGATGATGCTAACACTACTTTCACTGTCAGTCTGGCCAAGGAAACTGCATAATAGTACATGGAGGGAAGAGCTGGTCTTAACAATTCTATGATGACGAATACCCTATGTATGAACAGAAGACATTGTGGAAGCTAGATGGAAGCTGTATGAGTGCAATCCCACCAGACGTGGAATGCGGCAAGGCTGTGCTTGAACATAGCATAATGAACAGAAGGCAGATTGATTGGGAATCTGACAATATCACACATGGCTTACTTAACACTGTGGCTTGCTAAGGGACATGCTTTCAGTAAGAGCCTCTTTGGAGAGGAAAAAGTGCAGGGCTCTGATGTTTGGGGCCCTAATCATCTCTACACAAACGGTACCTGTGTTTCCCCAGCACAATACTGAATACAGTGTGGCTATGGGTAGAGGAAGCATGATGCACCTGACACAAGCAAGCATAACCTTGGTGAAAGAAACAGCCAAAGTCTTTGAGGAAGGTGCTGACATGGAAGAGGGATGGATAGGGGAACTGTTCTATGAGCTGTTGCCCTATTTGCTGACAGTGTTCAGGCTGCTAATTGGAAGCCTGATACTCTGCATGGTTGTAAAAGTGGGAATTAGGGTGGTCATGAAGTCCTTTGCAAGCAATTTGCCCCATCTTTGCTCAGAACCAGAGAAGCCCATTGCCATTTCTAATTTTCTGGGACGAAAAAGAGAACTTGAACGTAGCACCTGAAGAACATGGGAGGCTGACAATGCCACCAACAGTACCATTAACGTACTGCTCTATATGCAGTGAGTCATACAGAATTTGTTCTGCTCACCAGTGTGTGGCTTCTGTATTGCTGCATGGGGTTCTGGACAGCTGCGTTAAATTTTGGCACTGCTAAAAGGCCTTAAAAGCCATTCTACATCAACCTGATACAAATAGTACAGCACCCAGTTATGTCCCTCTTTATGATGTATTTGCTGGGACAAAGCAAGCTGTGCACTAACTGCCAGGACCTGATCCAGATGGTCACTGTGATAATCTGGCGATGACATTGTTTGTTTGTTTTTTAAATCCGGGAAACTGTGCAGCATCATCTATGAAGGTCTGATGGTGGAAGGAATGTTCAGTTACATTGCAAAACTTACTGTGACACTGCACGTACAAGGAAGAAAGTCTTGACTGAATACCATTGGGGCAACTATGTTCTGGGAACAAGGTGAGTGAAGGAGAGCAAATATGTGATGCTATGGTTTGTGACTTATGCTCATTGCTTCCCAAGAAGAGAGGTAGCAAGAAAGATGACCCTGGCTGCCACTGAAGGCCCCCTCATTGGCAGAGGTTCAAGGGTGTGGCAGTTCAAGAAGAGTGATGAAAGAAGGAGCAATAGGCTTTATCAGCTTGCTTATGCTATGAAAAATTTTCTTTTGTTACACCTTATAGTAAGAAGTCTGCAGTGTAATACGGTCACTGCTCAGAGAAAGAGAAGTACCTATCGAAGGCTGGCCTAGTTTTGTGGTGCTGTGCACACTAAAGAAGCACCTCCCAAAAAGAGATGTCCTCTGCAACACTGAAGCAGAAATAAAAGATAATCTCCCAGCAGTAACTAAAGAACAGAGAATTCAAAGTTTGAATTCAAAATTTCATGTGTTCCTGGAAGAAAAACAACCAGGCACCGTTACCTCCAGCAAAGGATATTATTATAAGTCATATATATATATATATATATATATATGGGTGTCATATAAGTGGTATCACTCAATCCAGCATCTGGAAAAAGGCAGAGGAAATGACATCAGACCACCTAAACTTGGTCTATGATATCTTCTGATGTAACCAGACCAAGTAGGTGTTGACCTGACACACTCCTGCTGGACACCAAAGCCAGAATATGCGAGGCAGACAGCAAGAAGTGAAAGGCTAGGCAAGTTTCCTCAAACAAGATCTCACATGAAGCCTCTGACCAATTGAATGGACCAAACTGGCACATGACCTCCTGGCTTGGGAGGTCACATCAGGATCAAATACTCTTGCTGATTCTCAGTAGGCAATTTGCATTTTTTACTTCAAGTTTAGCTTTCAGGTGCTGAGTCCTGTGCTTGATTTAAGTCAATTTAACTGAAACCAGTCAAAGGGTGATGTGGGAGAATCAGTTGGTCTTGTTAAAGAGAGTGCTGGGGAAAGCGAGGACTGACTTATATCAAGTCTTAGTTGAGTGTGGCAGTTATCTAGAAGGTTAATGTCCTGTGTCCCCTCCAGACAATTGAATCAGAGAATGGAAAAGATTACACTTCTGTCGACTCAATGTTTTCTTTAAGTAATCTCTAAGCAGTGATGAAAGCAGATGCTGCTTCAGTGTGATTGGATTGCAGCTCCTTGGATCTTTAGAATCCAGGATCCAAATCCAAAGAGCCTACTTCAGGTCATACTGCCAAGGCTATGAATCGGAACGCGACTGAATTTAATTTCACTATTTCAGATTGTTAAGAGGGAGCCTCTGCAAAGGCCAAAAACAAACAAACAAACAAAAAACAATTCAGGCAGGAACAAAGGAAGTATGCTGGAAAACAAATACTGAGAAATAAATTGACAGGGAACAAAAGGGAATGGGTCAGTACACAGCTGGGGATGACTGGAAATAGCCAGATGTACAAGTGAGTGGAGAAATCAGGCAGTGCAGGGGAGTGGCTAGAAGCCTAGGCATAATTGCAATACATTATATTGACTAAAATAGCTTTATCCGAACTATAACCTTAACGCTTAGTCTCGCATTATCAAGACAGGTCTAACTGATGAAATAAACATTCTATTTCATGTGGCACAGCTTGGTTGTATTTCTTCATCATACCAGTCTAATGCCTGAATGCGGCAATGATGCCCTGTTACAATGGTTTACCCACAGATACCAAAACGGAAGAAAAATGGCATCTGATATTGGCAGCCAACCTACATCTTTGAGACAGACTATCCTTGCACATAAATCTACACGACTGATTATGTGCAGTGGTGTGCGATTGTGTAAGCAGACTTAGATCCTAAAAACATGATGAATACCTGCTTCATACACGCACATGAAAAGAAGTACATGATTCATTTGTATGCACAAATGGGTTTTCTTGTAACTAGGTGTGAAAGAAGGCACTAGCATAAACCAATATAAAATATCAGCAGATCTTGGGGATCTTTCTGTAGCATTTATGATGGTATTTTTCAACAGCAAACCAGGAACATGAAAGGCTAAACCTGTTGCAATATACAACAACAATGGAGGACTTAGACCATATACTCATACAAATAACTGCCATACTTCCTATTCAAATGGTACACAGTAACAAGTGAACAGTCCATTGCCTAGCACTTGTGAATTATCTTTCAACAAGTGTTTTTCCCCTTTCTCTTCTTGAGGCACAGAGCCATTATCCTTATCCTCATCTGAAATAGGATTAGACATGTGTATGCATGCACGTGTGTGTGTGTGTATATACACTCACATTTTCAGGTAAGTACTCCAGAGGCAGTGAATGCACAGTGCTTTTTTCCTCTTCTGTAGTGTTCACAAACAGATAGAAAGCCAGGCACGATGTGTGTGTGTATGTGTGTGTGTGTGTGTGTGCATGTGTAAGCAAGACAAGAGACATTTGCTCCTTTTATCTTGCCAATATCCACCCCCACCCCAACCTTCAGTTAGCCAGCCAATGGGAACAGAGCTGACAGCAAACGCTGGACTGAATCACATGGAGATCCTGAAGCAATGACAACCCTACCTTTGAACTACACATAATAAATGTACTAATACATTTACTCATACAATACACAATGTGCATGACATCAAGGCAAAACAGTTATTGAAATATTATCTCCTCGGCAGGATCTCAAGTTGTATTGAGTCCCAGATGGTTTGTGGCCTATCTGTCTTCTAAAATTAATTAAACAGTTGTTGACATTTGACCAACTGCCTGTCTGATTTTTCTGGCACAAACAGTAACATGAAGAAGACTGCTGATTCAGGATGAACACTTTTAATTTGTGTTGTGGGCTTGCAGCGGGATCTGACATTGATCCAAACTCCCCTAGTTCTGGATTTAAGGGCAGCATTTACCTGCTCCACCTTGCTGAAGTTTGTCACTATGACTAAGTTGTATCTCCTCCTAAAATACCACCCACCCACACACACAGGCTCTGATTGGCAACATCAAAATTACAACACACATTTATACTCTAATGTAACTAGAGGGCACTGACAGTGCACACACATTCCAAGGCAAGCTGACCACAATGTTAAGTTCCAGCATTTAAGGTTGTAGATATGTTATTGAATATTCTTCCTCAGGAATATTCTGTTTTTTTTTGTCTCCTCCTTGTGTGAATGTCCTTGTCTAGAAGACTGTTGATTGTGGGGCATGTCACGAGCTGTTTCTCCTCTTTCAAGCTCTCAGTGATAATGATGGCCCACACATCTTTTGCATGTTTGTCTTGTCTTGAAACAGTCTGTCCTCACCCTACTGCTGCTGAACTTTCTTCTGTTTGTTGTTCCTGTAGATTGTTTTTTTTGTGGGGAAGTGAGTTTTGGGTATGTCGAGCACAATGTTCTACAACGTTATTGCTATTTGTCTAGGGATTGTTTTCTTGCCGTATTTGTTGTCTCTGAATTCAATACAAACTTTTATGTATTTGTCTTGTCTTGAAAGGTGCATCTGTCTTCACCATCCTACTGCTCCAACTTAGCTTCCATCATTTAGTGTATTTTACTTATGAAAAATCAAGAGACACTTGATCCTTATTATGAATATCAAGTGTCATGTTGTTTGCTTGAGGTTCTCCAAATTTTTCATGCTTTGGAACCCCAAGTTGACTGGATAACCTGTGGACCCCCACTTCAAGAGATTCTTCTTAAAGTATTTTTTTTTGTGTAAAATGTATATATAAGGAACAAAAATTATATTTAAAAGTCAATTCAGTGATACCATATTCAGAAGTCTTGCACAAGCTAATGAATGAAAGCAAGGATTAATTATTTAATGACCATGTGGAAGACCCTCAAGGACCACTGACATCCCCAAACTACACTCTGAGAAAGCTGCTATCTTCAAATTTTTGATATGGGATGTATGTAGCCATTTTTTTAACCTGGCCTGCAGAAAACATTTCCCATGAATTTGATTTAAAATATCATGAGCGTTGATATGTACAATGAAGTTTAATTTTTCTCTGTAACACCTAAAGTGAAGTTCCAAGGGACAAAGTGACAACAAACAAGGTAGTATGTTGTTAAAAAAAAAGTCATTTAGAAGGCTTGACTGTAAAGTTTCAGACATGTTAATCTTTAAGCTTTTTCTTAACCCGAGAAAAAAAATTAAGCCTTAAAACCTAACTACGTTTGCATGACCCATAATCCAAAGGGTGTGACACACTAGAACCGAAATGGTATCAAAGGTGTAATTTTTGGTTGGTCAAGTGCAGTGTTAATATAGGATCTCACAGCAGCTCCGGTTTAAAACATTCATGTGTCACAACTAACTGATTTACTGCACACACTGGCTTTTGTAAGTGATCGCCCATAAATTACAGGGAATTAGAATGTTTTGATAGGACATTACCATCTTTTAAATTTGTTGTAGTATTGCACCATCTAGAGGAAAAAATGGGGAAAAGATTACCACTGTTATTGAGGATTGCATCATATCAATTTAATATAAATTACCTTGATTTTTCATTTCCTTGGAAAATTGAATACATTTTTTATCAGAATCTGGCAACCCTTAAATATCATAAATACACATAACAGTTGATGCAAAGGATTTTTTCATCAACAAAGACATTTTTTTTAATCAATGTATTAATGGTTTATTCTAATTACAATAAACAGAATATATCAGTCCCTTATTTGTACAAAAATACCTGAAAAGGTTACAATTAAGATTTATAAACCATTCAACTATTTACAAATTGAAGCAAAGCACATTATGAATACAGGAGCTCTCTCTTACAAAGAAAGAGATAAGTTACTGTTTTCTTATTTGCATTCCCTGAAATACTTAGTTATACACACGCAATATATATATATATATATATATATATATATATATATATATATATATATACATATATATATACACATATATATGTGTGTGTGTGTATGTGATATAGATATATATATATATATATATATATATATATATATATATATATATATATATATATAGATATATATATATATATATATACACACACACACACACACACATACACACATAAATACATAATATATGAGAGAGAAACAGAGCGCTATACTTTACTCATTCAGCCATGGAATCTTGCATTGTAAAAATGCTATGAAAAAGCACATAACTTATCAGTATGTCTTCACAGGATTGTGGCCAATTTGCTTTCATCTCCAAATAAATTGAGATGTTTCTTTTCCAGTTGTATTCAGCAAGTAATTATTTAAGCAACCTTTATCAACCAAGTCTGGACCAGGCGCAAGTATCCACCCTGAGTGGTAGCTTGGTTGGACTTTCAGATATTAGGTGTGCTTTGTGTAGAGATGGGGGAAACCAGAGGTTCTATCTGGCGTTGGAGGTTACTGTGCTACCACAGCTGACTTATTTAATAATGAGTGTTTCTGGGATTATCACACCATATGAAGAAACCAGTGATCATGGATTATAAATCTTTCTAACAAAAATTGATTTGGTTGCAGTTGCTGCAGTTCTGGTTGATGATTGACTAGATGACTTTGTTGTTGACTGACAAGGTTTTAAATCAGTTTATGTAACTAAAATAAAGGCCTAAAAACAGTGCTAACAACTCTTTGTACATTGAGGAACTAACATGATTTTCCTGCACGAGCAAGAAAAGTCTGTTTTCACAGCTCTTGGCTTTATGAAATTATAAAATATTGGTAAATCCATCACCAGCTTTTAGATGAAGCTCTGATGGACCAGTGGTATCGAACATGCGCAAAGTCAACCCTGAGCAAACAACCTACATCAATTTCAGTAAAAAAAAAAAAAGTGAAACATCCAAATTGGCTTATTTTAATTTTTCTTCCACATCTTCACTAAATGAATTTTTCTGATTTGAGCAAATCCACCCTCTGACTCCAATGACAATTTTTTTTTTTATGTAAAGCTATATACAAACACACTAAACCTTAAAAAGCTACTTAACCCTCTTTACTTTGCTACAATATACGTTTTGCCATACAAATATGTAACTGTGACAGTTTAAGTGTGGTCGTCCCAGGGGTTTACTAGCTACTATCAACAATTCATTGACATCTCAATGGTTTAAGAGGACTTCCAGCCAAGACTAATAAAGGTATTTATGCATCCCAACACTAAGGGCTCCTCCAATTATCATTGACAGAAATTTAAATCACGTTCTGCATTCATGCAAATTAATTAAATCCAACTTTAGGTCTGACACTCTGTCGAAAGGTAGAGCTTGAGTTAAATGGAACATGGCAACCTTCATTGCAGCATTAAAGGGGAAAAAAATTAGTGTTAAATGCAACCTACTGTAATCATCAAAAGATTTTCACTGAATAGATTAAACTTGTCAAAAGTTTTCTTGACCCTGTTTCCCAAAGCATGTACCTCAAGAGTATTGTTCATGTTCTTTTTCTGATTTCAGTCACAAGACTATCACGAGCTTAGAAAACAGGAGCCCTCTTACCAGAAAAAGTTACAATTTAAAACATCTTAAGACTTTTATGGATCTGATAGGGTTGTAATTAGGGAACTGAATTGTTCATTTAGTTTTGAATGGTTTGGGCAAACAGGCTTTTTTGTTTTTGAATTTCGCAATGTTCCACCTGCTGTCTACTGGATCACATTAACACTTGAGGTGCCAGTGGGCTTTACAACATAACTTCTTATGCGATGAAGTGGGTTTTTTTTAACCTAAAAAAGTAAAAGGAAATATATCAATAGATGCATAACAATATTCACAATAATAAATCACAAGGGTGAATCATTTCATGGTAACGACATTTGAAATTGTACAGAACAGTACTGAGGAAAAAGAACAAGATTTTCAAGTAATCAGTCATATCCAGACATATAAATACATTTAGCCGAAACAACACTTTAAAAATGATTCATCGCATTTTCGATAAATAATGGTGACCATGCACAGAGTGTCAATGCTGTGTGGCTGTACTGCATCTGCAAGACAACCTGCAGGTTACATAAAAGATGTCCGTTGACGTTGTATTTCGGTGAAGTACAGACAGATTCGTAAATATCTCAATGCCTAAACAGAGCTATTTCCAAGCTTGGACTAAGTACAACTTTCGAGCATGATTTTTAAAAAAAATTCTTTTGTTTTTAGAAATCACAAATAGTCATGGAGAAACCAAAAAATGAGAACTGCTGTTTGTAATGAGAGACAGTGATTCATTGGGATGACAAATGAGCGAAAATGTTAACAGAGTCAAACTGATATGGACTGACAACCTTCCTGACTTAGAAATAGCTGTGACTGTCTTCTCGTCAAGTTTAACCATTTTTGTTTTATTTATCCAAACATGGTCAATCAGAAACAAGAGAAATTGGATCCTGGTTATCTTGAAGCAGCCGCGGGTGAATCTGGTGTTGTAACCTTCCTCCACTAATGCACTAAAACACTTTTCTTTTACTGAAGCAGGTTTTTTTTAGTAGATAAAAATCTTTTACTCACGGTAGACAAATGATATGCACTGATCTTGGTCAAAAGGCAGGCCAAGTCAGAACTACTGAACTAACCTCCCTAGAAAGTAGGACCTTTCTCAGGCTGGGGGTGTCATTATCATTGTTAAAACATACAAAATACTTGTCACACAGGAAACTTAACAGAAAAATCAGACCCAGATGTAATTTCTTTCTTATACACTCAGATACAAACATATTAGTTGCACCTGGAAAAATAAAATAAAAAATAAACTGCATTATAATCCAGGTGTTCCAAATATTCTATGTCCTTTTCATATGAATGATGGTTATGCACAATCCTCAATTGATATCCCTCTCCAACTGATAAAAATACTCATGATGTGCATAATTGGCAAGTTAGTGCATTTACTCATGTACTAACTAGTGCAAAGTCTGGTTTCCAGTGGGCTTACCTCTAGCTGAAAAATGTCTGCTTTATACAGAGTATAATGCATGTCTTCTTTTGATGTGGAGTCAGTGCACATTAATCCATATTCCAACATGAAGAAGTGAAGGCTGGGGGAACAGAATTGCGAACCAACACAATATAATACATCCCTGGGGTGAGCTTCCTGTCACTGTGGATCAAGCTCCTGAGTGAAATACTAGTGATTAACCTACCCTGAATGATTCTCTCCACTGTGCTTCTTTATCAGAAATAACTGCTGATGTGTAAATGGTTCACCCAATTGCAGCACAATATAAATGTACTTGCTAATTGCGCATTGCCTGTGTTCTCATGTCATTACTGCAATAACCAAAACTATCAAAGTACTACAATATTATATTAACTTTATTTCACCCTGAATTAAAAATGCATTTTTGTGGAAGTTTTAAGGGAAAGTGTGCAATAGAACACCAAGCCCAGGATTGTAGCTTATATGGGTAGTAAAGAGTTAAAAATTTCAGAATTGGGCTTACATAAATAAAATATTTACATTAAACATTGATTACCATGAATGCCTCTAAAAGAGATGAGGTGACACACACTCTGCTGATTAAAAAAAACATACTCCCAAATTTTTCTTTTATCCACTGTTCTCACAAGTCCATGCATTGTGGTGCCTCCAAATTGCATCATTTGACTGGTCATGTCCTAAAATGCCATTGACACAAGAGGATGTTGGCACCATCTCACAGTGAAGTTATGGAACAGCGGATGCCCCCTCGAAGGCCACTCCCAGTTTGATGAGTGCAAAGCAAAAGTGACAATCAACTATCTGACAACAGCCTCTTATTAGACTGTAGACAGTGAAGTGTGAATACAAATTTGAATGAGAGCAAATTGGTCCACATCAAGATGCAATGGTCTTGTTGACTGACCACGTGAAAAGGTTTTGTGCTGTGATTAAAAAAACAAAACAAAACAAAAACCTTGGAGGGTCACTGGGTTGAGGTTACTGAGGTCTATGGGTGGCAAGGAAAATATTGTGACAGCACTGACATAAACGGCAATGTTATTTTTTTTTCATCCTCTCTCTTCTCGGCCACTGCAAGCAAACCATGCGTCCAACTATCCATGCGAAAAAAAACCCCAAAAACAAGATATCAGCAGTATATGATGGACTCAACATGAGAAAACTTCTGTCAATTCACCAGCTTCATTCAACTGACAGAAAAATTCTTGTTTTGTTTTAGGCAGTCAGGTCAAATGAAAAAGGTAATGATCCGATGATGTCATAAGGCCACAACGGTGCATGGATGTCTGAGTTTACAAGGCAGCACTCCTCTATTGAGTTGATAGAACTCCACCAGCTGTATCAGGTCGGTGAATTTTGTGGCACCATCGTCAAGGCTGAGGAAGGCTTGGCCGTCCTCTTCACACTGTAAGAGTGAATCAGTGGGGGGGCAGGGAGACGTCACATGTTCAGAGAAAAAAAAAGAAGAACACAACATAAGAACTTTGAAAGCTTAGAATAATGCTTGTACATATCTTGTTTTGCTAGCACTGATCTTTCTCTCTCTCTAATACGCACGCACGCACGCACGCATGCACGCACGCACGCACGCACGCACGCACTCACACACACACACACACACACACACAGAGGCTTTGGGTTGGCAACATCAAAATTACAACACACATTTATACTGTAATATAACTAGAGGGCAATGAGGGTGCACATGCCTGCCAAGGCGAGCAGATCACAATGTCACGCAAGCAGTGATGAGCAGCTGTTTCAGCCCCACGCACAGCTGTGGCTATATGAGGTTGTTAATGACACCTGATTCTGTTTGGATATTCAGATTTTGCACTGAGGAGCAGGCTAATATGGACATATCACCACATGCTGTGGTAAAAAGCCCTTGGAGGAATCCCAGCCACAATGACAACAGTTCTCTGGAAACCTAATGATCTTCATGAGCTGGACCCTGATGTACACTTGATGTGTATATTACCTACAACTTGGCCAATAGTTCCCACTTATTAACAGCTGACTTTTAAAGGGTCAATTGAAAGAATTGATTCATGGTAAAACTATTTACAAGATTCAGTCAAAATAGCCAGGTAGACAGAATAACTTGCTGATCAATCCTGACTACGAGCTTCAAGGCCATGTAGGATCCATTCTGTTCCTCCCTAATCCTGACTTTGCCTTTGCCATTTGTCACACCATGACAAATGGCTGAAGATAGTGAAGAAGTACCAGTGAATCACAGGGATGATGTTGCTGTCAAACATGTGAGGACAACACATCAGGCTTACTTCCTGCAAACATCAGGTGGTGCCATGACTAGGGCTCGACTTCAGCCTGTAGAGGTTTTCAGGCTTAGACCGTCATCAAATTGAAGTTTGTAGACCATGTGGAGTCCGGTTACTACAGTTTCCTCCTCTGTGGCAAAATATCAAAAGTAGCCACCTTGCCATGGTTATGCTGTTTAAGAACTAACAGTCTTCATAATAATTAATCACCACGTTCTTAAGGTGTTATGGACCAAATCTGAGATGGATCATAAAACAAACATGAAAAACATGGCATTTGCCACCAAGTTGTGGCCTAACAAACCTGCCCCTAAATTTAATTGACTCTTCTTGGCCTATTCTACACCTCTACACCAAGTTTGGTGAAAATTGTCCTAACACTTTTTGCATGAGTCTGCTGACAGGCAGACAGACAGAAAGGACCACCTCGGCAGATCTGCAAGGAAAAGACAACTAATTTCAGTTGCATCCAAGATTTTTAAAAATTCATAAATGCCTACCGGTATAATCTGGAAATGTTTGATTTTCTGGTGATGGCACAGTGTAAGCACAAAAGCCTTGGGATTACTTTGACTGACTCGCAGCAGGAATAAGCTGTGCACACAGAGAAAGAAAAGTATTCAACTGACAGGAGGTAAAGTGAAGATGAAACACCGTATCTGAAATAGTTCTACAGGTTTTTAGAAGCTCCAGTTAAATTACCCGTCAACTTGTCCCTGCTGGTGGATGATGCGATGTGACTCTTCTCTGGTTATCCTTCCATGAAACCAGAGCTGAGCTATGTGGATGACTATGGAGGAAATTTCAAAAGAAAATTTCACTGATGATACATAATGATGCGAGATAGACAAAGCAAGTCAAAGATCAGGTACTTCAAGGACTTGGCTGGTGCCTCAATATCTTTGCATTTACCTGAGCTTAGTGAGGAATGATGGAGTGGACTGTGGGAGCCCAATATGTTCATTCGTTGACTCCTCTTCTGAGAGAGATGGCAAATACAGACAAAAAAGTAGCAATTCATGATCCAGATTAGACAACACTTCTTTGTTTGTATGTTTTCTCACTTCTCTACTTAAAGGCCACATTTGTGTTTGTGCTGGGACAATTTATGTAGCCTTACACAACAAACTGTCAAGTTCGCTCGAGCTGAAAAAAAGTCAACCAGTTTATCAAGATAGACATGCTCATGACTGCTGCTCTATTGTATAAGATTTTTAAACCTAAATGAGGAAAAAAGTTGTCCCCAACATTTTGTAGATAAAATCTTGACAGAACATGAGCAAATAGTGCCAACTGAGCCCACCCAAACACTGATTAGAATGAAGACAGAAAATAAGTAGTGCCATCTATAGAGATCATAAGCATGTATGAAAACCAACTAACCCTCCATGCATGTCCCTCCTCCATGGCAGCACTCTGAGCTTCCACAGGGTTGTCAATCACTCTGCCAATTCTCCCAGAGAAATCCATTGCCACAAGGGAGTTTTCCGATACACTTCGCTAGGGTGAGGCAAAAACATAAGACAGTGAAACACAAGTAACAATGTTTTCAAGACAGCCCTTGAAGTGAACTGAAGTAGTTCATGGAGGACATTTTTAAAGAGCCTGAAGTCTGAAACATACCACAGGAGCAGAGAAGTGGGAAAGCAGGGTTTTTCTTTGTTGAGGAATCTTGTAATTCTGGTACAATATAATCCCGTACTGAGAAGGACAGAAAAAAAATGGCTCAACAAACACCATAAAGTTCTGGTCATTATCACATTTTCATTAAAAATGTTGCATACAAACAGAAGATTGCATACGCCACTTTCAAGGCAAACTTTGGGATTTATAAAAAACAAACTTGACGGAAAAATGTGTGCCCCTCCATGGAAGCTTTGACCTATGCTGTCAAACATTTTGGACCTGAAGGAAACTGGCAACACTGATGGTGAGGTTGTGAATAGATGACACATTGTACAATGACACCTCTTACAAAATTGATCTATGCTATCATATTCAAATATGTAATGTGCTTGAACCATGCACCTGAAGTGAACTATATGGTGAATCGCTGAACACTGGTGAATTGGAAATGATATATAAAATATCAAATTAATAACAGTCCGCTCCACCAGCTCTGGCTCGCCTTATTTTTAACTGGCGCAGAGGTGTTCTCTGTATGAAATCATCAGAACCATACCTAATAAACACAGAACAGATCTTCAGTAGTTTTAATAGTATGTTCTAATCTCTTATCTTTGGCATTAAAGAGTATAATTTTTGTTTTCATGTAGTTTTCCTGTGTCATAATCCCTACAGTGAACACGAACTGTCAGATGCTAAGGGCACACCGGACACTCTATAGCAGTCACCACACACCTATCACTACACACTCATGGACTGTGTAGCCTATATGAGCTAAGTGTGTAAATAAACCCAGTTAATAGCTCTTACTACGATGACACTCCACATCCCCATTATCACAATACAGCAACATTCACCACAACACAGTCTAAATGTAAAAAATTTATCTCTCATACATACATACTTCAGTTTTTCAATAATATGGGGACACAACTGATTAATGCTGTTACATTAAGGTGTGAAGCTGTCAGCTGTTGGTGCTGTGATCCACTGTGAGGAATCCCTGATCAGCTGGGTCCTCTCATTCATTCATAATCCATAAACTGCTTTACACTGACCCTTTGAATGTCGAGGGCAGGAAGTGTGCACATTTCCAAGTAGACATGTCAGTCGAGTGAACATGTGTGGCCAGTTTTATGAATTAGGACATTACTATGTGCACACAAATTCTATGTTTTTTCTGTACGCCATTTGTAGTCAGCTTTGCTGCAAACTTTTGTAAATGAGGGCCAAGTAGATCTCACTATTTCACTGACCATGTTGACTGACTGAGTGGATGGTAAAAACATTGCGACGACAGAAGCGGTGGGTTTACGGCAACATGATGGCGGCCTGAACCTGCCGGCTTAACAAACATTTTGGATTACTTCTACCAAGTTTTTAAATGTCCATACGCTGGAACTGTTTAGGACTGCATCGACAAGTGTTTCGACAGGCTTTGCGCCATGGAAACCCCCAGTGCCAAGCAGTAAAGAAGAAGAAGATCTTCCCTCCGACAGCAATCAGGTTGGCCTGCTCTTTGCAAACATAAACACCACATTCTCTTGACTTGATGCACACATTAACCTCATTGAACTGCTACACAAAGACTGACAGAAAGCCTGGAATTCAGTCAGGAACAAATCACGACTCTCCTCAAATCCAATAAAGCTCTCGAAACCTATGTGAAAACCCTTGAAACTCAGCTCTCACAAGTCCATCGTCCATCGTCGTCTTCCGCTTATTCCTTACTAGTAAGGGTCGTGGGGGGGCTGGAGCCTATCCCAGCATCTACGGGCGAGAGGCGGGGTTCACCCTGGACAGGTCGCCAGTCCATTGCAGGGCCAACATACAGAACAACCATTCACACTCACATTCATACCTACGGTCAATTTAGAGAATCCAATCAGCCTAGTCCCCAAATTGCATGTCTTTGGACGGTGGGGGGAAGCTGGAGTACCCGGAGAGAACCCACGCAGGCATGGGGAGAACATGCAAACTCCACACAGAAAGATCCTGCGCCCGAGCCGGGACTCAAACCCGGAACCTTCTTCCTGTGAGGCCACAGTGCTAACCACTGCACCACCGTGCAGCCCCTCTCACAAGTCACCAAAGAAAACAAAGAAATGAGAGAAACAATACAGGGTCTCCAAAGCTGCAGCATGCGAGATAACCTGGTGTTTTCAGGCATACCAGAAAACACACAGGAAAATACCGAAAAAACACTCATGGACTTCATGCAAACACACCTCAAACTGCCATCCGAACAAAACAAATGGATCACCTTCCATTGCGTTCACTGGATCGGCAATCTCAAGATGGACAGCACCAGACTGGGACCCATCGTGGCTAAATTTGAACATTTCAAGGACAAAGAATTTGTTAAAACTCTGAGCAAAGAACTGAAAGGCACTAGCTTTGGATAAAACGACCATTCCCGAGGGAAATACAGGACAGACAAAAAAATCCTGTAATCAATCACGTACGTCTCATCCAGGAAGGAAAATGCGGCGTTATATCTGTGGACAAACTGCACGTAGATGGGAAACTTTACCAATACCATAACGTGACCACCTGGCTGAACAATGACCACCTCCGCTAAACATGACCTCACACAAACATAATTTGCCCCCCCCCCCATGTGCACCTTTTTTCTTTACCTGTCAGTCTGTTTCTGTATCTGTCTATTGTCAGTCCCCATGTCTGTCAGTCTGCGTGTCTCACCGGGTGTTTGTCTTTGTTTTCTTTTTGTCTGTCTGTCCGTCTGTCTTTTGCATGTCTGTCTGTCTGTCTGGGTGTATGTATATCCAATATATTTCTGTTCATTTTTATGTCACTCAGGATAACAATGAAATATTAAGTAAACAAGGATCAGTATCAGTATCACTCAAGTGTGAATCGTCCTTTTTTGACTTAATTCAGAAAAAGAAATATGTAAAATCAAATTTGTTAGCTTCCCTATTGCCTGTGTGGGTTCTCTCCTGGTACTCCGGCTTCCTCCCACAGTCCAAAGACATGCAATTGGGGACTAAGTTAATTGAATACCGTAAATTCCGGACGATAGAGCGCACCGTTATATAAGCCGCAGATGCTTATTTTAGGGAAAAAAATCAACTTTGTACACGTATAAGCCGCACCGGTAAATAAGCCGCGGTGCACGGCGGAAACACCGCGGCCGCCCGTTCTCGCGTGTTGACCCAGTCTTCCAGAGCATTTTCAAGTCCAGGCCATCTGCTATTATGACCTCTGAAAGCTTTTGTCTTCTTTTTGCATTGGGTGAATTCGTCATGTTGCCGCCTCCAGCTTCTCACCATCGATTCGTTTATGCCAAACTTACGTGCTGCAGCTCTATTTCCATCTGCCACCGCCAGATTGATTGCCTTTAACTTGAAAGCTGCATCATAAGCATTCCTTCTTCTGCTCTCCGTCTTGAGGGTGAGTACAAATGACTGAAAATATAGTGTGATGCTCTTTTTACACTGCACCGCGGCATGGACTGGACGCTCCAAGTACAGTACTTAGAGAAATTACCATAACATTTGGCGAGGAATTTCCCTAAGTACGGTACTTGGAGATACCATCAGGAACAATAGGGAATTACTGCCCGCTGCCGCTGCCCGCCACACCCCAGGGTGAAGGTAAAATCCTCGTATAAGACGCACCAGAGCATAAGCTGCGGGGCATTAAGCGTAAAAAAAAAGTCGCGGCTTATAGTCCAGAATTTACGGTACTCTAAATTGACCTAAGGCGTGGCTGTGAGTGTGAATGGTTGTCTGTCTATATGTGTTGACTCTGCAATGGATTGGATGGATCCAGGGTGAACCCCGCCTCTCACCCTTAACAGGATAAGCAGTAGAAAATGGATGGATGGAAGTGAGTTAGCTGGAATATTTGGGGCATAGGCTCACAGGCTAAAAGGACGAAGGTCCTTATCCACTTTGTCAAACTGCAAGCAGATCTTTGTCATTACAAGGGACCCACCTCTGCCCATCTTAACAACATAAACTAAACACCTCACAATACAACCAAATTTATTCAGCCACACACAACTCTAAAAAAAGAGGGGTCTCAATTTTAATTCACAAAACTATTCCACTCAATATAAATTCAACAATAATAACTCTGGACCAGAGGGACGCTACATTATTATCCATGCCTCTCTCTTCAGTGAACATTACATAATTGCAAATGTCTACGGTCCCAACAATGATGATCCCCCTGTTTTTTTGCACACATTCTTCTCCTCATTCAATAACATGCCCGATTCACCTTTAATTATCGGAGAAGTTACAGACCAAACACTCGACAGATCAAACATCCCAAGCACCTTCAAACCATGGACTTCATCTGAAATAATAAAACAACATATGAATGAGTTTGGTCTTGGAGACATTTGGCAATTACACAACCTAACATCCAGGTAATACTCCTATCACTCTCACATTCACAAAACCTTCTCACGCATAGATTTCTTTCTCATTAGCAGCACCATCATATCCACCATCTCTGATACAAATATCCATCCCATTGTAATAAGTGACCACACCACTGTATCTTTTTCCGCGAACACCAATCAACCATTCTTTCCACTAAACAGATCCTTACAGATACTGATTTTGACATTTATTTCTAAAGAGAGTGGGCATTCCTGATTGATATAAACGATTCTCCAGACACCTCACCAACAGCTCTGTGGGAAACAGTAAAAGCATTAATGAGAGGAAAAATAATATCATACTCATAAGAAGAAATAAAGTCATGGAGATTGAAAATGAACAAGAGAGAAAACTTGAACAGCTGAACAACTCATGCAAATAACCATTCAGAAGCCATCCACAATGACCTAAGAAGAATTAAATTAAAACTAGACAAAATACTTCATAAAAAAACCCTCAATTTATAATAGAAAGATTAAGAGGAAACATTCATAATATCCGTAGTGAGGGATTCAGCAGGGAGGCCAATGTTCTCAGCCCAAGACATGAACAACGCTTTTCAATCATTTTACAGTAAACTATACATCAATGGTCATGAACCAGATATATCAGAAATTGATTCATTTTTAGACACTGTCAATCTTGCCAAAATAACAATAGACCAACCGAATATCCTGGACAAACCACTCATGCAAGATGAATACTTTAAGGCACTCATCCAAATGCCAAACAATAAAGCCTACTTGCTGAATTCTTCAAACATTACTGGAACACCATTTCACCACTATTTATGAAAATGTGCCAGGAAATCAAACACAACTCCAAAATTCCCCAAAACATAAATACTGCTCTCCTCTCATTACTGCTAAAGCCAGACAAGATCCGACTCAATGCTCCAGTTACCGGCCTCTATCATCAATCAACACAGACGTTAAAATAATAAGCAAAGCCCTGACCATCCGCATCGAAAAAATAATCCCTCATATATAACATGCGCAGAATTTTTAACCTGATAAACATTTCTGGATCTAACATCATCAAAACCATTATCACCTCCCTGGATACTGAAAAAGGTTTTGACACACATTTCTTTGTTCAACACTACAAAAATTTGGTTTTGGAGAATCCTTCATACACTGGATCAAAACACTATACTCTTCACCCATGGCCACTGTCATCACCAATGGAATAATATCAAAGCCATTCATTCTACATAGAGGAACAAGACAGGGATGCCCACTCTCTCTGTCACTTTTTGCCATATTCATTGAGCCTTTAGCAAATGCAATACACCAGAATCATATCCAAGGCATCCGTGTTTCCTTTTACCATCACAAGATTAGCTTATATGCAGATGACATTTTATTGTACCTCCAACCCACATCCAATTCATTGCAAGAAGTCACAAACCTCATTAATCAGTTCTCAAAAATATCAGATTACTCATTAATTGGACAAAATCTACCATCCTGCCATCGAGTGGGGGGACTAGATGGCTGCATCCTCACATGCACCCCTCCCTTATCTGTTGGTAACATTGGGTATAAACATTTCTGCCAAGCTGTCAGAGTTGTTCTAATTAAACTTCACTCCACTACTCAAAACCAATGAGGACGATCTCAACTGTTGGATGAACTTGCCACTCTCTCTAACGGGTAGAATAGCAGCAGTCAAAATGTCAATATTACCCAAAATCAGTTATCTTTTTTACAATGATCCCAACCTACTATCAACTGGTTTCAATCACTGGATTATATCAAAAACAAATTCTATTGGAAAAATAAGAAACCAAGGATCAAACTCGCAACATTACAAAAAAGTAAAACAGCAGGCAGGCAAAATTTAAATTTTTTTTTTCTCACCAACCAGTAACAATATATTTATAAATGGATTACATAGTAATTTCTACAACTCTGACAGCTTGGTGGAAAATCAACAAGCTCTTCAAATCCACTTTAACCCCCTGAAAACGCACCCCTATTTGGAATAACCCAGACTTCCCACAGAAAAACTCACTCCTAGATTTTGTCACTTGGAAAGAGAAAGGAATCACGCACTTACACCACATCTTCCATAATGATAAATGAATCTCACTTGAAAATCTCATTCACACCTGCGGCATTGGGACTGACCTGTATCTTCACTATTTTCAATTAAAATCCCTTCTCAAAGCTAAAATCAATATAACTAACAACAACCTACAACCTCCAGTACCGACAGAAGAATCATGAGATTAAAAACACAAAGAAAATATGATCCAAATTATACAGACTATTACTAAACCAAGACACAAACATATTACTTCCCATACAAAAATAGGAAAATGACGTACTGGTCAGTCCCATTGCCGATTACTGGTCACAAATCTGACGAAACATCTTCACAATGTCAAAAAATACAAATACACATCTAATACAGTATAAAGTCATCCTCAGAACTCACCTCGCTGCACAAAGAATACATAAAATGTGACTCATAGACACAGACATTTGCTCATGATATACATTAAACACTGTAGACACCTACTATCATGCCATGTGGCTCTGTCCCCAATACAAACTTTCTGGGAAGGGGGTCACTGAAAAAATGTCAGAACGCAGTCTTCCAATATCCCCCTCACTCTGTTTACTTGGAGACCTCACAGTAATTAACCCAGCACCAGTAATACCAGAACAATACTTATAGCCTTAACCACTGCCAAAATGACCATACTCAGGAACTGGAAAACAAGACTCAGCACATCATACTGGTTAAACATCCTCACAGAATACATTTCCATGGAAAAGCTCTCAGCTGCTCTCTAAGACCAAACTCATTGTTTTGAAGCAACCTGGACCCCTCTTCTTCTCAGAGCCCTACATTTCCGGCCCCTTAACCACATACATTTTACTCATCCACACACTCAAATGACAGTATTCCTTACCACACATTTTGAACAGTTGTGACTGATACCCCCTACTCCTGTCTCATTTTTTTTCAACTCTTTCTGCTTGCCTTTTTGCTATTTTATCATTATCACTGTTTTTTTTGTTGTTGTTTGTGTTTTGTTTTTGTCTCGGTATGGTCTTCTTTTTTCATTTCTTGTTATTTCTTGCTTGTATTAGTCATATTGCACTTTACTCCTATGCATATCTTGTTATTTGTTTGCAAATAAAAAATGTAAAAAAAAGCAACAACCAAAAAACAAGATTGTGAAATTACCCTTTTAGGGACCTAGAATAAATGTCTCATCAAGGTGCTTTTGACCCCTGCTAAGTTAAATAAATGCTGGACTTCCCCACCAAAGTTGCGTGTGTTCTCATACCTACCTTAAAAAGTCGAAAGGCTGTCAACCAACAGGTCCTGCCCTGTTCATCTTCAGCACACAGAATCCTCAAGTCCTTTAACTCCCCTCTGCATTTATTGGGCTGCAGATGAACATAACATCAGAGCTCAAAAAGGATTGAAAATCATGATATCAGCTCTCAACATGAATAATAACTTGACATACCTAATTCAATTAAGCTATACTATGAATAAACTAACTCTTCGTAAGGGAACTGAATGAAATGAGCCTCACCTTGATGCAGAACTCATAGTCTGTGGGGGCACCATGCTGCTTTTTGCCTGTGAGGACAGTGAAGATGTTGCTGTCTTCAAGGTCTGCTAGTAACTGTAGATGTCTAGGCTCCTTGAGACAAAAATAAGTAAGAGGCTGGGAGAAAAAAAACATCCTGAAGATACACAGATGCAGACTGGGGTACCTTTAAAGGTATTCCTTAATGGCAATTTTGTTTTATCTGAATTATTTACTGTGTTATCAGTGATAAATTATTGTCTGTAAATACATAGTAAAGAATTACACCACATTCAATCAATTGAAGATGATTAACATTGAGTTACCTTTGAGGTTCCTTTTGTTGAACAGTAGAGTCCTGAGCGCCGCAAGAACATGTAAACTTTTTTCCATGACTTTCTACCCACCTCCTTCACATACAGATACCCCTGAATCTCCGGACAGCTACTGGTTGCTAGAAAGTTCTGAAAGGAAGAACAGCCTTATTCACTCAGAGATTTAGTCAGCATTGAGAGCCTCTTCTTCCTAGAGACAGATAGTTGGAACACATCTGAAACCAGCTGTCACAGTCAGATACTTAAGACAGACACCATAAGTAGATGAATCTCAGGCAGGGACTGCTTTCTAGTCAAAGAACACAGTGTGATCAGGTCTTCATGCAACTTGTGATCTTTATGCACCACAGTAGTAACCAGCAAATTTATGAGTTATGCCCTGTCACTGTAGCTAATCGAACCCACACTTCACTTCAACAGCAAACATTTAAAAATGTGCTTCTTGCTGTCCCCAGGATCACAAAAAGTAAGGACAGTAATTGTGCCACTGTCTGAAAATTCAAAGGGTGCTTAAAGTGTTCATACATAAATACTATGAAAAATGGGGAATAAAGATAATACCATGACAAGAAGTTTCCAAAATTCAAAGGGTGCTTAAAGTGTTCATATATAAATACTATGAAAAATGGGGAATAAAGATAATACCATGACAAGAAGTTTCCAAAAGATAAATATGGTACATAAATAGGGTTGAAAGGGAATTTGGAATCTGTGACCTCTGGCTGGTAGGCAACCTGTTCTAGAAGCACTAGAGTTTTGTCAGTATTTTGGAAAATTCCTACAATGGACCTCATACATGGACCTTTCAAACATGCTACATTCATTCAAAAAGCTTCTTTTGGAGTTGACGGTGGGGTTGAAAGTTCTTATGTTTAGAGGAGGTCAAACACTCTGGGTTCCTGACACAAGTCTGTTTTGCCACATCACAGCTCATTTATTGACTCCTCCACATAGAGCAGCACAAAGCAGAGTGACTATATAATTAAATGAAGGGTTACAAGCTCTCTGAGTAGCACGGATGAAGGGATGGATTCCACTAGCCCCTGACAGGTCCATTATATGATACAGGAGAGAGACGGACAGCATGTAAACCCTCCATCTATCAAGACAAAGATTCTTAAAAATCTCAAGACTGTTTTAGTCTGGTCTCCTCAAGAACATGTCTCTCCTTCAAATGTGAAATGTGCAAATGTGTTCTATTTCTGATAATGTAATTCCACTGATCACACGTGGGGAGCCAGCATTGTGTGTGCCAGAACATTCAACAGGGGATCAACAGGAGTTATTATTGCAGGCTCTGACAAGATATAGTGTCAAAGGGTCAGTGGTAAGATGATTCAGCTTGACTGTACACTGAAAAGCAGGTGTTGACTCTGTTGTAAACTAAGCTTTGTGCAGGTCAGAGAGATGACCTTGGTGGATGTGTGTATTGTACCTGCAGGAGCTGAGATGGTGGAATTGTACGATTGGTTTCCTGGCACCATGCAACCATATGCTCTGGGAAAAATGTCTGGTGGAAGAAAAAGGTGGAGGGTGACTAAAAAAAGACAGACAGAGAATATGGGCCACTGTTACAATAATTACAGGGTAGGAATTTGTGACCGAAAAAGAAACATGACACAAATCTCATTAGTGCCATCAACTGTCATAATATTTCATTGAAACACAAAATGAAAGGGGACATTTTGAGCCTTTCATTTGATCTCCAAAGAAAACAGGTAGTTAGAGTAAAAAAATCTGACTGCACGAAACACTCATCAAATAGATGTTTCAGGTTCAACTTTTAAAAAAAAAATTCTTTTCCTAACCTTTAACAGTTTCCCTCTAAATAATAATGCAGACACCAAAAATAAGGACACTGCTCAAAAAATAAAGGGAACACTTAAACAACACAATGTAACTCCAAGTCAGTCACACTTCTGTGAAACCAAACTGTCCACTTAGGAAGCAACACTGATTGACAATCAGTTTCACATGCTGTTGTGCAAATGGAAAAGACAACAATTATATATATTATATAGGCAATTAGCAAGACACCCCCAATAAAGGAGTGGTTCTGCAGGTGGTGACCACAGACCACTTCTCAATTCCTATGCTTTCTGGCTGATGTTTTGGTCACTTTTGAATGCTGACGGTGCTTTTACTCTAATGGTAGTATGAGACAGAGTCTACAACCCACACAAGTGGTTCAGGTTGTGCAGCTCATCCAGGATGGCACAGCAATGCGAGCTGTGGCAAGAAGGTTTGCTGTGTCGGTCAGCGTAGTGTCCAGAGCATGGAGACTCTACATGGAGACAGGCCAGTACATCAGGAGACGTGGAGGAGGCCGTAGGAGGGCAACAACCCAGCAGCAGGACCGCTACCTTCGCCTTTGTATAAGGCGGACCAGGAGGAGCACTGCCAGAGCCCTGCAAAATGACTTCCAGCAGGCCACAAATGTGCATGTGTCTGCTCAAATGGTCAGAAACAGACTCTATGAGGGTGGTATGAGGGCCTGACGTCCACAGGTAGGGGTTATGCTTACAGCCTAACACCGTGTAGGATGTTTGGCATTTGCCAGAGAACACCAAGATTGGCAAATTCGCCACTGACGCCCTGTGCTCTTCACAGATGAAAGCAGGTTCACACGGAGCACATGTGACAGACGTGACAGAGTCTGGAGACACCGTGGAGAACATTCTGCTGCCTGTAACATCCTCCAGCATGACCGGTTTGGCAGTGGGTCAGTAATGGTGTAGTGTGGTATTTCTTTGGGGGGCCGCACAGCCTTCCATGTGCTCGTAAGTGGTAGCCTGACTGCCATTAGGTACCGAGATGAGATCCTCAGACCCATTGTGAGACCATATACTGGTGTGGTTGGCCCTGGGTTCCTCCTAATGCAAGACAATGCTAGACCTCATGTGGCTGGAGTGTGTCAGCAGTTCCTGCAAGACAAAGGCATTGATGCTATGGACTGGCCCGCCTGTTTCCCTGACCTGAGCACATCTGGGACGTCATGTCTCGCTCCATCCACCAACGCCACGTTGCACCACAGACTGTCCAGGATTTGGCGGATGCTTTAGTCCAGGTCTGGGAGGAGATCCCTCAGGAGAGCATCCGCCACCTCATTAGGAGCATGCCCAGGCATGGTAGGGACGTCATACAGGCATGTGGAGGCCACATACACTACTGAGCCTCATTTTGACTTGTTTTAAGGACATTACATCAAAGTTGGATCAGCCTGTAGAGTGTTTTTCCACTTTCATTTTGAGTTTGACTCCAAATCAAGACCTCCATGGGTTATTAAATTTGATTTCCATTGATAATTTTTGTGTGATTTTGTTGTCAGCACATTCAACGATGTAAAGAACAAAGTGTTCAAAAAGAATATTTCTTTCATTCAGATATAGGATGTGTTATTTTACTGTTCCCTTTATTTTTCTGAGCAGTGTAGGAACAAAATCCAACAGGTACAGAGACCCCCTTAGTCAGGTAAAAATAATACATCTGTACTCTTGAGTCTATGTGTACCATAAATGTACCTTCATCTCTACAATCCCTACATGTATGGATTTGTAAACAGTACCTATGTCTATACATGTCCACATGGACTACTTTCTTCAAACAAGGATGGAAACTGCACCCACCAAATACATTTTATTTCCCCACACTGAAGGGTGTATTGAATGTGTCACTGTGACGTGTAAGGATATGTCACATCTCCATGCCATCTGTGGATAGGAAATCTGTGGCCAAGACAGGGTGCAGAGGGATCCAGTTATGTATCTGAGTATAGAGACTTGGAATGTGTGAAGGGATACGCGTAAGTATATACATAACAGATTTGCCTTTTTTTTTTAACAACCTAAAAGGTATAACACCTTACAAAAAGAGGATGTCAGGAATGACATTATGTAAGCAAGAAATCAGTTACCAGGGGATTCCTGAAGAATTCATATTTGGCATAGTTCTTCCTAAAGAGGAATCTACTGTCGCTGTTCATGGAGGCCTGGACCTGAACCACCAGCTCGTGGTCTTCTAGGCAACGCTCTGAGAAGAAATGAAAGCAATCATTCTTTTTATTATCAAAGCCATTTCAATATATTTTCTCTAAACTATGCTCAAGCAAATTCTAACATTTCCTTCAATGGAACGCATATCAAAAGATTGATTCTTTTCAACAATACATTCAATTAACAGAACACTTTTTGATATAAACTTTTCTTGAATACACAAAAAAGTAAATAAACTGCCAACATATTATATATCACATTAGAGTGGAATAGATAGGCTGAGCAAGTAGAAAACCTTGAAGAAAAAATGGTAACACAATGTCAAAATGGAATTGTACTTACTTTTAACTGTGAAAATCTTTTCAAGTACGGCTTTGCAATAAGTCTTCCCTTATAAAAGGATTAATAAATTGTTGTAAATGCATTATTACTTGCATAGTAAAATCTTCAAAAACCATTAAATCAGTTGTAAATGGCTTATAAGATAGTTTCCAGCATCACAGCAGGGCCACTATTTAGCAGGATGAACGTATGCTTATACTACTACAATTTTATCCATCCATTTTCTATACCACTTATCGGGGGGAGGGCGGGGTGCTGGAGCCTATCCCAACTGACATTAGGCAAGAGGCAGGGTTCACCCTGGACAGGTCGCCAGTCCATCGTCAGGAGCAATTCAGGGCTCAGTATCTTGCTCACATATTCTTCGACATGGTCACCAGGGGAACTTAGGATCTAACCAGCAACCCTTTGGTTGCTATACGGCCACTCTACCTCTGAGCCATGCCATTCCTGTCCAATTCTCTCCAACTAGGTTAAATAAGGCAATCAGATCTTGCTTCATAGATGGATAGCAATGTAGTATATCTTCACCTTGCCAAAAAGTGACCCCAGGTTGAGATATGGGATATTAGATTAGAAGTCATTTACAACTGTTAATTAGTGGCTTATGAATTCAACAACACACTTAATAACATACTTACCACCACTTTTTCATGCTTTATAAAGGAGAGAGTCATAAAGTAAAATGGTACCCTTTTCTGAAGGATTACAGAAAAAAAGCGCCACTCATTTTGAAGCAGGATCAGTTCCGCTAGCACTGTCTCTATTGCAGTATCTTCCTGTTTATTTTCACACATTCCCACCTCAAAGCAAAATACTGTTTTATCCATGTATACAAGAATGTTTTTTTCTTTTTTCTTTTCTTTTTCTTTTATTCTCATTGAGAGTGTGTCCCTCTGTGGCTGAGGTCAGAGGTCCAGGTGATTTATATTTTACATTACACCAGACATGGCT